>NC_073704.1:9004206-9307237 GCF_023634085.1 Falco cherrug | reverse complement strand
TTGATAAAAACCTGCACAAAGGGATTCTGCAGAGTGTTCTACCAACAAGCAAAAAAGAAAAAGCATTAGTTTGACCAGAAGCCCCTTGAGCTTATTCGGTGTATTTCTAAAATACAACAGACCAGCTGCTTTCACTGAGCCTTTGTACAACCCTCTCCTACTCCTTTCCTGACCTTCTATATTTCCCTCTGTGTATCAGGATGGGGAGAAGTTAGCAATGAAAACTTCATACTGAGCCCTCTGAGTCCAAGCTAGTGTTTCTTGGAGTCAAGAGAGGATGTGTATTGAGTCTCCACTGGGCACTACAGTCCCACGGAAAAATCACGGATGGATAACCTTTGTTATTCTAAAAGTGCAGTAGATTTCAATTGTGTCTGTTTTAAGTCCTGTGAACAGAGCCAGAGCACAACGGGTAGGCGACCAAAATTTAGCTTGGAGACCAGCAGACAGATTTTTGTTTGGCTGAATAGTTCATTATTCCACCAATGAGTGCAGTCAGCAGAGAACATTTCATTTCACTTTTGCATACTCCACTCTGGATTTTCTCTCAGTGCCATAAAAATCACAATGAATTCCAGCCACTGAAATTAACTTCTAATGCTTTAGAGTTCCAGAGATCTCATTTTCATAGTTTCATAAGAAAAGGAGACAATTTTTACTGCAGAGAATGGAAAGCAAGTGCGTGAAACATTACAGCCTACTGCTTTCTGTACCCAAGCAAGGCTAGGCTCCTTAGGAGGGGAAAAAGAAATTTTATTTACATTCGCTGAGGTACAAAGACATCTTCTAGCTCTTACGTGTGTACCCAGAGCTACATGCTTATTATAGATATTGTTTCATTTTCTGAAAAAGTCATTTCTTGCCTGGTCTTGGCTGGCTGGATCACTCCATCAAGCAGAAAGTTAATTTACAAACTGAAGAGCATTCCCTGCTCATCTTAGCCCTCCAGCAGGCCTCAGCACGGCCAGTGTCAGGGAGCATATTACAAACAGATCATTTCAGAAAGAGGATTTGCATGGAAAGGTGTGTCAGGAGTATTTCTGTTAAGGGAACAGGCAGGAAGGCACAGAAACTGTGAAGTCCAGAACAAAAGCCTGAAATGGGTTTTCCCCAGCTGACCCAAGATGTCCCTGAGGTCCCTGGAACCCCAGTTTATTTCAGTGAAGAAATCCATCCTCCCAATTCCCTCCCATGAGAGAGACAGGGAGGGCAGAATCTCATACCTTGATCATCGGAACTGTCTGGTTTAACTTAGTCAGTGAATGCATGATGACAGGAGACTTCTCCAACCACTCCTGGGACTTTAGGGCTAGATCAGCCATCTGCTTCAGGGTTGCGTTAGACTACAGAAAAAGCCCACAACATATAAGAATTCATTTATTAATTACCTTACAGCTTTTAAACAATAAATAAATCAATAAAACAGCTAAGACCAAATTGGATTTTTCTTAGCACCCTATCACCACTTGGCACAACGCCCCTTAACACACTGAATTTGGATACAAGTAATTAAAAGTACAGCTTTATATGTGACATTTGGAGCATAACTTGGATATCAGCTTTCCTTCTACCACTGGTTGGCTTGCAAACAAGTACTGGTGTTAGCATTTGTCTTAAGAGACATCTCTCTATTACTGGCAAAAAAACACCCTACATTTAAAAAATCTTATTATAAATACTAGACCAAGAGCAACTTTTTGGAGTCAAAGTTTATTCAAAGACAAAAGATGACTCAAATGACCAGCAATGCAATGAGGAAAAGATAATTTGACCAATATTCCCAAACAGTTACAAAGTAGACTTCTGCTTCTTAGAGAAACAAGCCCTAGTTTTTATCTAGTAATTTATCTAGTGCTAGATATATTACAATCTTTTACAGTGGGTGTATCCTGATGTACCGTAAAAACAGCCATACCTTTCTCATGATTGCTCGAGTTTCTACGGTATCTGGCGTATAAAGGATCTTCCCAAGCACCATTGGTTTTAAAAAAGACCAAATTAAAGCTCCAGTTGGGGTCTTGACCAGGTCCAGGTAGAAGGATAAGCAAAATGGTGCTGCAAGGGGAGAAAAGCAAACAGACCAGACATGAGAAAGCTACCAGTGTATTTTTTCCCATCTACCCAGTTTGTTGCTGTGTCCAGCAAATTGCTTCAGAGCCCTCTTCACTGACTGACATAATGCATCTTGACAAAAACAATCCACCCCCAAGATCTCCTGTTGCTGAACTCAAGTCAACAAAAGTCTCACTGTTTGAGCCAAGATTCTTTGCTTGAAGGTTAAATGGAGTTTTGTGAACTTAGAGGAGCTAATAATGTCAGTACAGTCAGAAAAACTACACATCAAGAAAGAGCAGTGACCTGTCAAGCCCTAAGACCAGATCATCAACAAATGGGAAAGTGTGCAGTGTCAAGCACTGCTCTGCTACATAGGCTGTCTTCCTTTTAACTTTTATGGAAATAAACCACCAATAATTAGGGCAGTGCAGATCTTCAGCTAGCATAAAAAATGAGCACTTACAGCCCTCCAGAGACATACAGGGGAACAGCTCAGCACTGGATCTCTCTGGAAGCAGTAGAGTTTGGCTCTGAAATGTTTTTGCCTTAAGGAGAAGGCAGACTTACTGGAGTCATGAGGAATCCCATATTTCCTCATCATCTTTTGGACATAGACATCCTCCACAGATGAACTATTGCTTACAGAGTCTCCAAAATCTGGAAGCAAGGACTCAAAAAACAGGGGGGTGATCTCTTGATTGCAGAGAACTTTTGACATGGACTTAAATGTGCCACGTGTTATCCTGAAGTTGTTCGGTTTAAATAATGCCTGCAGAAAAGACAAGATGCAAATAAATCCCATTCTGAGAGAAAAAAGAAATAACAGAATCAGAAGGCAAGGACTGAACATTTTTACACTGCTTTGTTATGAGAGATTTGTTCCTACAAAAAAAGGGACTTTCCATGGAGATCATATGCCTTTTTAGCTAACCTCTGTTAGCTTCCAGGTATGTCATACCAGTCACTTCCAGGTATGAGATCCAATGTGGGAATTGCCTATAATGTGTCTATAGGGATTGCCTATAATGTGTGCCTGGTGACACATGTCCACCCTGGGTTACAAGACAGAATTTGTCACACAGATGTGTACATCCCCTATCCCCATCTAGTTCATGAATGCATGTGGGTCTGCAACGCACAGGCAAAGTGATTACCAGAAACAATTCCTGTGATCTATGCTGTCATTGACTATGGACCAGAGAGGGATTGGATCCACTGCTGGATGAGGCGAGTGCAGCCTGAAGTTACTGCTGTGGTCAGAGCAGGACTGGGTTTGCACTGAATGTTTTGGTCAGTCTTGAGGCTTTGGGTGTAATGTAACACACTAAAATGACAGCACACTTTTGCTGTTGACTTACATGGTTTTGAATAGCCTTTAGTGGGCAGTTCTCCAGTTGTTTCCACAAGCTGACCTCTTTTAGTATGTTCTTGGAAATGTACCTTCCTTCAAGATAGTTGTTCATCCCCTGCATTTTTTTTTTCCTAGTGTCCCTCCCACAGCACATGGTCCTTGTCTCCCCTCCATCATGAGCACATGATGGTCCCACTGCTTCAAATCAAAGCTCTCCCAGGAAGGCAACATCTAAGTTTGTTAGGATTCTTCTTAGAACACTGCTGCTTTAAAAGAGAATCAGTAATCTATGATTTAAGGCACCTTTGGCTTCTAGGGTAAGAAATTACTGTGGAAACTGTTCTAGTGGTGTTTTGCCTCCAAAGTGCATGGAAACTACGTGTACCTTAGTCAGTGGCACGTTTCTAGACTGCCGGAGCTTTTTCAGTGAATGAATAGCTTGTAGCAATGGATCAACATCAGATTCAACCTGGCGTCTGAAATATTTCATTTTTGTCAGAAGGCCTAACATCTTGTCCACGGGTTTCTGAAGTTCCTTAGGGAAAAGCATCTACAAGAGACAGGAAGAAAACCAATTCTGATTAGCAGGAATCTGTGTGCACATGCATGTAACACACCCATAGAGTGTTAATTCCAAGCCAAAGACTGAGGGATTTTCAAAACTGTTGGGAGGCTTAGGGAGCAGATGTCCCACGGGAAATGAATGGATTTGTATTCCCAAGTCCCCAAGTGCTTTTGCAAACCACTCCCCTGAACACTGCATATTCTGAACAGTGCATGTTTCCAAACACTTACATTTGGGAAATGTGTATCAGATACTAGCTGGGTTATAATCTGAGTCTCTAAGAGGTAACATTTTGCACAACATAGATGTCAAACACTGCAAGTGACTTTTGATCTGAGCCGAACTGCTTAGCATTCTCATTTAATAACTTTTCTTCTCCAGATCACTTCTGTAGCATTTTAAAATATGTATTCAATAGGCACTTCTCCATGAATGGTATTTATACATGTTATTTATATAATTGTGTGCATGGGATATTTGAATCATTTAATAACTTGGCAGTGCCAACTAGATTGGGAAAATAAATTTTACAGGACTTTTGCTAGGGCTTCTCTTCTCAAGGAATAAAAAAAATTAGCCCAGTGCCTTATTTTTGGGAAGCCTGAACTCAGCTGGGAATGTTCAAGAGGTTGTGACAGCATATAAATGATACTAGCAGATAGGGAGGCATTTAAAGTAGGTCCAGTGTCTTTAAATGAGGTTTGCTGGTTTACACCAGCTGGGATCCTCATTTATATCCACACTGTCACAGCATGGATATGCAATAAAAATGACTGCATGAGCAAAGCCTGATCTTTGGCTTGTGTAAATCAGCATAGCTTCTGGCCACTGCAATGATATTTTATGACCTTTCAGCCACTGCGTGCAGCAAAGACTACAGAAAGCACTCTACAAATCCAACACTAACCTTGTATAAGAAATTGTAAATGTCTAAGTGTCGTAACAGAGTGACCCCCAGGATGTATGTCTCACGGGTCCTCCCTGAAAGAGAGAGATGGCAGAACTCCTCTGCTACTGTTTGCAGCTGTGGGTCAGCAGGATGGCCGCTACAAGACTCCAGCTGGATGATCTGAGAAATGAGCTGTGTTTGCACAAAGTAAGAAAAGATTTGTTAGGGGGTAGACTGCTCGCTCCAGTATGCACGGATTAATCTTGCCTTGCTGTTGTTCTTTCCACAGTGTCATATTTCAACGCTGAGAACCAGAAAATGCCTACCCATTACTCCCTCTCCAAGGGACAAATCCTATGGATTGTGTTTTACTGCCCAGCTTGCACAGTAGTAAAAGCTTTTGTGGTTTCAATTTCCCATTGACTGATGCATGTGAAGTTTGGAAAAGACCACGGTCTTTGGGTCTCAGTCCAGACAAGATGGCTGGGAAGGGGAAAAGCATCTGGAGCTCTGCTTGCACAGGAGGCTGAGGAAGGCAAGCTCATCTCTCATTATGGGAGGCTATTTTTAGACCCCGAGTGCTCTCATGAATTGTGGTTAGAAGTGTGCTTTTCCATCTGGACTGCAACCACGTCTCAGTACTGAGGACCCCACCAAGGACCCTACTCAGTCCTCATTAGCCAGTTCAGAGTAAACTGTGCCCTTGGTATAGACCAGAGCAATTGCTCACCAGGCAGTGCATGGCTGCTTACCAGCTACTGGTGACAGCCAAAGAGACCATATGGCTTTTGGTCTCCAATGGCTGAACTGACGTCAATGACTGCTCCTACTGCATTTCCGATGGCTCTTTTGATCCATAACATGCTATGCTGTCTATCCCTGTGGGATCATCTACCTCTCTCTGTGCTGTCGTGCATGCAGCGATCTGCTTAGCTGCATTCACTAACAAATTCTCGTTTTAATGGTCTGAGAGGTAGAAAGCAACAAGATCTCCCGCCAGGATGACAGCAAACTTACCTGACTGCTGTTTTCCGGTAGAGATGCTTCCAGAAGAGCATCAATACTGGCTGTGGACATTCCTGTTGTGCTTTTAAGATCCTCTTTGAGCCGGTCCACATTTTTGAATATATCTCCTAACTTTTCTGTAAAGACCAATGAAATAACAATTGATGTAACAGCCTTCTCCAGACATACAGCAATCTCAAACACACAGAGGGGACTTCAGGTATATGGAAGCGTGGTACATCACTGCTTATTAAAAAAAAAAAAATAAACCAAAACCAAAACCACTTGCAAAATACAGTCATATTGTCTAGGTTTTACAATATGTAGGCTGAAGCTGACAGCAAAAGGTGCTCAAATACAAAGACTCGGGACTTTCAGCACACAGGACTATTCGGGCTGTACAGAAAACAAAGGATGGTCTCTAGAGTTATCCTAGATAAAGGATCCCAGGGACATGGGACATGGTATATGGTTATTTCATTAAGATCACTTCTTCCTCTCAGCTAAGCAAGTCTTAGGATTTCCATCAGAAAGTATGGCACCAATGGCAATGTTTACCAACATTGTAAAGGAAATACAGAAAACTACCTTGCTTGCTAGAATCTGTTAAATTCTCTGTAATGTTCAACATAGAATTCAAAGTAGTCATATACCGAGGAACCTCTTGAAAGAAAGCAATTTCTGGTACATTTTCTTGAAACCTAAATTGGAAAAACAAAACAATCAACAAAATTGAGAATACAAAAAGAAGGCAAGAAGCCATTTCATCATTTCATAAATAAGAGTACTAAACCAGTCTAACCCAGAGGGAGAGCCTCACCACTTCATTTGTGTCTGGATGTTCGTGGCATCCCCAATCAGTATATTTTGAAGCTCTTGGGAGATTCTTCTGTGATTCAGTACGTTGGTCACAACTTGATTGCTCAGTTCAATAGCACGGAGGAGCTGCTCATGAGATTGACTTTGTTCACACAGTTCTCCAAAGCTAACATTTGGGAGATGGCAGATATGCTGTATTGACTTAAAGCTTTCATAGTCACAAAGAAGTGTTGTCAGATCCCTGAGGTGAGATATCTTTAAAGGAAATTTTGAAAAGGAAGACAAATGCACAAACACCAGTTAGATGACAGAATTATAAAAGGCAAGTTTTAAAGAGTCTAGCTATTCCTTTCCATTTTTTCTTTAGCGTTAAAATTTTAATATATATTTTTAGTTCATTCAAAAGTTCTCCATTAGAACAGTTCATAACAATCATGCCTACATGAGCTTGTAGCAGACCTGGCTGCACAACATTTCACAGGATCTAATAAACCTTGCAAGCCTCAACTACCGTTTCCCCTGCCCAAGACGCATACACAGCAACACTCCATTTGGACTTATTTTTTGACCAACTGATTCTCCCAGAGATCAAATAAATCTACCTTGTGCAACAGGTTTAGCCTTTCAGATACCATCTGGTCATCTCTACTACAGCATATAAAATGGAGCTGACAAGAAGCCAGGACTTCCGCAACTGCCACCCTGTGTAAAATTATAGTCCTTTGCCTACTCTGCTATTACGGGCTTCCCTCTTATCTAACATCACTATTTACATTACCAGCCTCTTATGGCAAGAACTGTGGTCTGTTTTGTGCCTACAAGTACCTATCACACTAAGGCTTATCGTATTATTGTTACAGATACATTAAGCAGCAACAGCATTGCATACTGTTGTCTTTTTTTAAATAGCTTTGCAATTCTATTTCTCATGTGGAGAAATCGAACAAAGTGTATGCATGCTATTAGTGCAGTCATGTACATATGGCGTAAGAAGTATTTTATTCAAATGAGGCATTGCCAAATCCAAAGCTGACGAGGGAAATCCATGGTGTTGGTATAGCTCCTTAGGTACAGTGGTAACTAAGTTAGTTGTACTTATAACTCCCAATTAGGTATGCACAATTCCATTGATTTTCAGAATGGCAGAGGCATCTAACTGCTAGTTGTGCATTCAAGAACCTCCTTACATACTTCTAAGTGAAGCTGAGGCATCCCCCAACAATGATCTCAGCTCTGCAAGGTGCTTTGCTAAGTCTCAATGTACTGAACTTTAAAACTACTGGTGGACTGATTTATGAAAAATATGCAGTGCTTATCCTTTTGCAATAGCTGGTGAAAAACAGAAGCCATTCTATCCAACAGACTGGGAAGACAGAATCACCTCTACTTTCTCAGAAAAATGGGTGTACACTTGGTGGAGACTCATGTAAGAACAAGTTCCTCAGCCCAGTTTAATGGTGACCTTTAGATATAGGCAGCAGGCAGAAAACAGTTTCATAGTTTTCATCAGCTGTTATTTTAAGAAACCTTTTTTCCACACACTGTTTTACAAAACCTCCATTGAACATTCATGTATCACTGTGGGATGTCCTTCAAGTCAGCATTTTAAGCAGACTCACTTTTAGCTTCAGGAGCTCCGGTATGGATGAATGTTTCTCAGAGGTATTATTTTGCATAAAAGAGTTCTTTTTAAGATGAGTTTGCCTCAAAAGCAGTGTGATCTTTTCTGTGCAAGGAAGAAAACAAAAGTTACGCGAGACAAAAACACCAGACTTGCAGAAACTTCACAGATGGGAATATCAGCACTTTTATTCTAAGGCCTACTGAGAATTGCTGTTTTCCACCAAATTCACATAGAACCACAGAATGGTCAGGGTTGAAGGGGCCTCTGGAGATCATCCAGTCCAACCTGCTGCTAAAGCAGGTTGTCTCAGAGAAGGTTGCACAGAGACACATCCAGGCAGGTTTTGAACGTCTCCAGAGAAGCAGACCCCACAGCCCCGCTGGGCAGCCTGTCCCAGCGCTCTGCCACCCTCAGGGTAAAGAAGTGCTTCCTCATGTTCAGATGGAACTTGTGATGCAGTTTGTGCCCGTTGCCCCTTGTCCTGCCGCTGGGCACCGCTGAAAAGAGCCTGGCCCCATCCTCCTGCCACTGCCCTTAAGGGATTTGTGTACATTGATAAGATCCCTCTCAGCCTTCTCTTCTCCAGGCTGAACAGGCCCGGCTCCCTCAGCCTTTCCTCACCAGGGAGATGCCCCACTGCCCTCATCACCTTCATTGCTCTCCACTGGCCCCTTTCCAGTAGCTCACTGTCTGTCCTGGCTCAGGACCTCCGAAATCACAGACCAGGAACTATGTTGTAGTCTGGAATATAATAGAACCAGTCCAAGTCGGTGCTCTGGTCCTAAAGAAATCCACCCCACGCTGGTAACAGGACTTGTGACAGTGCCCTTCAGAGCACACATGGTATCTCTATTCTGTGAACAGATAAACTTCTCAGGTTTTACAATAAGCTCATATGATGAATATCTATGTGAAATACCATGTTAACTCTCAAAAATAACTGCTGTCATCTTATGGGTAAAGCTCTGAAGGGAATACAGGTTTCTGTTTGTAAGATTTCTTTATCTCAGTGTCAGCAACCTGACATCACACAGCAAAGAGTAGACATGCCTTTTGGATAGAGTTGGATGGAAAACTTACATCCACAATGTGACATAACTCAAAAAAGGAGTCTGCCTTCCCAAGGTCTCACAGCTCCAGTTAATTGCCAGCAGATAAAAACATTCCTTCCCACCATTAGACAAAACACTTCGCAAAGACAGGCACAACATATTCCAGCTGAGGTCCACAACATTAATGAAATCATGATCACCTGTCAATTCGCTGTCTTCAGCTTCAGTCGCATTTATTAAACACATCAGGTAAGGGTTATAGCTGTTATTCACTGTCACCTGTAAGATGGTGTTTTCAAATTCTAAAAACAGAAATCTGAAAAAAAAGATAGGATTTTAAATCAGCTTCTCCTTCAAAAATAAGATATATCAGCAAGCAACCTGTCAGCTGGGTAGATGCTGTTCCTTGACAGTGTAAATAGGAATTCCAGATGTAGCCATGTGTCCCCCATGACACCTCGTAAGTGGGTACCCTTCCAATTTTATTTCATTAGTACTTTTTGCTGTTATCTCCCAGAACTGTCATTCACTCTCAAACCACACCTATAAGAAAACACACTTGAAAGGTTCACTGTGGATGCAAGATACAGATGGAAAGGCATGCCTATGGGAGACTAAGAATCAAAATTTAGAGTCACATCACAAAGAGGTTTCCAAAGAGTTTACCACTGATCGCAAGCCTGCTACAAGATTCTGCTTCCACTGTAAACTGATACATGCTAACAAATACAATTTCTGAAGGTCTCACTTTTACCTGCATGTTCAGCTCAAGGAGAAATTTCATCATTTTCAGTTTAACCCACACTAGACCTAGTGTCCTAAATTACCGTGATTGCAGGCTTAAGTTGCTGTGCTAGAAGAAAATTATACACTTCTCGTGCTGGAATGAGAATGGTGGTCACTACCCATCAATGCAATCACAATACCCAAAAAGCAAACTCACCGTGTGATCAAACTGGTTGGTGACAGAGTTTGGTCACTCTGAGTCCAGGGAAAGGTGTTGTTGTACAGGGCTTCTGCTGTGACAATGAATTGATGAGTGACAATATCAATCACTCTGTCAAAAATAGTTTTGTTGGAGAGAAAAGTTGAACTGGAGCTTATATTGAATTCATTTAGCAGATCAGAGAAGCTCAGTCTCTTGAGAAAGTAGGAACTGGCTTCTGTGATTTCTGGAGCTGACACGTCGTTGGCAGAGTTGTTCGCCACTGCTTCCAACAACTTTGCAAAGGCAGCGGCTTCAGGGAGATTCCTTTCAACGTTTAGGAAACCATCAACCACATCCCAGACACTTGAGTAATAATTCCAGTTGGTGAGGTTGAAGGCGCCTTTGAGTCCCTGCAGCAGGTCGTTCATGTGGAGCTCATCCTGTGCCACACTGAAGAGCGCGGACAGGTTATTCCAGCCTGCTAAGCTGTCAGAGAAGTTTAGGGAGTTCAGCACTGTTTCATTCAGCATGAAAGGCATAAGCATGTTCAAAAGCTGAGATGGAAGCACACCACCCACCTCTTGGACTGAGATGGGGCAGGAGGCATCACTCTGCAGCAGCCCCTCCGTGACAGCAGTCAGAGCTCTCACCTTCTCCTGCACCCAAGAGTTTTCCAGCTCAGAGACGACGTTTAATTTGGAAAGGAAACTCAGAGAAAAGTGCAGAGACTGGATGATGCACGACAACTCCTTGGAAAAGCGTTCACTGCCGCTGCTCTTGTAGACAGCAGCAAACTCTGGAGACAGTTTCAGGTTTGCTATGGCAAGCTGGAACATTTTGGTAAAGGTCTCATTGTGCGCTGTTCCACCCACTGTGCCCATGGAATCAAAGAGGGGTTTGCAGGGGCTCCTGGCTAAGGACTCGCTTAGAGTGGCGTTTTCAAACAGCATCTCAAGTGTTATACGGAGCACATCCTGAGCGGAGCAGTTCTGGGATGTCCTGTAACCATTGTCGCTGCTCTCCAGAAAAGGACTCAAGGCTAAATGCAAAAACTCCCAAATTTTTGCCTCTAGCAAAGTATTGTGCTGTAAGGAAGACTGGTTGAACTCTTCCTGCAGCAGCAAATGTGAGAAATTATACACAATGTCCATTTTTTCTTCGGATGTTTTGTTTAAGTTGGTGTCATGAAGGACTTTCATTCCTGCTCTCCATATTTCAATTAGTCTCTGGGTATAGTTACTGTAAGAATCAAATAATAAGTTGACAACTTCAGCCTCACTAATATTATACCTTTTCTGCAAACTTTTTAAAATTAAGATACTCCTTTGGATGGCCTGCAAGTATGTGGAGAAGTTGGTTCCTCTGGTGTATTCTTCGCCATACAGCTCAAACATGGAGGATGCAAAGTTTATCAGCTGCTTCAGTTCCTTACTGAAAGGAAGACTAGAGTCATTTTTCATGGTATTGAACTGATTTTGCAGCATGTCTAGAAGTGACTGCGAAGTGAGACTGTCTGTACTATTCCAGTACATGGACTGGAGTACTTCAGCAATATGCCAGAAAGCACGAAGTTCATTTCGCTGCCTTCCATAAGGGGAACTCTGGAGTTTCTGCATTAACTTAGACAAAGAAGAGATCAATAGATAATGCTCACTGGTATTCACCTCTGCCATGGCAGCGAGAAGCTGATCAAGGGACAAGAGATGTTCTGCAAAATTTTCAGAAGTTACAGGGGTCAACAAGAAGTCAGAAAATAATGATGACACGTATTCATTTGTGCTGAGATAATGTTCAAAGTCTTCAAGCGAGATTGCATGAAGTGCAATCATTTTGATAACCTCCCATGCTTTCTCTGCATTAAAATGAGTCCTGTCTGAAATTAGTTGATTCCAAATCACCGCAGCCATAGTTAGAATATCTTGATTTTCTTTTCCATAGGGATTAGGGTAGAACAATCCTTCACCACCAACGTCATACAATGGAAGCGTATCTTGAAATATTCTTTCCAAGTCCAGTGTGCTGTTTGTGGCAGAAGTTGAACTGAAAAAGAGTTTTAATGAATTATACAAATCATTCAGATCTGAGGATTTGATTCCTTCACTGGAATTATGAAAGATCTGATGTATTAATGTTTTTCCAGGAGCTACTCCAAAGTCCAAGAGAATCAGAGCTTTCTCCATAATTTCCAGGAGTTGCACATATTCATCCACTTCTGTTAGGTTCCATTTGGTGGTCAACAGATTGCCAGTGGCATGCCATAGCCGTGAGAAATCTCCCCACTCAGAGTGGTTGGAAGCATTTCTGCCCACCTGTAGCAGTTCATATATACTGCTGTTCCTAATAGAAACAGTTGGTAACAGATGGGAAAACACAGGCAGCCTAAGCCAGTCTGCTGAGGTATCAGAGTTTAGGGAGTTCAGCACTGTTTCATTCAGCATGAAAGGCACAAGCATGTTCAAAAGCTGAGATGGAAGCACACCACCCACCTCTTGGACTGAGACGGGGCAGGAGGCATCACTCTGCAGCAGCCCCTCCGTGACAGCAGTCAGAGCTCTCACCTTCTCCTGCACCCAAGAGTTTTCCAGCTCAGAGACGACGTTTAATTTGGAAAGGAAACTCAGAGAAAAGTGCAGAGACTGGATGATGCACGACAACTCCTTGGAAAAGCGTTCACTGCCGCTGCTCTTGTAGACAGCAGCAAACTCTGGAGACAGTTTCAGGTTTGCTATGGCAAGCTGGAACATTTTGGTAAAGGTCTCATTGTGCGCTGTTCCACCCACTGTGCCCATGGAATCAAAGAGGGGTTTGCAGGGGCTCCTGGCTAAGGACTCACTTAGAGTGGCGTTTTCAAACAGCATCTCAAGTGTTATACGGAGCACATCCTGAGCGGAGCAGTTCTGGGATGTCCTGTAACCATTGTCGCTGCTCTCCAGAAAAGGACTCAAGGCTAAATGCAAAAACTCCCAAATTTTTGCCTCTAGCAAAGTATTGTGCTGTAAGGAAGACTGGTTGAGCTCCTGCAGTAGAAGATGTGTCAAGTTGTAGACAGGTTTCATTATTTCTTCAATGGAAGCTTCACTGGCACTTGTATAACGAAGGATTTTCATTCCAGTCTTCAGAAGTTCAGACAATGTCTCAAAGGTTTTATTGTCAAAATTAAAGAAAAGATCTATAGATTTTAATTTAATGATGTTATAATTCAGCTGTAAGTCTTTTAATATGTACAAGGTCTTTTGTATGGCTTGAGTGACTAGTGAGATACTGGGTACTTCAGAGTTTTCCCCGAACTCTTTAAATACGGATGTTACAAATTCTGACAGCTGATCCAATTGTTCACTGAAGACACTATTTGAATTACTATTTGGCTTTCGTAAATGGCTGTTTAATACCTCTAAAAACTGCCCATAGGCTATGATGCCTGTGTTATTCCACTCCGTCGATCTCAGTTTCTCCCCAATGCGCCAATAGGCGTTCAACTCATCCCACCAGGCTTCACCCATGGAGCTTTCTACTTTCCGCATCAGTTCAAACACAGGCATTAGAAGGTACTGATAACCTATGTTTGCATCTGTCATTATAAAAAACAGCTTCTGTAGAGCTAGGAGCTGGTCTGGAAAGTTTCTGTAAGACACAGGCTGAAGCAGATGATCAGACAACAAAGATGGTATTTCTTGCATTCCCTTTAAACGGTCTCTGAAGTCTTCCAGAAATGATGGCATGCTAGTGGAAAGCAATATTTTGAGAGCATCCTTAGTTTGCACTGTACTAAAATTAGAATTATTTAACAGAACTGGATTCCAAATCATTGTAGCTAATTTTAAAGCACTCTGAATTTCTTTCCACTGGGTCATTATATTGAAAATGGAAGTCCCATTAAAGTCACCCTGTAATTGCAGTGATGTGAAGTTATAGATTTCATCAATTATTTTCTTATTATATGGTTCCTTTAATTTATAATCATGATGTGGATTCATTCCCAGTTCAAGAATTGCATACAATTTCTGTAATGTTTCATTCTTCAAATTTCTGAATAGATTTAAGCTTTTTAATTCACTTCTATTCATTTTTTTCTCAAAGCCTTTTAAATGATGTAGAGACTTTTGTATGGCTTCTAAATCATCTGAATTAATGGACCTCTTGGAGTCTTTTCCACCAATCTCGGGTGATTTTATTTTTCTGGAGGAGAACAAAAAAGCATTTTAGTGAATATGAAATCAACGCAAGTAGAAATGTAAGGTGATTTAGAGCAAAGATCATAGATTTGAATTATACTGTTAGTAATATCCCTTCAGCTAATGTCTTACCTCAGAACTTCCTCCAATTCAGATAAAGTCTGATTGTCTTTCCAGTTAACAAAGAGATTACAAATATATCTGGTCACGGAACTTTTTTCTTTATCTACAACAAACATGTAAAGAGTATATTAGTAAAGATCACGTTAGTTTGGAAACTAAGAAGAACTGTATGGCAAACCTGTCAAGGATATCGTGCACAGGTGAAGTTAGGCTCCTACGACAAGACACAAGATCCTGGTTAGAAATTAGAGTGCTGTTTTGGGGTGTAACTCTTCCTGGCCTTCCAAGGGAAGTCAGAATGCTACCTGTCTTCGTAGAAATGATTTTTCATCTCAGGAACAGCTTAATGCCCCTGTGATCTGGGTTCTAATGGAGCTCTCCTCCTGCTGAAGGAGCATGTTGCCATCAGTAATGCAGCATAAGGTGGCCTAATACTTACTATTATTTCCTTCACGTCACTTGGGAACGCTTTTTTTACTGCTTGCACATAGGCTTCGTCTGCAGCATCATTTATGTCTCCCATAGCCATTTACACTCATCTTGATATCCCCACGTGTCCAGTCCTCTCACTAGCCGTATCTCCATGTTTTCCCTACTTGCACTGCATTAATCCGCTTGCTTCTTACCCACCTCAACTCCCACAGTCTGCATGAAACAAGCAGGGAATGGACAGCATTTACCAGTCTGTCCCTTGTAGCATTTAGATGCTGTACCTTTCCCTTGCCCATCCACATAACCTCAGTTAGAGGGGATGTCAAGGACTCTGCCTCTGCTGTAAGATGACAGGAGTTTAGAGAAATGGCTGATCTTGACACATACAGCTTGTTGAGCAGCCCAGCCCCAGCCCCTACCTTGATACACTGACGTGAATTTGACAGAGCCTACAACTAGAGGCAGATATTGCCATGCCCCCCACTGCTGCAAAATCAAGCTGAAAAATTACCGCTCCCCTTTTCCACTGAGACTGCAAACTCATATTAATTCATTGTCTACTGACAAAACCAAGCTTTTTTACTTTTCCATCTGAAATGAGATATTTTATTCACATTTGTAAAAGGTTGAAAGAATTCATTATGCTGAGCCCTAAACAGTATGCAATCTGTATGGTTACTCATTAGCCTGCAGTTTACTTCTCCTCAGCACCACAGGTTTTCAGCAGAGATATGACTACGTGGAGGAGTCTTACCTTGCTCCAAGCAGTTAAGGGAATATGGAGAATCTGTAACTCCATTCTGAGCAGTTTTGAATCTATCATCAGTCACAAGTGATGCAGAGACATTCTGAGCTACCAGCATAACACTAAAGGGGTGGGGGAAAAAACAACAACAAGGAAAATAAATTGTGGTTACAGGTTTATGAGAAGAAATAAAACAAGTGTTCAAATAGGAAACAGCTGGCGTACAGCTTATCATTCTTAAAATGTATAACAGACAAGACATTGCCCTACTTTTAATTATTTGTTTGATCATACACAAAATACAGATACAAAGGATTTCGATGGGAAAGCCATGGCAGTATACTAGCGCAAACATATGTGTTGTACTCATTAGGTGTACTTATTCAAAGGGTTATGTAAAATCTATCGGTCACTTAAATCCTCACAATAGGTCTTAGAAAACACTCAGGTGGTATGTCAGCACAATGATTCACTGCTGTGAGTGCATCTCCTCCTAAAAGAAACCAAAAAGCAAGTAGACATGGTTCCAGGGAGAGCAGGGATCCCTAGGGAACATCGTCTGTGGAAGGAAGAAGCAACCACAAATAACTGTTGCCATTTCTAATTCTCCTTCTTTCCTCTTTTATACTGTAATAATCAGGCTGACAGGGAAGCAAGGAATGTTTTTCAGTCTTAGGAAAGAACAAGCTGATAATCAGGCGTATTGTATCACAGAGGAAGTAATTTAAAACACTCTTTTCAATGTGTGCAGGTTGCTGAAAACTTCACGGTGATTATTATTCCCTTTTGCTTATGCTGTATAAAGAGTAGCTCTTCACTGTAGGCATAGGGTCACTGTGAAATGCACAATCTCTCGCCTGCCTGAAGTTCTGCAGGTGATACACAAAGAACCTAGCTGAGCTGATTTCAGTGGCACGAATAAATACATACTGATTTGTGGGAACAGACTGCTAGTGAGAACACAGCACCAGGGAACTCTTTTCTCCTCATTTAACATAATGTCTTCATGCAGGTTTCGTGGACTTGGTGCTCACCATTTCCATTCTGCAGAGGTGCTTGTTAGTAAGAGTCTTAGAGGGGAAAGAAACTACAGTTATGACGTGTTTAGTTGAGCAATGGCAGAGCCAAGGAGGAGGGAGGCATAGTCTTGCCAAAAGTGGACACATATCATACAGATCAGAAGGCAGCAAACATGGAAACAAGTGTTGTTGTTGCCCTTCTATTTCAGTCTTGCAGGGCTTCTGCAGACGCTGGCTTTAAATAAAAAGTTCGGCTTACGTGCTTATCTGAAAAACTATCTTAAAGCAACAAACAGGAGCATTCCTGAATTCAGTCTGTAAACCAGGTTTGTGTGCGCAATAAAATTTCCTTCTAAATTTTCTGTAGAATCCATGACTTTGAAGTTACTGTTTCATAGTGGTGGTGTTTATCATGTGGTTAATACAGCTGCCACAATGAGCAAGAGTTCTCTTCTGTATCTTCATATTTATACGACAAAAAAATTCCCTGTACGGCATTTCCTTAGGAGGTCAGTAGTGCCTGCATAGAAGACATGTCCAGGCTTGCTAAGATGTACCTTTGTAAGCATCACTGAAAATACTGTTTGTGCAATCTCTTTGCAATAACTCTTTACTCATGCATTTACACTGGCAGATGCTAGCATAAAAGCACTGCACGGTTCTGGTGATGAAATTCTATGTGCCTCTTTGTTGTGCCTATGATAACTTTGCCCAGCTCTGCAGCTGTAGAGCAAAGCAGAGCAGCACAGTAAATATTAATTCTGGGCACTCAAACAGTGCTGGTTCTCAGGCTTGATTCTGCAAGCCAGTAAATGCAAACAAATGCAATAATCCCGTGACTGAAAGCATGGACAAAACCACTGCGAATAAAATTAAAATTCTTGCCATACAGCTACTGACTCCTTTAAGGAAAAGGATATTGCAACTTACAAGTAGCTCTCACAATGCAGTATAGCAAATTACCTAGATGCCAAATGTACAGGTTGTTAAGTGCCTTGGCAACATGCCAGTGATGAAAAGTGAGTCCCTCTAAGCCTGGTGTAATCAAAATGGCAAAGTTTCTACACCCTCTTTGGCATCTTTATCCAACAGCTTGAGTATAAAAAAAAAAAAAACCAACAACAAAAAAAACCCACAAAAAAAACCCCCACCACCCAACTCTGAAGAAGCTTAGTTGCTTGCTGTCCTCCATGTGCTGTAATAACTGGACTGTTCAGAACAAATTATAGCAGTGTCAGTCACATATTCAGTAGGTAATTTGGAACAGAGTCCCCTAATCTCTTGAGTAACTCAAGTCTTCTAGAGATCAGTGAGTTTAGCCCAGCTATGGACCAGGAAAAGGATTTCAGGGCTATGCCCAGTTTAGAAGATTTTTTTATAAGTCCTAGCTGCATACAGCATCAAATATTTCAGCACAGTTAATTAACACATTTAAGTCAGCTCTGTTTTTCATAAAACCACTGGGCAAGAACATAACTGGTACTTCCTTCTTAAAGTCATACATATTTGAATCCCTATATGCTAAAACCCAGGGTCCTCCTCTTCTCTGCTTTCTTGGGACCAACCTTGAAAGGTTAAAACAGCAGTAAATCAGGTAATCCTTTAAAAAAAAAAAAAAACCAAAAAAACACCAAAAAACACCATAATTTATGATTCCCTTACAAATGCTTGAGGTGTTCCAAAGCAACTTGAATTTCACTCTATGATTTTCTGGAAAGAAGCAGCTGCTTTCTTTAGCAGAACAACTATCCAGCCAGCTTTTTTCTTCAACCAAAGACAGTGGCTGCTACTCACCTTTTCTATCTGCACATGGGCATGACAGCACCTCTGAGCAGGCAGGAAGAAAACTAAGATTTCATATCAAGCTCCCATCAAAAAGTGACACAAGAGTCATTGAAAAAACAATTCACTGTCTGTAGAGACCATTAATATGGAGCCATATCATCCCCCAAATAAATCATGCTTTTAAGCTATACACCATTTCTTCAAGATGACTGGTGGTGCCCTTAGGGTTCAATACACAAACCCACCAACTTTCAGTAACTCTCCTGGCATTTTCTGTATTTTTACCTGCTTGGATTCTGAAGGAGATCAATTATGTCTTGCAGGTGCATACTGTTCTGAAACACATCTGGGGCCAGCAAAAGGAGATGCCATAGGGACGTGTCATTCTGCACTTGGGAGATGAGCATTAGAAATGAGACGATTTCATTGACGAATGCTGCCTGGTACTGTGGGTTGTGTTGCACCTTAACAAATAACAATGTGAGAAATTATTTAAGAGCAAGAAAACAAGAACCCTTGCTGCCAGTGGGTCTTTTTCTGTTTTTCATCTTGCACTGCACTTGTACCCAACTCTACAAACAATGCATTCAAAGGACTCTAGTGACAGGCAATAACTGAGAGAGTGACTGTGCTTTAGCTTCACACCCCAGATTGTACAATAAATTCTCTATTTATTGAAGTCTTGCTATTCACAATGTCCCAAACAGTTCAAAGACTAGGAATACAAGAAAAATTAAAATCAAATCCTCCCCCTGGCAAAGAAAGAAAGCATTATCTTTAAAGGATTCATTTGCTTTAATTACATAGCTTTACCCAAAGACAAGTACTCCTTCAGTCATGAATTGTTGGGTCAGTTGCAGGAGTTACTGGATGAAGTTACACGGCTGAGGTAACACACAATTAAATGTATTGCCTCCCCAGCTTTAAATATTCTTATTTACACCACATCCTCACACTGTTTTATCCACCTGCTGCTGCAGCAGGGCAAATAAAGAGAAGAAACAAGACCTAGGCACGGTGAGAACCTGAGAACCCTTAGTGGCCACTAGCTGACAGCTGGATGTCCTTGCCTTTCTGAGCTGTATACTCAAATCTAAGGTCTTTGGATTAATCCCATTCACAAGAATTAGCTCAGCTTATCATACACTATATGCACTCTGGCATAGAGATAAGCAACTCCTAGCCAGGTGGGGTCACATTCTCTCTCCCAAACACTGCAATAACATGTGTGAACTAAAACAGCTACTAGCTGCAGATATTGGGAAACATCCTGGGCACTTACCTGGGAGACCTGACTTCTGAACTCTTGGGTAAATGACTCTAAAAGCGATGAATCAGTAAAGCAGAATGTGTGGTGGATATTGGCTGCCATCTTCTCTTCAGTGAGATTGGGATGTGCTATGTATCGCGACAAGACCTCACACAGAATGACTTTGAGATTTGCTGCAGTTGAATATTTGGTCTGGCTCTAAAAGTAAAACAATGTCAAAGGTAGCTTTAAAGCAATGCTTTATTTGGGATGGTTTGAAATGCAGTGACGAGGCTGTTTTCTTAACGGGTAGTAGTGACATTTGAAAAGCATTGTCATTACGAGCACTTACACACAGAACAGGTGAACAGTGTCACCGAAATCCCTCAGACTCCTCACAAAGAGAAATTTTGTTTGTAAGTGTTTGTAGGACTTAATACAAAAACATAAGCGTACTGGTGTCCATTGCATGGTACCAATTTCTTTTACAAAGGAGTTGTTTCTATGCATAGTCAGTATCTACCTAATAAACACACAGCGACTCTGATGCCACTGCAGGAACATTATGGGCAAATAACAAACCGAATGGCAAAGCCTGTGACATCATGTCTTTAATTTCATGTGAAAGAAAATGCACTCTAAACACCTTAACTCACTGGTTTTGAGCAAAATATCTCAGGGTATTGTGTGCAACCATATTTGGTAATTCATGGTATTATGTCCCAAGGTGTCTGCTTTATTTGATTTCTGCTTATAGCATAATAAACTTAGCACAAAGTTTAAATGTTCACCCGCAATAACTGTCTTCCTTTTCCCAAAATAAAGCACGTTCACATAATAGGGGAGATTTGAAAGCAATAAAAGCTGTATGTTGGTGCTTTGAGCTTCTAACTCTTTAAGATACACATGAATCTTAAATGTGAATGTTCACACTCAGCTGTTAGGCAAATGCAGACTTACCTTCCCAAAACTGAAGATTTTGTTGAACATGTTAATGCTGGAAGTCAAGTTGAATGGTGATGAAATATTCCGAAGGGGTTTTTCTCCATGAGATACCAAATCCCCAAATGCTGCAATAGCAGTTTGAAACACTGTTTTACTTAATGTCTTTTAACCTCTTTGCTACATCAAACCATGACACAGGATAGCCAACTACAGCTTTGGGCATGCCATCATTATTAATCTGTTTCCAAAGGTACAGCCAATGGAATCCTGTACTTACTTAAGGTTTTTTCTGATGTAATTAAATCCTGGATTACACTATTGCCTTCTGCAGCTTTTTAAAATTAAATGCATTTAACTATCTGCTTGCAGTTCAACACTAAATTCTACCTCTTCTCTCCAGTCCTGCAGCTTCCCCACACAGGAAGATACATGGGCAGCCTTACAAGGAAGCCCACATCAGCTCAAGCCGACAGCCCTGTAAGGGAGAACCCTCCAGGTGTCTTTGGCACCAGTGGGTGGTACTCGTTATTCAGAAACAGCTCTGACACAGATTTGGAGCACTGCGGCCCGCTATACACGGTGGCACGCCGCCAGGTCCCCAGCTGACACACACCAAAGCCAACGCTGGCACTGAGCTGTGCTCTCAAAACAGCACAGCTCACTGAAACCAAACAAGCTCTGCCAGTTTACACCAGCAGAGGCTATGACCTACAATTTTTATTTTATTT
The DNA here is from genome assembly GCF_023634085.1 of Falco cherrug. NCBI lineage: Eukaryota > Metazoa > Chordata > Aves > Falconiformes > Falconidae > Falco > Falco cherrug. The sequence continues at coordinate 9,285,751 of NC_073704.1, read as the reverse complement.
TTTTAAATAAGACGTAGAACTGAGTTCCTCCCTGACCATCTGTGGCCATCAACATGAGTTGATAGTTCCCATAACTGTTCATTGATTTATTTATTTTTTCCCCACGCCTCTGCGTTCAGTCTCTTTTGTGTTCTGCCTTTTTCTGCCCGCACACCAAAGAGCGAGCGCATTCGCAGGAATGCTAATTGGAACAGTGAATGGCTGGGGCAGAACAGTCATAGAATGCAAATCCATAATCATTCATTTGATTGTGAGCTCCCTGGAGGAAGGACTATCCATCATGATGGCCTGTAGATAGTACTAGCCATTACCATCAATAAATAATAATTTTAATGATTTTAGGGAAAATGTAAGCCTGAAAGTTCCTTCAGGAAAGAGAATCACGTCAGAGGAGAACATCACCAACAATAAATATCCACTGTGGCACAGAAGAAGACTTATTTGCTGGATAACTGTGAATAAGAAATACATTTACAAAAATCATAAGCTGTTTATGGAAAATTTGTGAGCAGTAAAAGGGCAATATTCCATAAATAGCCAGGTCTTTAATTAATGTCCAAACAGTCTGCGAACTCGCATTGCTTCTGTGAAGCACAACAATTTAATCATGTTTTCTTGGCCTGTTTCCAAAAGTCTTTTCTACAGACAGTTACTTGTACTTATTTCCAAGAATTTACACTAATGTCACGGCCATGGTCATGTGCCTGTATACAACACATAAATCATTTTAGCAGTGCTCTAAGAATTGTATCTTTGTCCAGCGAGCTTCAAAAGATCAGCCTTTAAAGACCAAAACTTTGCAAAGCAGCAAATAACCTACCCAGTGAAGTGTTCCTGCTTTTAGGCACCTCTGCACTCCATGGTGATGGATGGTTGTCCTTGGCTACATGGGATGAGCTCCTCTGCCTACTAAGGGAAGACAAAAAAGAAAACCCCTGTAACAACTCCCAGTTTTTTATGAACAAGCTTACACATAACTACTGCATGACTCAGAATGGGTCTATACCAGATTTCATGGCAGGTGTGTTGAAATCTGAGTTATGCAAAAGTTCCTTCTGGTTCCTTCTAGAGGCCTGGCATGCATTTTGGGGAAGCACACTGCACTGAAGGGACCTCATTTATGCCTGCTCTGAAGGGACACCAAGGACAGGCAGGGGTTGACATAGGTAACTGATCTAATCTTAAACAAATTCCCACTTCTGGAAGGAAGGCTTCGTGTCAAGTCTTTTCTGTCCTCCGCCAATGTAGGCTCAGCAGAAGAAACAGCGCAGAACTTGATGGAACTGTTAATGACACTCAGACTGAGCAGAGAGGCCTTTGATCTAAGTCTAAGCTAGAACACCAGGTTGCATGCCCCTACCAAGAAAACCTTCAAGACAATACAACCTCACTTTATCCTTGCCAATCATTTCCCTACAGTGGAAAAGAAAGGGTGGAAGATGTTGGTATTGAGCTCAGTTTCTTTACTTAGTTTCCTTTTATTAAGGGAATCTCAAGTGACCATGTCTTGCACACCTTGGTAAATGCTTCTAAGGAACAGTGTCAAAGATGAGAACCTTGCCCATTTTTTCTGCCGGCCACTGGTAAGGCACAGGTTTAGGGCAAGTTATACAACAGCTTAATAAGAGCTTTGGTGAGTTGCACAATGGGAGGGGAAAAAACCCCACACTTTGGATTAGCTAAATATTACAAACTCCAGAATATTACACAATAATATATCCAGACAGTGAAGGGTCACAGCTCAAACACTTTGCCTTTGTGAAAACCTCACCCATGGTGATTCTGCTCCTGAAGCAGAGTTGCATCCATTCATGTTGGCTTCTGGAGCTTTCCCCTACCCAAGCAACCTTTTACTGAGGTTTTATACTCTGCTATATCCTGCTAATTTTGCTAAGGCTACTTAATAGTTAGTGTTTTTTCTTGTAGAATACAACATATTTGTAAGGCTGACGTTAACCACACAAGGGTAGGCATACCCACATAGTTGTACAATACTTCATGCAGCCAACTTCTAGCATCAATAGTGGTCAAGATGCTTATTAATGACTCACGTGACTTGAGCTATAGTTTGGCCAAATCCTTTGATTTTCAGTTGGCAAGAAAACCAGTTATTTCCTAAACAGCTGCACAGAATCCAAAAACAGAAAGCAAGGAGGATTTCTGGCTATTGAAACCCATGGAAGACCTCCAGCTTCGGCACTAGAAGTTTCCATTTCTTCATTTCAATACCCCAAATTAACCATTGTTTAATATGCCTAGGGAAAAAAACAATGACACTAAGAAAACAAGTGAAGAGCTGTGAATCCAGGCATCTAGTCTCTGTATGGCTCTGCCCTCTTCTGCTGTATGACCTTGAATTTGATTAGGATTCACCTTGTGTAACTGCAGTTATCCACATGTCTAGTCATCCAGATTCCTTCTAAGCAATGGAGAGATCCTGACCATTGACTTGGCCGAGGAAATACCAGTCCCTCTGCATTAAGGAGGACCCTTAAGGAGCCACCAACCCCAGGATCCCCCATCCTGCCCGATGGGCTCTCTGGTAGAAGACATGGTGCCCACCTTAGCTCTGCAGGCTCTTAAGCTATGGCCAAGGGGGATTTTGAGGCCCTGACATAGCCACTGTAGAGCAGCAGGGACTTCTATGTGAGATGCCCAGATTTTCAGCTCTCCATGAGCCAGCAGGCCTTAGAGTGGCATGTTCCCCAAGGGCATGCCAGAACCAGGCAGCCAAGGTGTAGAAACAATCCTGGATGGTATGTCTTAAAGTAAACGTTACTTGGCTTTAACTGAAACATCAATGAAATTGAAATGCCTCCACCGAACATTTCAATTTCAAAAACTGACATCCCAACAAAACATGCCCAGCCAGCTCCATGCTGCAAATCTACATGTTTCTGTGGGCAAAAAATAGTTTCATTTTCATCTGTTTCCCAATATGTTTGATGGCTTGCAGAGAGGACACCCATTCTGGCTGGCACCTGGAGGATCTACTGAAAAAGCAAGCATTCCAGAACAAATGTACCTCAGACTAGAGCTGCTGGGGAACATGTACCACTTCCATCCAAAGCATCCTGAACCAATCACCACAGTGGCAGATCAGTACAATGGGCTGATGATCTGGGTGCAAGTCTTATCTACTGACACCCTGCAGGACCTGACCCACAATTGTGCAAAAAAAGTTTCTTTCCTTTGATCTGGATGAGCAGAAGCATTTTTCTCAGGGAGTAAACTTCTTTTCTACTGTCAAGCTTGGATCAATTGACACATTACTGATTGCTGTCCCCAGTATGAACATTTTTAAAGCATTCTATATTCCCATTTCTAAGTGTTCAGATATGTGAGATTGTGTCTGTTATAACAGGTATCTGAGACGTATCTGTTGTGGACACACTTGCACATACAGACATACATAGCTGCTCCCTCCACCTCAAAGCAAGTTTTGCTTTGCAGCTTATAACACCCAGATACATTCAGGTTCCCTTACAGTCTGAGAGATGAGATGTCATTAAGTCTTGGCAGTAGATCTTCTGGTGTGTACGGCGTGCCTTTACATCTGGCATCTGAATCACACAGCACAGTTTGCAGGAATGGGAAGAAGCCTGCGCTAGGAAGGTTTCGGGGTGCAAGATAACCTGGAGGAAGGAGGAGAAAAAAAATTCCATTATTATGGTTCAGACGTGCACTTTTTTGCCATATGTTTCTATCAATATGTGACATTTTCTCTTCCCAAACCATAGGGTCGATTCTCAGTTTCACTGAGGCTTTTTTACTCTGCTCCAGCAGCACTATCTGCCAAATCCCACTAGAAGCACGTTCCCATCACTGACAAAGTCATGAAAGGCTATTTAGTAGGAAAAAGAGTCAAGTTACTTGTTTATAAGACACCTGTTGGTCCTGAAGGAACTGTAGATTTCCCCCCTCTACTCCAAAATGCAAGAAACAGGCAGGAAATTACAAAAGCACCCTAGGTTTATGATATCCTAATTCTGCCTTTAAAGAACAAAGTAACATAAAAGCAGGCACGTGGCCAGAGTAGCCCGAAGCACCCATAAGAGCATGTTCTCCTAGGCTTGGGTGGACCAGCTTCCATGCAAAGCCACAATCTGCTGTTTCAAGCCAGGCTGTTAAAACAGAACTCTGTCAGCTTTTACTACAGGAAGGGGCAATGGATCTAGGACCAGCCAACCTCCTTTGCTTTTTGTGCAGACCTGCCCAGGGAAGGGAGAGGAGCAATCTATCACCACCACTCCCTCTAAGTCTCCTGCCATCTCAGAGCAGCTCCTGCACCATCTGCTTGGTGACCTGTGATGCTGGCAGCCAGCAATGAGGGGCGAGATGTATGTCTCTGTCTCCCATTTCTGCAAACATGGAATGGACCTGAGCAATTAGAGACTTTAGTATTTTATGTGCCACTTGCCCCGTGCTGCTTACCAGCAGCCTGCAGAGTATACCACCTGCTTTTCCTCTCAGTGACAAATGCTCCAATAAATCTCAAAACTCTTTTGCTGGATCACAGCAACATATTATTTAAAATAATCATTTGGAAAATTACCTGGCAAAGGACATTGCTATTATTTCTACTATGGAAAGGAGCCAGATTTACAAAAGACCCACAGGCAGGCTTGTAGTAATTGATTACCTTACTCTTTAGTCTCCAGAGACGACCTGTGACTCTTGCCCAGGCACAGCTTTATCACTAACCCCTCCAACAAGGACACTGCACTACATTTGAACTACATTTATTCATAATAGCCGTGGTCAAAAAACAGATATTTCCCAAAGGGGATGGCAGTGCTAGATAGAGTACCTGGCTGTCAATCTCCTTGAAGGAGACTTGATTTTCCTGAGCTGTCCTCAGCACAGCTGGTCATGGCCCATGAGTGTGCACTGCATTTTGGGGTCAAAAGGCAAAAGCTCACTGTTTAGCACGGGAGTTCTCACTGCTTTGGGCCAGATAGCAATTGGCACAGAGGACTGCTGAGACCTGTGGAGTCACAGGCACCCATTTTGAGTGGTGGTGTGATGCTCTTTTATACCTCAGCAGAGAACCTCCCTAGAAGATTGAAAGAGATACCCTGCCAGAGGAGAAGGCTACCTGCTGTGGGAAGCTTCCCCACCACTCACTGCATCCCCCAGGCCAGCAGGAGTTACACAACAGGCTGAGCCAGCTCTCAAGGTGAGTAAAGATCTCTCTTGTCCCTACAGGCAGCCCTTCTGGTGTTGGGGCCAAAGGACCAAACATACACCACTCTAAAGGTTTTTGAAGTGTAATTAAGCCTGCTGCCCGTGAGGGAAACTTCAAAGTAGGGCACTTTAATCTGGAAGCATCCTTGTGTGAATATTCCTGCCATGTCTGGGATTTTTGCCCTTTGAGATCACCAATTACAACCCTGCAAAATGGCATTTTGCACACACCGGCATTCTCCTCTCATCTTATTTCTGATCTCCCGCACCCTCATTCCCATGCAGGAAATTGACTCACACACCAGTCCAAAAATGCACACCACAGACCTCACTTTATCAGTGTCCCTACCAAAATGAAGCTTCAAATACTTGGGAAGCCATGAGGGCCAGGATGGAGAGCAGAACCACAATGAAGTGAGACAGGCAGGTGCTAGGAGGGAAATGGCTACACCCGCCACTGCCATCCACATCAACCGATGACAACCAGGGCCAGGAACTAAGCTTATATTTCTTAGTAGACCTGAGACATCTAAAGCTATGTAACTCTTAGCTGGACAGCAGTGTGGGGAACAAAAGGATGGGACTAGGAATTTGGGGAGTACTGTTCTTCTCTGGAGAGATGCAAGATGTTTACAGAGACAATTATGCAAAAAATCATGACGAATTCAGAGCAGAGGAAGACACTTCCTTGAGATATAAATAGCAATAACAAATTTTACAATTGGACTCCGAGGTGGTACACTTTGAACTAAGTGGACAATTAAACAATCAGCTGCTGTATAACAAGCGAGGTGTACAGCGTAAGAACACGGCGATATCGGCTCTTTTCTCCTTTCTTCCCTTTTTCAGACTGCTGTTTCAAAGAGACAGGAATTTGTGACCTGAAGTTTGGAAGAACTGCAACTCATGGTGGTGGCATGATGCCTGTGAAGACAGCGTTGGCCCAATGCAATTGAGGTTCCTAGTGAGGCTCTACCAACTTGCAATCAACAGATGTTGAGCAGTTTGCTGGCACCTCGATACAACCATGTGGCCTGATCCATCACTGAGTCACTACAGCCATGAGCCTGTGTAAGCCCATGATGTTCTTGGCACAAAAGCAGTGGCAATGCCAGAGAAGACTCTTCTGGAACAGGCCTGGACTCCAAGAGAAGTTAGAGAATTAAGGAAGTTTTTCAAGAAAGACCATGACACAGAAAAATCTGAAATGTCCAGGCCCAATTCCCATTTGCTTTAAGTTAGACCTATGCTGGTTCTTAACCCTGAGAATCTAGCACAACCGTGCTGTGTGTCAAGCACAAAAATAACACACAGGTTCATCCATCAGGATGAAATGAATTGTTACATTGGCTCTGCTGCCTGCATTAATGAGATCTCCTCTGACTCCAAAGAAAGTTTAAAGACCTGGTTTAGATGCAGACACTGCTTCCACAGATATGTACCACGGGGAGATGAATCCCACCCTTGCTTTCTGACATGAGAAGCTAATGATGCTGAAGGAGCACACTGCCTTCTTTAGGCACTGACCCCACCGAGCCAAGAACAGGGTGGCCAGGCTGGTGTGACAGGTCTGTCACTCCCAGATAACAAGCAGTCAAACTTGCCACCATCAGAACCACCAAGCACTTGTCCCCCTGTTCTTATTATCTTGAAAATCACTTCTTGCAGCAGTCACAGAGGCCAACAACTTAATTTAATAGAGGCTGAGCAGCACAGCCACAGGAAGATCAGCTCTGGCTATGCTGCCTCTGGCCAGTGTGCCTGAGATCAGAGCAGAGCCAGAGCGTAAAAGAATGTATAGGAAGCATGGCTGATTTGGGAGTCCAAGCTCCAGATAAATGTGATGTAGCCTCAGAGTTCTTTCTTACAACTCCCTCTCATCCTGCAAAGGAAGGAAATTACTGATGAGAAAATGAGTCAAGAGATTAATGCACACCCTGCTCCATCTTCCCGCCCTCCATCCACTTGCTCGTGGTAAGGAGACGTGACTCCGTGGAGCCACATGGGCTGCTCTGCCCACACATAGAAATTCATGACCTGTGTCAGCCCCGTACACCACTGCAAGGACGGCCAGGGAGCAAACTGGCTCCTGACTCCCTTCAATGCTTCAGGAGATGTTTGTAACTACTTGTCCCTCCCTTGGCTGAGATTTGTGCAGCGTGTCAGCTACATTATTAGACAACGTAAGCACTAGTTATGAAACATTATTGAAGGAAAGTTGTAAATGCTCTGCAAATTTTAAAGAACAGTCTTTTGATGGAGATAGTTTCACAATCTGAAACATAACACTTAAAACCATTAGTGACTTTTGTAGTATTTCTACTGTTGGGAATTCCTTCAGACTTCCACGTGCTGCAGAAGGCAACTCCTCTCACTGAAGTCCATGGCAATGCCATATCCAAGGAATATGGATTTTCCTAGCCCTGTAGTCCCCAACTTTATGATCCCACATCACATGATAGAGAGATCCACAACACATGGCATAATTTTTCCATTCTCCCCACTGCCTTTAGCTTTAAACTTCTTAATTTCTTAAAACTACAATTACCTTTCGAGGCCCCCACTACACTACCTATAAGCCAAGAGGGAGAGATCACTGCAGCCACTGCTGCCCCATGTCTGAGCTGAGAGGCCACCCTAGCATATGTCTGGGTAAACTGACTTGTCTGCAACCAAAATCTCAGCCCTGATTTGTATCCTATTGCTAAAGACTGACTTCTGGGTCTTCCATCAGCAGAAACCCAAGCAGGCTTTTGCTGCCCCCTCTCTCATTGAGAACTTTGATTTTCCATCACCGTTGAAAGGAGTGCACCGAACATGAGGAAGAGAAGGCAGGCATCCCGAAGGGCAGAAGAAGCCAAGAGGGCTCAGTGCTGCATGGGCTGGCTGGTTCTCCCTGCTCAGTAGCACCTAGCTAAACCAGCCACCTCTCCAAGAGCTGAAAAGAAATCAGGCATGCAGAGCAGTAACAATAAACACAAGATACCTATAATACATGCATGCCACTGGAAATTCTGGCATTTCCACATTTGCTTTCATTCTGAATAAAATGAAGAAAATTAATTTCTCTTACTTTCCTGAACGTCGTAAATTCCAACACTTCCCTTCAACACAAGCAAAACATTTTGATTTCTTCAGGTAAAGGTGCTTGGTATAATAATGATGAAAAATGTCAGGGTAATAATAAATGTCATACAAGAAAGATGAAAATTACTATTTCACTACAATCTATAAGATTAATTGAAATTGACTGAAATGTTTAAATCTTAATGGACCACGTTTTACGTTGCCACATCGATTTTGCTGCTTTCACCGCACTTGCATTAGCTGAGCCCAACCATTCACTTCAAGGAAACGGGCATTTCAGCAGACTGCAGACACTGCACTGTGAACGCAGCCCCCTTCAGCCATAAGCTGTCACCCCCTCCAGCGTGAGGCAGCGAGGCTATCTGCCACAAAGGAGGGAAGTGCTGGGAGGATAGCAGCCACTGTTATCCACACCAGAGCAAAGGAAATAAATACACAGTATTTTCAAATTATCAGTTCAGTACAGGTTACACTCTGGTTTACATCAGCTAGTGATTTCTCATGTAAATTAGCAACCGGCTCACTCCATGTGCTGCTAAGTACCTTCCTTTCCCTCAATTCCCCAGTGTCAGCTCTGCTACTCTGAGAGACACTAAACTATATTGCAGCCCTAGCATCTGAACATGCAAATCCCCTTAAATTCTACACAGGCCATGTCTTTTGCTTTCAAAATATCACCCATGCATTCCTTCTCCCTTTTCTGCCCACCCCGTACTTCTGGTTTCAGGGCCTCCTACCTTGCTGTGCCACCCAGCCTGCAAAACCAGACAAAATCTATGTTCCATTTTATTCACGTGAAAGGAAAGATGCGAAATTTTCATTATGAATAGCTACTTCATAAATAAATTCAGGTACATTAACTGTATTTTCTCCCTCCTTTACCTTTATTTTAAAAAGTTTTTCTGTTTTCTATCCACCCATGGCTTAGCGTTGTATTGCTACCACTCCCTGGGCATGAAAAAATTCTCTTGGCTTCAAATGTCACACACTCTGACACTGCATATACCTTATGCATTAAGTCCTTCCATGCTCCTTCCATAGTTCATAAAAAATCCATATAAATCTCAGCTCCACCACTCATGAATTAGAGGCATTAATGAGCATATGAATTCATTAGGAAGTATTGTGTTTAATTGAAAATCCATTCAATCATTGCTAAATCACACAAAGAGACTTAATGACTGGGACTCTTCAGCAAAGAAAGAGGGCCAAAAAGTGATTTGATAGAGAAATAAATAAAATCGTGATCAGTGATTAAAAGGGTGAGTAAATGATCATCCCTTGCAACACAGGGACAAAGAGACACAATGAGATCATGAGGTAGCAGGCAGAAGAGACAAAAAGCACCTTTTTTAAACAAATACCAAAATGTTGCGGAACCCACTGTCACAGGGTTATGTATGCTGAAAAGCAGGCACTCATTCAAAAAAGAATTAGATAAATTCACAAAAATAGATTTGTCAGTGGCTACTAAATATGATCACCTGGATTCAACCTCTTCAGCTTCTGGCTGAAGAAACCTTAAACCTTTGGACACAAAGTAGCAATTCTGACTGCTTATCAGCTGTGATTTATATTTATCTAAGAAGTCATAAAGCATATAGTGAAAATATTTACTGCTATGGTGATCTCCTCCCAACTTTCTAAGCAAAATATTTAACTACATTGTGTACACACAACATTCTCGCTTCCTTTCTAGTCCTTCACATAGTCTCACAGCATTACCTTAAACTTTATTCCTTTGTTTTCTCTAAGTCAAAAAGACAAACATGCCTGTTTCATGACATGATCATACTGTTTCTTTTCAGCTACATACAACTGCCCATTTCCAGGTTTGTTCTTACCTGTTTATCATTAATAACTTAAGCTGCCTATTTTTTGTAGAAAGCTTTATGATAACACTAGGATTTCTGATCTCTCTCCAAAAACTAAGCCCGATCATCAAATCTATGTGATAAGATTCATTTTGAAGCAGGGTATTTTTTACACACATGCAGAATGGCCCAAATAGCCAGCTGGTCTATCCCTTGTCTATGAGAAGAGAATATTTCATCACCATGGCATTTGTATTGCTGTGACACTGTAACATTCATGCACTCTGAAACTCACATCTGACCTTGAAGCTGGAGAAAGGGATCTGCATGTTCCTAGTTACCTGGGAATGAGGTCTTTAGTGGGACCAGGACCAGAAGGCAAATGCCAGCTGAGACTTTCCTTTACCTTTTTCACACCTGCAAGATCAATGCCCACACCAGTCCCATGCTTGTTGCAAAAAAAAAAAAAAAAAAAAAAAAAAAAACCAACCCAAAAAACCCCCACAAAACCAAAACCAAAAAAAACCCCAACAACCATGAGGTGAGGACAGTAAGCGTTACAGTTCCTGGCAGTACAGCCCAAATCTCGCTCAGTGTGTCCAAAGCCCACGGCACAGCAGTGATTAGCCCTACTGATTTTAATGGGATTACTCAGACTTCAGGTTAAACACATACTTAAAAGCTGTGCTAGATCAGGACTATGCTTTGGTACTGCACTCCCTATTGCACTGTCCCTACACTGTTGCCTTTCATACCACAAAGCTGTTTTTTATAACCATTCCAGAGCTAGCAGGCAATTTCTTCCACCCTATTTTTGGCCAGACAGCAGAATTGTCATTTACCTCTGCAATTTCACCTGTTGAGCAGACAGCACTGAAAGATTCCCTGAGCTTACTTCCAAGTTGCAAGACACCAAACAGCCTCAGTATCTATCATATCACAATAATTTTTGTTCCTCTGCGAGCCTCCAGTACCACTGTATGTTAGGATGGGTTCCCACTGCAAGGTAGCACACAGTAAGCTCAAATACACACTGTGCAACATATTGCTGCCTGTGCATACCAGCACAGGTCTGGGTGGCACACAGCGCGGGGAAACGTGCCAGCCGGGCCCTGCACCACGCACGTTAATTATGACAATTATGGTATTAGCCCAAGCCTCACTGTCCCTGGAGCACACACATTCCCCCTCTGCCTTCCTGTTATGCTTTAAGCTTTGTTCTGTTTGTTTTGTTTTGTGTTTTTTTAATTTCCCCACATACAAACCATTATGTAACAAGAAGATGTGAGCAGCTATTGCACATACATCAGTTCACCTGTGTAGCACATAGCCTATCCCGATTTACACGTCATACACCCATTACACAGCTCCTGTTTTTTGAAATGAAAGCTCAGCAGGACCCCAGATAACTCCATCCAACCCCCCAGATGCCCAGTCTGGCTGGGTGAGATTCAAGAGCCTGTATTTTTCATCTTTACAGCAGCAGCATCCTTGTTTTCTCAAGTCTCTCAGTAACACAGTGTTCTCAGCTGTCTACCTGTGACAGTGAGATCAAAGCAGCAGGCAACTCTGCTACAAGACTACTCCCTGTGTTGGTGGCCTCAATGGAGGAAGCATTTCATTGCCTAATTCTTCCCTCAAGCATTTCAGGCTCTGCAAATACGAATGTCCCAGAGCAGACAGCATCTACTTCCACGCTTATTAAGACCAGGCAAACTAGTTTTGCTCACCCACAGACCTTCACCTTCCACCCCCTTATTTAATAAATTAAAAACCGGCACTTGAATCTGAATGCATTGGGCTCATGCACTGATCAGGGAGATCATAAAAATGAGAGAGCACAAAAATTGCAAAGAAGCAAGAGAAGATACAGGTGTAAAGGAGGAGAAAGAATGCCCAAACCAGACACAAAGAACAAAGGAGGGGAGACGGAAACCTGCTAATAGGTATTGCAAATTCAGGTCAAGATAGGGAAATGACAGAGCTGATGTCTGCACGGTGGGGCAGAACTGATGAGGAGGGGTCACACTGGACATTGACTGCCTTATGAAGGGATGGCCCACTGCCTAAGCACAAACACGCCAAGAGAAAGCAGGAACTGCACACTAGCCCTTTTCCTACAGGGCTTTTAAAAGCAATTTTTAATGCAGACAAGGCTGACTTGGTCTTGTTGTAATACAGCCAGCTTGCTCTTGTCTGTATGAGCAGCAGGGCACTGCACAAACAGGACGTAAGAAGAGAGTTGGAATGTTTCCCAGCAAGAAGCTGGAACCTAAAAGCTTAAATCCATATTTAAACTTTTTGGGGAAAAAACCTGCACAAAAGCCATGTTTACTAAACCAATGCCTTTCAATGCTCAGTGCCTACAGCCCAGAGTCCAGGTTTAGATTCTTTAAACAGAAGTGACCTCCTTTCCAGAAACAGACATCAACAGCTGCTGACTTCAGTCCAAGCCAAACTGCTTAGCACCTTTGGAAAAATACTTCTGCACTTCTAGGTCCCAGAATCTGGATTCAGATGCTTCAGGAAGTCAATTAGAATTGACTGCCTCAAGGTTCTGTTGTAATTCAGTCAGGAGGAAAAACATACTAGTAACTCAGGAGGTTCCCATCTCCAACTAAACATCCTTCAATCACACCTCACAAGGCAGAAGAGTCTGTAGAAAGAAATGGAGGTGTGGAGATTTCTGAAAAGGGAGGCATTAAAAACATCACAGTACTCTGTTTAGGCTGTGGGTCTCTGAGCTTGGGCAAGTCACAGGGAACCTTATGTCTGGGCACTGCTTATGTATGTAAGGAGATGGATGTATATGTCTATTCCAGCAAATGTGGGGATAATAAATGTAATTCATAATTCCATCCAGCACTGTTCCAATGAAACAGAGTGTTATATGGCAGTCTGCTCTCTGGCACAACAGCAACACGACCAAATGAAACAAAATGAAGTTCATACCAAAGCAAGGAGGGACCTGATAAGGTTATTTTGCTAATCACACTGCAGACAAAAATCTGGTGTTGGGTTGTCTAGAAAAGGGGAGAAAACTGACAGAAAAGAAGGGGAGGAAAATGAAGCGATGTAAAGGAAAACAAGGAGTGGGACTGCTCCACCACAGGCAAATGGTGAAGGAGAGCTGGAAGTCTGATGTGTGTTTGTCTGTACACAGAGTAGGTGGAATACGCCTTGCATAAATACCCATGACTTACCTAAATGAATGGAGTGGCCTGTGTAGCTGAGCCACCATCTCAACTCCCTGTAATTAGCATGGGAACCTATTAATTTTTCCACACTACTGGGAAAAGAGATGAATTCAGGTCCCTCCAACTATGAAGCAAATTCCTTTAAAGTACAAGCATCTTTTCAGACCTTTCTCATCTCCAGGATGGTATCTCAGAGGAAGGATAGTGCTGTGACCCATGTTTCTCCATGCCATCTACCCTCACTTGAGGCCTGGCAGCTACAGCCATCACTGACATTGAGAATTAGCCCAGGTCATGGTCTTTCTCTGGTAAATGTGGGACAATTTTAAAAGTTTAAAGGTTCCTGAATCAGATCAACACTGTGGGATTGAGCCAGGGAACTCAGAGCTAAAGGTGGTTTGAGGTCCTTCGTTGCACAGACCCACAGGGCAGGAGGCCCCTGAACTCATCTACCAGCACATTGCTGCAACAGCCAGAGGGGCAGAGACACACACGGGTGACGAGGATGGAGGGTGAAAGGCACTGCCATGTGCTTGGCAGCACAGACACCTCACACCCACCACAACCAGCTGCCTTATCCACTTTCTCAGTGGTATGGGAAAGGGGCTGCTACCTGCACATACCCTTTCCTTTTAAGCAATATAGAGCATCCTCCTTTTCCTGACACTGCCCTGACCAGGTAACTCATGCCTCTGTTACCTCTGACATGGTAACTGCTCAGTACAGAAGTCACAGGACAGGTGTGTCTGCAGGTACCAGCAGTCACAGCCTCTCTTCTAAGGCTTCTCAGGTGTCCATGCTGTGATTCATACTGATTTTTCCAGCCAGTTCTGGACCTGTTCAAATTCTAGCTACCGATCACAGTAAGACTGAATGGAGGGTAGCTCAGAGACCCTCCTATCCTGGGCCCTCTGCCAGGAATGCTGGAGCCAAGAATGGGAGCAGAGTATGAGCATTTGCCCCTTTGTAGCGTTGTGCCATGCAGCTCAGGCTCTAAACTAGACAAACAGCTATGCTGGTACTGGCAAACAGTCTAGTGTTCAACTGTTAACAATATTGCCCCAGAATACCAGCTGCAAAGAGCAGCCTTGCGGAGCACTCTGCTACTGAGTCTGTCAGGAATATCTCCAAGGGAATGCAATACACTCTGCAGGCATCTCTGCGATGGTGATGAAATCTGGGTGGAAATTCTGGGCAGAGGTGAATGGTAAGATGTGCTTCAGTGAGAAGAGTTCAGGCAACAAAATCCGTGGCAGAATTTGATGGATTTAAGACCAGACCCAAGAGCACGGCTTCCTTCCATGAAGAAGGAAAAAGATCTGTGAGTGAGGCACAGCTTTCACAGCCTGCTGGCTGTCCCTTGGAAATCCCGGGAGGAGCAGAGCCCTGGGTCTAACAGGAGGGCAAGGTTCCTACTACATCTTCTCCACAGCAGTGAAGAGCAGGGTTTCTGAATGAGTGGACAACTAACCACACCCAAGAGATCTTCTGCAGAGAATAATGATGAGGTCAAACTGATGGGAGGGGAAAGAAGGCAAACAGAAAAGGAAGAAAGCGGGTGGGGAGGGTGTGACGGGGTGTGACAGTGCTAGTTACAGCAAGGAGTGTAATTGGGCTTCTCTGTAGACTGAGTGGGTTGAGCCCTGAGGGACAGATTGTATCTCATACGCAATTCCCATACCTTGCAAAAACCTGTAGTGATGGAAAGGGGCTTTAGTCCCTATGCACTCTAGAAAACAGATGATACAGGCACAAAATACTGGAAGATACCATCAAACCCAGTTACCTGGCTTTCAGGCTGCAGGCTTCCAATCCAGAGCTTCCTATTCCACATGTATGCCACAAAACACAACCCAATACCTCCTAGCAAATACAAAGGCTGTAATAAAAAGGTCAAAAGCCACCACTGTGATGTGCATAGTAAGTTTGATGGTTAGACCCTCATCACAGGAACGGTATGCAGAGAGAGAGAAATCTCTTTCTCATTTCTCCTGACAACAATCTCTGCTGACCTGGAAATACATCAAACAGATGCCTGGGAGAAAGAAGAGAGGTGGTTTTGTGGGTTTTTTTCTTCTTAGATACTAGATGCTTAAGTTGTAAAGAAAATTATGTATCAGATGGATTTCAGCTCATTTTTCTCAGTTCTTGGTTCTCCTATGAGCATCCTCTTGACTGGCGACATTTATTTGTCATGTCCCTTCGGAGTTCAGTCTGGCACAAACTCCCGTTGCATTAGGTGCTACACAACATAATTCAAAGCAAGCAACTTGCTCTTGCAGGAAGCTCTTACCACTTGTTCATTCTTGACTGATATTTTTTATGCAATTTCTCTACATAATACTCAATCTATCGAATGTGTATTAGACATTCTTCAGAAGAACTTAGTGTCTTGAATTTGAGCTGGTTTAACTCAACAAATAATAGATTTCATGATATTTCTGTGGCCTGAATACATGAGATAAGCTTACAGACTGACATTGTGGGGTTATCTCTAAGGCTTCAAAACTTGGCATCTCAGTAGTTTATTCTATCTCTGTGCCATTGATTCTGTGCTTCCTGACTTTTGTCTACCTGCAGTAATCTCTTGACAGCAGAACTGGAAACAGCTTCTCATCACTACTTAACGATTGCGTCTTTTAAGGCAGGCACTGGAATTCAGCAGAGAGTGGATTTTATCCCTGTTCAAAATGAACAATAAACCCCTCCTGTAATAGTTTTCCTAGATGTTACCACCCCTGCCTTTTTTTTCGTCCGAAAAGTTTCCAAATGATTTCTCTTTTGCTTTTCAAACAAAAAATTGATACACTTTTCCAGTTGTATAAAAAAAAAAAAAAAAAAAAAAGCGGGTATTTGTCAAGTGGCTATTCTTATTTAACCAGAAAAGCAGCAGAAACTGGCTGTTGGATGCTCTGGTTAACATTTTTCTCCATCCCCTTGGAATTCTTAGATTATGTCTGAACATCTGGATCACAAGAACACACCACAACCATTATTTTTCAGCTTAAAATCTCTTTTGCAATAGAGAGTTCCTATGAACTACTTCCAAGAGAAACAGACACCTAATTGTATACTTACTGAGACTTGTCCCAAAATAGAATTCATCTACAGAAAAAAGGGAACTAGTCCAAAGATGCTGCCCAATCTTCGATTCCCTTTCCTGCAAAGCACAACTGATGGAGGTGCTTGCTGTTCCTAAGAACAATCCTTCTAATCCATTAATTCAGAGATGCAACCATCCAAAGCAAACATGCTCCAAATAAATATACATTCAAATTAATAGCCATGTAGAGTAAAAGAATAAATATTTTACCGTTCAGCTGGCTCTCTTGACATTCATCTTGTCTGATATATCAGGGACAGGAAGCACAACCGATAGAGCAGCGTGGGAGGACTGCCATTTCCACACTTGGCAAAATCCAGGGTTTTCACAAAGTACAATGAGTCCTGACTTGCCTGCTCCAACTGGTTCAAGGGAATTTGGGAGAACTTAAAATACATAACATGCCTAAAGAGATCTGACAGCAGATGGGCTTGGGGTTAAAAGAACATCCTAACACACCAGGAATGTCCTTCTCCATTAAAGACTTCCTATGATACCTTCGGGAAGTCACTTGCTCTAGCTTTCCACCCCTGTCTACAATATGAGGTATACAAACCTTTAGTCAGATTAGGCTGCAAGCTTTCTGGGACAAGGGCTATCCTAGCTGAGTATCTAATATTTGTCACAATGTGGCCCCTTCTCACACATCATACAGAAATAAAGACTTTTTAATCAGAGAATCACACACATCAGGAACTGGGTTGAACACTGCCAGTGTGCATACATACTATCAGGAACAGATCCCTCATGGCCACATTTTACACATCCGATAGCTACAAACACTGGAAGCCAACTGCTTACCCTCACTGCTGCCAGCATCTGTCTGCTCTCCCCCTGCATCAGTCTCCCTGCCCCAAATATAAAAATCCAACACTGCCCATGCCAGGGCTTTGTTCTTGCCAAGTCGCTGAAAGCCTGATGCAAGTCATCCATGGTGATGTTGCTCCTGTTAATCAGGTGCTGCAAATCTTTTAGTACAGTAATTTTTGAGGTCCTATTCCTACCCTGTGCTGGGAAACTGTCTCAATAATACCTCTGCACAGCTTTGTGGATGTGGTTCAGCAGACTAGATGTCCAACATGGAGCAAGAGTCTTGCATATACTTTCAGGGTCTCTGCAACAATAAGGCTGTGGAACCCCGCTAATGAGCAAATGAAAAGTTCAGTTCCATGATTGATTTCTCCCAATACAAAGGCAAGCTATCACTGAAAAGAGGGGCCCAGCCCTGGCACCCACTCCTCTCCCCTCAGTTAGGACTACACTTATGAGCCCACAGAAAGCAGAATCAGGGATTTGATCTAACTCAAAATTAACTCTGTGAAAGGGAAAAAGGCTTCCAACTGGATAAACTCCTTGCTTTGTTTTACCATATAACTTCATGGACAAACGCACGCAGGGCTGGGCCCATGCTTCTTCTGATGGCAGTAAGGACTCACTATATCAGTTTTAGAGCAGATCCAAGCGCAGCCATACTCTGGGATGCAGACATGTTCTCCTGACCCAGGAAGCAAGGCTTGCAAGCAAAAACCAGCTTGTGCAAACTCCTTACCTATTTAACCACCAACAACTATTCGCCCACCCAAAGAGCTGCTCTTTGACTGCTCAGAAAGGGTCACATACACCATCAGGCCACAGAAGCCAAACAAGTTACCACTCTTCAGCTGAGCCTTAGTAGCAAGCTGCCTAAATAGGTGCTTTTTGCGTGTAGCACACACAAAGTAAAATCTTTCATGTTAACCAATCTTTTGTTTGTTACCTCACCTTCATAATCACGCTTGAAGCATATGCCCTTACTCATTTTACTAAGATCTCCCCAGCTGCCCTCTTGTCCCTCAGTTTATCATGTAAATTTATATTGCTGTCTACAACAGCAGTATCTGAGTGCATCTCAATGAGACAGTTCTTTAAAGTTGTTTTCCAATTATAAAACTAATTTGAAAAAAAAAAAAAAGCAAAAACAACCTCAGAGGAACACAGAAATTTTATTTACAGCATGCTACATCCCAGGAAATCTTCACTGGAAACTACAAAGAACAAAATTTGTAAAAGTAACAACACACATCAAATTAACACATCAGTCACTGAAATGAGAACTAAACCCCAAAGACATAAAACCAAACCAGTTACTTACAGTTTGGCTGTGGTTCTGGAGGGAATTTGAGACGGATAATGGCCAAGATTATGAAAACAACCACAGGCCAGGAAATTAAAATGAACGACCATACCTATAAAACAGCAATGAAAATATATCGGTTACGTTTGTTGTATTGATGTGTCCCAGAGCTTGTCTGGAATGCACAAGTACTACCCTAAATGAGTTAGTTATAAGATGCACTGTAAATCATGCCTGTCTTGGTATGCATAAAATTAAAACCCCAATATTATCTATGCAGGAAGAAAAACTACATAAGATTTTAAGAGCAAATAACAAGCCTGAAAATAACACAAGCCTGCCTGTGTTTCAGTTTGCCTGATAATTATGGGGGACAGTGTTTACACACCTTTGAGACGCTGCCATGTAATAGTAAAAGCACACTGACAAGTGCAAGACTTTGGGACACACCAATCACGAGATAAAAGAGCTCAAGTATGAAAGGTCAGTTTCACTTTCAGTGAATGACACTGCTCAAAGGATGGGTAAAAATTACTTTGATTTAATTATACCCCCAAAATAAAGTGTTTGACAAGTGAATTGACAACTTCTTCACAAATAGTAGCTGAGCCTCACAGCAGAGCTGAAAGAAAGTATTTTCATATTAGGCGTTTACAAGATGTGGAGTTCAAGCACAGTGAAGGAAGCAGTTTATGGAGTTGTGTAATCAGTCAACCGGAAAAATCACATTTGAGCACCAATCACCAGGATCCCTCATAGGAGCTTCTGACCCCAGCAACCTAACTCCCTGGCATCCTTTCATTTCCAGACTCTAGCAGTCTATATAGATGAACTGAGGTGGAAGAGACATGATGTGGAACTGGCCTACTACATTGGAAAAAAACATGTATGTTTATAGAGCCCTTGTCTCTGACATGAGGGTTGACCATTTCAATGGATGAGAATGAAGAAAACACAGTTTGCTAACCATCTAGCGTAGTAGACCAATCTAGATAGGAGGGCCAAAGTCAGTCTTAAAACTACAAGCCTTGGAGTTATGTAAGCTAGGAAAATGCAATTATTCAAATAATCAACTGCTTTTGCACTAGCTGGTTAGCTTGCTACCATGCTTACTAGATTAGATTTTCCATCTATCAGTAGTTAAGCTTAAAGTACTCTGGGCTGCAAAATTGCTGTGCTCTTTATGCCAATTTTTGAAACTGCAAAGATGTCTTTCCTCAAAATCATCTCATTTTTCATCGTTGTGTTGCTATTTTTTTCAGATCAGCACACATTACTCGAAACTGTTTTTCCACAGTAATTCCAAGCCCATAACAGTGTTTTCATTTCCTGTAACACTTACTGGAACATAAAAACAAACAAACAGACAGACAAACAAATCCTGGAGAGCAATTCAGCTTAAAGATGGTTGTTTTACAGCAACTCCATCCCTATCATCCCTGATGAGATGACACAACCATGAAAGTAGGAGCAAACTTCATGGCCCAAAATAGGCAACTGACCTAACCTAACTGATCAAACCACATGGCACCTCCCCACACGTCCCTTCACAAAGGGCACTCCTATAATTTCAGCATTCAGCAGTGTTTTAGATTTTACAGACAGTACTCTTCCCACCTTTTATATATGCACTGCCAACTTATAACAAGATTCATCACTGAAACTAACATCTTTTTATAATTTTTTCTATCACATGCTTTCCCTATAATCAGTCCCCAAACATGCTGTTTAACTCTGATTAATTCACATGCAAACAGTATTATTGATGTATCCTTCTTGCTTAGCACCACCTAGGCTAAAGTAAAATTATGGGCTAACAGCACAGAAACTGATATTAGTCAGAAGCTGCCTAAAGGAAGGGCAAGATATTTGTCATATTCTTGGGGCAAGAAATGAATACTGATTGTTTCTGCTCTGGGAAATCTTTGTACCTCTCCATTTTCAGCTAAAACGGTGCTTACACTTCCCAGACAGCTCTTCCCTTAGTATATCTGTCCTTCGATTTAATTGGATTTAATAGTAGCTGCGCTCATCAGTTGCAACAAAACAACATTCCCACTGTCCCAGGCATTTCTAGTTAACAAAAACAAGACAAAACCACTCTAGCCAAACTGCTTGCAGGTGGAGCATGTTGACTTGAATGGAGCCATAATCAACCTCAATTTGGCTCCCGGAACATTGCACACTGTGATGTAGGTTGCATAATCCTTTTCTTGCTGGATTATTTCACTGCTAAAAGTAGATTTAACTGCTCAGACCTTAGTATCTCTGGATGCAGGCACATTTTCTCGCCCTTCTGCCTCTATTTAAATAACCAGCCTGCCTAGAAGTGACAGATGGAAAGCCACGAAGTGCAAGAGACACTGATTTCTTCAGTTCCCCCTGGTATGCAGGCCAAACCTTGCTCCCAAGAAGGCTGCCTTAAACTCGTGACCTTTCCTTTCTCAGCAAGAGTAACCTACATTGAGGCACTCCCTGGCCATGGATGCAGAGCTTCAGCTGATTTCAACAAATTGTTCATCAAGCAAGCTGTAGCTCATCCCATGCTGCACAAGCAGATGCAGTCTCTCCAGGGACTCTGCAGAGACTTCACAGCAGAAAGAAAGTGTAAAGCAAAAGGCAGAAGTGAATGTGTTTTGCCAGCCTTGGAGAGACTGATTAACAGAGCAGGAAAGCACTGAAGTCTGCGGGGAGGGGGGGGGGGGGGGGGGGCGCCTGGTGTCAGACCATTCTGTGACATACCAATCAGCCCCGGTGAGGGCAGCCAACACCACCGCAGCAGCAGGAACCACCTTCGGTCATTATCAGAAACTAAGAACAGCAACAGAACACTTCCCTAACAAAACAAGCATGCTAACAACAACAACAAAAAATATATCTAAAAGCCTGGTCTGTAAATGAAGTCAGGTTACACAGGTAGAAAAACGCAAGAGGGAGGACAGAGAAGATGGGATGCATTTGGGAGCAGACATAGGGGTTTACCTCATCACACCCTCCCTAATTTAGTGCAAGAGAGTGAAATGAAGGAGGGTTGCAGGGATAAATATGCTGCCATAAAATAATCAGCAGTGGCCAGATATTTATTTTAATTGAAATTTCAATTCTACAGAATTGATATTTCAACTCCACAGGAAACCAGAATTAAAGCAAGTGAGACTGCATGGTCAGAAGGACATGTAGGGATTAGGTTAACATTTACTCTGGGTACACAAGAGCTGAAAGAGACCCAAGCCTTCTGCTTTTAACAAGGCTGTTACAATTTCTCCTGAGAAATTAGAAGTAATTTATTGGGATTCCTCTGCATCTCAGAAAGTCTCCTGTATCCTTTGCAGCAGTGAAGGATACTCTAAGGCGTATAGCATGTCCACCGCTCCTATGGAGGATCACAAGCCGTCAGATGAACTCAGCACCTCTCCAAATCAGACTCCAAAACAGAAAGGTAGGACAGGGCAGGCAAGAATGGACCTTGTAGAAGCATGCAGTGATAAGAGGCTTTTCACTCCATCCTCATTATCACACCCTCCATTGCTGTTTCTCTTCTGTTAGCATTTTCTGCACCTGACAAGGCTTCCATTCAACTGGAGCAAGTTTAAAAACCACCACATTTGGATTACAGGCAAGAGGGCTGGTTGCAATACAAGTCCATGAACTGCAGCATGCTTCTGCTGAAATTACAGTGTAGCTGTATTGAAACTGGACTGGGACAAAACTACTGGGCAGGCTTTGCCTGAACACGCAATGCCACCCAAAGGAACATTTTCCTCCTTGATGCTGCTGCAGTACAGCTTATTCTCTGGACACTGCTGGCAATGGTTCATCCTTTGGAAAGAAAGACCATTCGGGTGTTTGATTTGCCACACACTAGACTGCAGTAGCCATCTGTCCTACCTGCATCTCTCAGAGCTACATTTTTCCTTTATCCATCCTTTACAAATGTCTCTATATAAAAGCACCCCCCATCACCCCCAAATCCAAGGGACTAACTGGAAGCTATACCCCAACCATGGGGTCTGCTCACATGGGAGCTTTTAATTCATGTCTATCCATGAGTTTATGTATGGTTTTGTTTGCATGGACCACTGCCCTGAGGGAATGACAGTGGCATCCATGGTACTCAGTCTGGATTCCTGAGCCCTCATGCAAGAGGTCCAATGCAAGACCGAATCGTTTTGGCTTAAAAAGACCCACCTTTGCTTCCACACCATTCCCATCCTTCCCTCTTCCTTTATCACCTGCCTTCAAAATATTTCTGTTTTAATACTGTGACCTTCCTCTCCCGCAGTGCCCCCCTTGCTCCTTAGCTCCTGTGATTTCCAGGTTCCCCCTTCTCTACTGCTATGTTTTCACACTCACCGGCTGCCTCTTGACACTCAGCCAGTTCTTCCACAGCAGGATCCTCAAGTGCTGAGAGAGCGCAGCCATCCTTGGCTGACCCAACCGAAAGCAAATGGGCTGCGTATTCTTCCTCCCTGGGCTTAGGAGGCAAAAGCAGAGGCTCTAACCCAAATGGGCATCCAGTGTCTAATATCCAAGCCTCTGCCTCTTCCCCACAGCATAGCTCTGAAGCTGCTACTTCATCCACTTGTGGCTGCCGTACTCCCAGTAACTGTAGCTCTTGTCCTCACAGCAATAGCTCCTAGCAAATTCAACAGGTTATTCCTCTCCAGGCAGGCAGGCAGACACAGCAGCCTGCCTCCACTTGTGTTAATTACAATATCCAGCCTCTCCTGGCTGTTCGTTGTTCAAGCCCTAACTGATAAAATGGATAGCATTCCATAAAGATGCTTCTGCTTAAACAAAAGGTGATGCATGCCTCCTCCTCCTCCTCCCCATGATGAAACCACCTCTCTGCCCACACACCTTCTGCTGGAGAGGTGTCATCAACAGCAAAGAGTTAGGCTGCTTGCCAAGCCAGTCTGACTTCCCTGAGTTCACAGGGAACAGCTGGGAAGAAGAAAGTATCCACAGCATGCATCTTTCCTGGCATTGCTGATTTAGAATCTTGGGCCTTTTTTAATACTTTTGAGTACCTCAATTAAACCTACCCACCCAGGGAAATTAAATGAAAGTGTTAAAAAATATATACATAAATGAAAATCCCAGGGACTAATATAATTGCTCTAGTTCCTGCTCCTTCCCTCTTCCCCAGGATATCAGTCCTGGTGTTCTCACTGATTGAATATAACACATCAAATCCACTGGGAATGAGATTGCAGGATCAGACCCCATAAAGATTTCAGAACACTAGTGTGGCTTGAACACTGTTGTTATTCACCTGATCATAGAATTTTTCAGGCCAGTGGTATGTGACCTAAAATAAAAATGAGAGATGAAAGGAAAGAGTAAACTGCAGGTACAGAGGGAAGCAATGACAGCAGAGCGGACTGCTCACTGCACTAAGGACTATAACAAATCTGAGATACAGACCTGCCTGATGAGCTCTGGTCCCCCTCTGAAAAGCAGCATGTACACTCCAGTACCCCATTTGGTAACACTGAAATCATCCTCAAAGTACCTAGGCAAGCCATGGAAGAGTTCACTGCTCTCAGCATATTTCATAAAAGAGATCAAAAAAGATTCTCCTATATGGCATTTCTTACAGCCACAAACTAACTTTGTGCCTCAGAAATTAAAAACATCTTGAATGAGGTTTTGCCAAACTTCACACGGACGAAAGTGGAGGTGGCAGCCCTGCCACCCAGAATGGTCTCGGAGCAGAGGAGCTTTGAAAAGCACTGAAAGAGTGAAAGGGAGGGGGAAGAGAGAGATGTGGTACTCAGTGAAGGGAAACAGCTTCTTTAGATTAGTAAATACTTCAAAGGTGGGAATAGCAACTGAGATGGAGCAGTCCCTGCCCCACATACCTCTGGTCTAAACAGACTGGACATTCCAATGGTGGGAGTGGAGCTGGAGCTAAAATGAGCCTAAAAGGCTTCCCTGGGATAGTTCCAATAGCGATAGGAAGAAACCCAAACATCTAACCTCCCAACTCTACATTCACATTTTTTCTAACAGATGTCCTTAGGGAGAGAGAGGGATCTCATTTGGGTCTGTGAGTCAAGAGCAAATACTGCTCCTCAGGACTCTCTTCTAGTTCAGCTACATGTAAGAGGCACAGCTGGATTCATTGCATTTGGTCCAAACACCATTTGCAAACTTGATTCACTTCCTCTCTGGGGCTGAAAAAAGAAATCCAAATATAGATAATTCTACTCTGAAGGGGTAAGAGAGAATAAATGTATAATTTCACCATTCACTGCTTTGCCAAGGTCTTTTAAGGCAAGCGTCTGATTGCTTCTTTTTGGTATTCAGTCAAACAACTGTTTCAAAAGAACATTGTGATTTGGATAATAATTTTCCCAAGTAAATGCACATCCTTACTTCCTTTGTGAACTGAGTCAACAAACATTCCCTTTGGGAAGTACCCAAAGGGTAATTTGTTCGAGTTCACCACTGTAAAACCAGAATAACTCAATGTCAGTTGGCTCTCAGATCACCTGCACTCAACTCCCCAAACACCATGGTGTTCCAGTATGAGAACAGAAGATGAGAACTTTATTAAGCCATTATACCTTTTTGCTTTTTAATTCCTTTACTTAACAATTCCTGCAGATGGCACAGGAGGCTCTGCAACTATGTGGCCACTCCTGGACAAAGTGACCAGAGCAGGCAGATAATGTCCCAGTGACAATGCAAATGTGCATTCAGGCAGAGGGGGAGAGAAGGCAAAGACCAAATTCTTCCTTCTCCCAATAAATCCCCAGCTGGTTTATTGCTCTGGTTGAAGAACTAGGGCTCTGTTGGGCCAAAGGGCAAACTGTTGGTTCAGATCACAGGGAAGAAAAGCAGAATCTTCTTCTGTGACTGTGAAGCTGAGGAAACTCTCAGGGGAGCTCTGAATCGTGATTTCATCCAATGCATGTCTTCAGAGACTTGACTCATCACATGTGTTGCAGCAGTGGCTATGGCTCACAATGCCATTCAGAGGCTGTAGCCTCCAGGGAAAAAAGACTCTCCCCATGCACCAAGAACTCTCAAATTCTGAGACCTTTCCTTGGGCATTCTTTCAAGCAGAGGAGTTTTTACATCAGTAAAAATGAATGCGCTCATGCTTCCCAGGTGTGCCAAGTTACTTCTATGAGAAATTAGACATTAGGGAAGTGATGCAAGACGGAATTGGTAAGAGGATAAAGTCCAATACTGAATGATCTGCAAGAGTGCTGGAGACATGTTTGCGAGAGGACATGCCCTTATGGGTCCTGCTGTATCAGAGCCAAGAGCTGTGTGTGCCACAGGCAGCAGCACTGTGCTGTGCAAGGGAGGGATCCACAAATAGAGAAAACTGTCCTGTGGAAGAGCTGCTCCACAGGGCCACATGAGGGGTGCAGGGGCTCTCTCCTGATCTAACACACTGGGAGGATGAGAAGAAATGGCCAGCCTTATAGTTAATGTTTCACTAGTTGCTTGGCCAAAACAACAGGTCCACACACCAGAAAGGTAATAGCACCATAAAATGTCAACACCTGTCTGCTCATTAACACTCTTGGCTTGGCCTTTAAACACGTAGCTGGAGCAAATCTGACAGGGGAGAATATTGACCCCCCCTTGATGTCAGTGCCAGACAAAGAAAAAAAAAACCTAGTCTGCTGGCCACCAGGGAAAAAAAAATAAAACTACTAACAGAACACTAATCTTGTAGCAACTGTGCATGCTACAACTAACCTGCAGCAGAGACTTCCAGAGACACACAGGCAAACGGTGGTTAGGTGCCCTCAGGGGCCTGGAGGAGGAAAGATCACACCAGCAGTGAGTGAAGAAGCATAACCAGATTAACTACCATGCCAGAGAAATACACCCAAAGCAGAATGGACCGAAGGAGATCTGCAAGAAGAGCGATTGGGTAATGCCATGACTCATGAAGAGGCAGGACTCTGGTACTTTCCTCTGACCGAGTTTGCAGTGTCTTTGGTTACTGAACTTAGCTTAGGAGCAAGTCCAGACTGTGCAACAGACAGGCTTTCCTCCTGGCTTATGTAAGCTGATATTGACCAAACATTTGACACTCTTCTTAGAGATCTCAGAGATGCTATGCATAGACTTTAGCTGTGATCTCCTACCCACAAGCCAAGCCAAGGACTGCTGAGTGAGCAGCCTTCAGCCCTACACTCTTATTTGCAAGCTGTAGGGCACTCACAGACCAGCGCTGAGCAAACCTGTCTGCTCAAAGTGCACACTTACATGTCCTGTTAGATGGCACTTTGCTAAGGTCACATGCACTAGGAAGGTGCTATGAAATACAAGTGTCACCATTTCTACCAGAACAGAGACAGATGCAGAACAGATCAAGAAAAGCCTTCATGCAATGGGTACAATTAATTTCCAGCTCAAAGCCCTTGGCTTCTCATTTACATGAAGTAGCCCTCTATCAAAGGGTCAGCCTTCAAACCAAGTCTAAATTTTAGGATGTTCTGAAACCAGAATGAGTAGGAATCAGAGTGTCATACACCCTTGCAGCACCAAGGAAGGTAAAAGTTAAAAGTCTATGACCAACTTAAAACACTACCTTCCTCACAGGTAGCAAAGCAGCTGCCTGAGGACTTGACAGCGTTAGGCAACACAGTGCTGGATGATGCTGAAATGGTGTAAGACTCCTGTGCTAACTGGAACACCACTTGCTAAATGATAAAAAAAGCTTTTGCTGGGCAGCCCACGACATTCCCCAGTGACAGACTGCACATACTCTCTGGGTTACGCCAGATTCCTTCCAAAGGCATGGCAGGAGCCTAGAAAGGTAAATTCTTCCACATTTCCTGGGTGCCTCATTTCAGGCACCTGAACAAGGCAAGGTTTTTAGAGAAATGCTCACTCTGCATTTTTTAGGAAAAAAAATCAGAGCCCTCAGAAAAACTAAAATAGGCAGCAATATTTTTAGCCATTATGGAAACTGCAGGTGATGTGGCATCACCACTGTAGCACTCTGCCACCAGCAAGACATTTCCACGATTTATTGGTGGTTTTTCTCACCCCATTAAAATGGATTTGCAAAACAGTCCCTCCTAGAAGCAGTTTTCCCTCCAGTGGTCCACACTCATCAATTAGCTTGGAAATACAAGGATGTTGATGCACAGAGACCACTCCAAAGAGTTCAAGGAGAACCGTGCTGCTGAGTTTTGGCTCAAAGCCCTGGGATATTAACCACTTTATACACAGCAGCCTTGTTTCCAGGAACAAGCCCCCAAATGAGTTTTGGGATACTCTGATATCAGGAGCACTTAAGCACCAAAATCAAAATGTCTGAGCTTCCTGCAAGTGAATTAGAGGCACCACAGGCTGAAAACGTTTGAAACAGGATTTTCAGAAAAGCTCATCACTGGGCTTTTTCCTCTTATGTCCATAACGTTCTGCAGGAACAGATTTAGGGAAAGTAGGGAAATGCAGCTTTTGGCTTTAAAGCCATGGTGCCTCTGTTCAAAAGAGCAGTGATGCTAGCCAGCCTTTTACCCTACTTATTTGATGCTAAGGTCACCTTCATGTACATCTGGTCCTAGCAAACCTACTGGTCCATGAATCATTTCCCACCACACCCAGCAGCTGAGGGCTTTATTTACGAGGTTCCCACATGCATACCTACCTTGCCAGAGGTTGCTTGCGGGCTTCACACTGCACCTTTTCCACCAGTTACAAACTCCCGTGATACCAGTCTCACACAACACTGAATCAGGTTTACAAGTTAGTTAGAAAAAGAGTCGAGTGCACAACTAATGGGCAGTGAAAGGCAGCTGCTACTGATACATCCTGGCAGCCACCAATAACCCATTTTGTCTCTCCCTGGTAGAGTAAAAGTTCATCAGCAGAGCCATGCACCCCTTCTATCCCACCCTCTTGCTCATCAAATAAGCCCAACAATGTATAGTTCTCCAGAGTACATATTCAAGCCCACTAACTTGGGGTTCATTGTGCTCAGTTATGGTGCCTCCTTAATTAAAACCCTTTATCAAAATCCTTATTCTTGGGGCTGGGGTTCAACTTCGAATCTACACAAACCCAATGAATCCCAGGGCTTGCAAGTGGGCATTACCCAATGCAACAGGCATGCCCGTTTCAATGCAAACTTTGCTCAAGAGCCTTGCTTTGTAAGACCAAGCGGATGAGATCATTGTGAGTTTCATTATTATGTCCTTTAAACCTTCCTCCGGATTATTAACAATGTTAAGACCAGATCTAATGCCAAGGCTTGCAACAAGATATTAGACAGCTACCAGCATCCAAATCCTCTGACACTTCTCATTTATCATTCTTTGTGCATTCAGCTAGTTTCCAATCTGCATGGCAATGCTCATGTCCTGTCACGTGAACCTGGACAGCTGACAGATGGACTAATTAGGGATCACACTATTTACAGTAAGACTGATAACAAGGTCAAAGAAAGGTCACTGTGAAAAATGGATTTGACTTTGCAAAGAACAATGGCTGGGACAACGGTGCTTTCCAAATGAAAGTGTCAGCAAAGCTGCCAAAAAACTCTGACAAACCAGCTTCCAAATTAAAAGGCCTAAAGACAGTCTGCAAGGATAAGGAAACAGCAGAGGCAAGATGCACTTGTGACAGCAGCTTTACCCTTATTGTGCTGTTCTGTATGCAATGGAAATATATATTTCCTGAAAGATTAAAATTGTATTAAGTTAATAATTAACTATGCTCATCTGCACATGATGGGAAGATAAATCCTCAGTCACATGGATTTAGAAAAGAATTTTTTTTTCCTCTGTTCCATAATAAATGGAAGATTGGTTTCACAGCTGGTTGACTTGAATAAGTAGAAAGAAATAACACCAAGAACATATATCCTGATAGATACTGCAACACAGAACATGAAGCCAGTATCAACAGAGCAGTGATCACCAGTACTGAAAAAGAACACTCCTTGTGCTTCTCCCATATAAAAACGGGACTAGTTAGCAAGCAGGCCGATGTAGGGACAGAGGCTCTTCCAGTGAGCCTGAAATAATGGACTGAAAGACCCAAATACATTTTGGGGTTGGGTATAGATGAGTGCAGATGACCAGACAGCTGTCTAGCTTGCAAAACACAGAACAAGGCATTCTTAGGAAGGTATTTAACAGTCTTGACTGCATAAGGTTAAAAAAGAGCTTGCAATTTCAGATCTAGGGACACCACTGGAAAACAGGTCTGATGAAACTCCACCAAACCAGAGCTAAAGCAAGAGTTCAGCTCACACAGAGGGTACCACTTGATTTTACTGAGCTATTCAAAAGGCAACAGAGAGCAAAAACCTGCCCAGTGTTATGAAGACACCCAAAGCAAAAGTTTGTTTAGCTCCAAGCCACATAGAGTCTTTGAATGTACAAGGCTGACTGTATTTGCTATCAAATATTAAGAAGTCCTTGGCCAAGCACATACCTTGATGTCAGACCATTTCAAAGCCCCAAGCAGCTTCGGCAAAAGCCATGAGACATGGTTGACATGTGCTGAAGACCACAGAAGCCTAGTGAAATGGAAGACACCACTAAGCTCCTGAGATAAGAGAACTTAAAAGTAGCAACAGGAAAAAAATAAACTATGGTTATTATATGATTATAAACCGCCTACTTATAGTCTAGTTTTCTGAGATTTGGTAACTGAGTTGTGAGCAATGCTTACCCCACACTCCCCATAGCTGGTGCATTCATACATGCTCCTTCCCACACGGATTTTCTGTTACCTATACAAGCACAGGATTCTTAGTCCAGGCACTTAACATATTCTTTCTCATTTACCTAGTTGCACACTTCTGTGAATTATCTGCAGGCCTGATCATTTCTGTGGGATTTATCCATTAGCATGACCTGTCTAAATTCAGCCAACAGGTTTGGAAGCTAGGGGGAAGGATGGACAAACAACCCCACAGACTCAAATTTCCAGAAGCAAAAAGCAATCTGAGAGAATACTCTAAGGACAAAGAGTCACTACACTCCTATTTAATAGGTTTCTAGGGTGTTTATCCATCACCAAGTCACCTGGGTGTTATTACAAAATCAGCTAATTAAAACCACACCCTGAGATCTAAACGAGTATAGGGAGTGATGATGAGTAATGACAAGTTACACAAGGCCAGTCAGCCTCCCATAGCTGGGAACTTGCTTGCTTTAGAAGAAAAGTATGTGTTGTAATAATCTCATACAAGCACTCCAGTGATGGAGGAGCACAGACAGAAGCAGAGAAGGGCTTCTCATCTACAGACTTTTTCTGAAAGCTCCTTAATTTATAGCAAAGGAAAAGAACCCTTTTTTCACTCCAGGTCATTGATAAAAGACAGATGTCCCAAAAGAGGGTTTGATTCTCTGGCTTATACAATGGAGACAGGCAATCTTCACTGAATGGGTGAGGAAGGCTAACTTAGCCTAAGACTCGGTTATCAGCCTGAGAGAGGGTGTTCAGCCCTCCTTTCCCTAATGACTACCACCCTGGCACCCTTCCCGAGAGAATATAGTCTGGTCCTTCATGAAGACTTCTGATCTGATTCACTGAGCTGAAGGCAGTGAAGTGCACATGAGAAGGGTTTATTATAAGGCATTCTCTGAGTTTATGGCCTGTATTTCAACACCTGTATGTGCCTGCACACAAGTCATGCAGCGTGTACCTTGGGAGGCTCGGTAGGGCGTGTGGTACATGTGCTGGGGAAGACAGCAGCTCCTTGGGAGTCGCTGCAAGATGTGCTGCTGTGCACCTGAGCCTCAACTGCAGACCTAGAGTTTACAATTACCCAGCTGCCTGCCACCAGTATGCCCTTGCTAGTGGTTGCATGATGTGCCCTCATCTTGGGAGCTGCCCTTGATATACACAAAGCTCTTTAGCGATGATATGCCCATCCCTGGATAATCAAATGGGCAAGACCCCACTCTAGCTTTATACCTCAGAGAGTTGTCACTGCTGGATTTATCTAACAGCATGCTACAGGTTTATTTTTCAAACAGAAATGACAGCAAGACAAAGTCTAGAGCTGATATTGTGATTTTGCCATCACATAGAAGCTTTCTTGGGTATGGAACAGAGAAAGAGAAGTTAAACTCAAGTACTGTTGGATGGACTTGCTCTACAGGCACTGCAAGTCCAGCACCTTCTGGATTGCCACAGATAGTCAATCACACCCAAAACAAGCCATGTATGGTGGGCATATAGTGACCCACCATGCAGGACCTCCTCAGCAGGTCAGACAGGTCCTGGTTGTACTGCTCCTATTATATGTGCACTGCAAAGCTGAAAAGCAACTTTTCTAGAGCCATTAGTCCAGGACCTCTGGATGTCTGGCGGGCCTGGCAGATCCCCCTGACTATTAACAAGGTTGTTTGGTGACTACATTCTTGGCTTGTTGGTCCAAAGTCCAAGCATCCAAATTGACGTGCTGAGTTTTGCAGCTACCAGGTTGCAGAACTGGCCGGAGTTCTAGTCACCTCCAGTCTGGATGTCTGGAAATCTCAAACAGCCAGCCTTGTTTGTTGCTTCTCGTTTTTTTTCTTGTCCAAACAAAATTTCTGTCTGGAGAAAACTTTTAAATTATCAAAAAAAACCCCAAAACTCCAAGCCCTGGATGTGTGTTCTTTTAAATGCCATTACAACTACCACAATAACAAATATGTTCTGTAAGAAATTTATAGCCATGAAATGCAGCTGGACCAGCAGTGAGAGAGGAGCACAGGACAGACACTGTGCCTGTGCATGAAGACAAATACCTTTCGACAGGAAGCTACAGTCTGTCTACAAAGGGCCCTGAAGAGCTTTATTATTTATGGATAGTATCATTATTTAGAGTCCAAAGGTCTGCCCTTTTTCTTCAGCCTGTTTCAACAGACATCAAAGGAGGATTCATCAGTGTCTTCCTCTCTATTGCCAGAAGGTAGTAGTAATAATAGTAATTGGGGCTCTTTACAGTCAAAATGCTTATAAAAACCATTCTCTAATTACTTAATAATGAGACATTTGATGATGCACTGGAAGCAACATTCATTGCCTCCAAGAAAACAGAAGTAGCATCAGATGTCTGCTTGAGGAAAAAATGCCATGAAAGAGTGCGCTCTCTGCAGACAGTAACCTGTGTAACCCCTTGAAAGGAGCTAGCTGGTGCCTTATGTTCCAAAACTAGTTTCAAGATAGACTATAATATACATAGATATATACGTATATCTCACTAGAAATGCGTGAACAAGCCTCAGATTGTGCTAATCTGACAGTTCAACGACAGCAGTAAGGACTTCTGAGGGCAAATAGGATAGTGATATTTATCTGGGATACAACTTCTTCCTAGAAGTTAAACCAGAGGATGAACGTGGAGATAATATGCAGTATCAGTCAGATGACATAGCAAGGCATTAACTTTCTCACCAGTGCAGGCTGTTTAACTTGTATGAAGAAACCTAGAGTGCGCAAATAACATAACATGTAATAGCAGAAATCATCAAACAACAGATCAACTCCCTCCCATAAGAAAAACTTCTCAGCACAAAAACAGAAATATTGAAGTCTGTGATATCTAGACACTGTCTTGCATGACAGCTCCGATGACTGTAGAACCAACATTTTGTCTTCTGCATTTTACCTGAAGCGAGTTAGACACAGATTAATTTGGAAAAAGGGTATGCTAGCAATGGAATGAAATATTGCAAACAATTCTGTGCTGCGTGACTATTTTCACATTGTTTTGGGCACAAAGGTTGCCCAAGAATACATCACTTTGAGACAGGCAAGAGCCTTGGGGCTCCATTAATGTAAAACACTGTGTTCCTACACCATTGCTATTTACAGAGACTCACTCAGACCCATATATTAATGCCACTTTGATAGAATTTCTTGGAAGTGGTCTAAATGAATGTTTTTTGACAGTGAAGTTACCTTAAATTCCATGGAAAAGTTAATGAAAACCTTAGTTTAAAAAATATTTATCTAACATTGGTTAAACAGTGTTTTTTGACAAAAATCTCTCATACATCTGATAAGGTGGAATAATTCACACACACAAACACTCACACACACTCTCTGAAGTGAAAGCATAGGTAGTTTCAGCAGCACCTGTCCCTGAATGTTGAAGAGTCCCTATAATTCCCTTGATTTTTAGAGGCATGCATAGCTGTGACTGCAATGCTTAAAGTATGTTAATGTCCCTGAAAATTAGGTAATTTGGGAGCCTTTGCCTTCACTCGGCAATAAGGTAGCTTGGTAACATTACATTCAGGTGGTTTCTTGTGGCAGACAGTTTCATGGACTGCTTCAGTGTGTGCAGCCAGTTTAGGGGCACTGAGTCACTCTATCACCCTCCTCCCCGCTGCTGAAGAGAGCCAAGCTGGGACTCCCACCATGTTGTGGGTAGCTCAGCCATGATCAATAACACATATGTGATGTTTCCTTATGCTCTGAGCTGAGCAGGAGCAATGCCGATGCAGCCATGGTGAGAGGCATGGTGTATCAGCTAACTGGAACACATTTGCACAGCTGAGGTTTTCCTTGGAGTATGAACAGGGAAAACTCACATTTGCCTGCAAAATCCCAGAAGAAACCATCTTAAAATGTATAGCACTTAAATAACCCAAAGCCTCATTTCTACAATCATTTATACACATGCTCAACTTCACAGACGACTATAATGTGGAACAGCTACCCACACACGGCGAGAAAAGCCTGTGATGGCATCCTTGCAGGACTGGGGCACCAGATTGTGGGAGCCAGAGGCATCTCCTTGATGGCAGGAATGCACTTTGCATGCTGTGGATGCAATGCAAAGCACCACAGAAGTCAAACCTTAATATAAACATCAGTTAGAACTGTTTCATGATTCAAATCTTGGGAAAGCTGTGGAGCCAGGCATCTTCTCCTTTTTACATGAGAAAATGTGAAAACCCCACACCGCCGCCTTCTTTTGCCCTGGACTGGAAGTTGGGGACTTCCAGACAAGACCCTGTAGCATGCATTTAGCTTTGAGCCTTTTGGTTTTTTTCTCATTTTCTGGAATGCACAACAAGCATCGCTTGCAGGTATTTTTTTTCCACAGACAACAATCAACAGCTACAAAACCAATTCCAAATGCAGCTTGGATCAAGTTTCAAAAAGCCCTCGTGTGTGTGTGCGCACAATTTAATTTACTGTGGCTACAGAATTGCATTTGTAGGACTACATTTATTTTTTTATTTTTTAGTCTCCAAGGCAGATATCTACGACAGTGAGTGTGTTACAGGGCATCAATGGTAGCGATTGCACAAATAAGCCTCCAGCCTCTTGCCTTAACAAGCTATGCGACCCAGTGATCATCAGCATGACACTCCTTGTGTTTTATTGCTGGCTAGGAAGATTTGTTTTGAGTCTCTTTCAGTGCCAGAGGTCTTTATTGCTAAATAGTGCTGGCTGTTGAGTAATACGTGAATTTAATGTGCTCATACTGGAATGCCCACTTGGAAGGTAGTGGAAATTCAACTTAAAACTGCAAGCAGCTCTTTTCTTTCTCTTTTTCATTCTGTCCTACGTTTTCCCTTTGCTGTTCATAAACTACTTCCAGGGCTGTTCCCCGTGCTGTTGCAGCTCTTTATGAAGCAGACTATCACCTCACTCCTGCTCAGACACATGAAAGAGATGATCTAGAGGAGGAAGGGGCAGTGGCAAGTCTGATAAAAGCAGCTTCCTACTCGTGCTGCTTTGACAAGACATGAAATAGTTCTATTCTTCCTGACCATCTTATTAATAATCAAAATCCATCCACAGAAGAAAGCATTGCTAGTAACATTTCAGCTGTCTGTTTGGCAAGATGCATGTGGGGAGGACATGGAAGAATCTTATGAAGAAGAGCACCAAAGCCTGTGAGGGACTGTTTCATACCTGGAAGAGGTCAAGGAAGGTTTCTGGGGGCCAGACTTTGGAGAGGGAATAGAAATCACGCTTTTGAACATTCTGCATCAAAGCTCTCTTGAACATACCACTGTTGCCTCTGATACTTTTTTTCTAGGAAACAAAAAGCTTCTGTGACAGCTACCAGCAGTTACAAGAGTGGAGCTATGTTAGTACTGGGGAAAAAGTTCTAAGTCTGTAAATGTGTATGTGAATTTTTAAACAAGTCTGTTTGGCACTTTTCACTGAGCTTCTCAGAAAGCACTCTACACTTCCAGCAGGAGCACTGACAGTTTAGTGGGAGCAAATCCTGTGTTTTATTCTGAAAGAACGTTTGCAGTTTTGTGCTCCCAGGTATTTAATGCTTTCCCTAATGTTCCTGGTGCAGGGATCTGGGGTATAAGTGAGAGTACCATCTTCCCTTAAAGCAAAAGATCCGTTTTCAGCTCTCACAACTGAAAAGAAATGCTGAAAACCATAATTCCTAAAAAAGACATGGACATCAGAAAGACCACTTAATGCAAAAATGTCACAATTTTTGAATGGTTTGGGATAGTGAAACTGAACTTGCGGTTGTCCCTCTTCCTGTTGCACATGAGAAAATTGATTCTAAGAGTTACACTCCCATGATCAGTGAGGAGAAGCACACTTAGCTATCTTTCCAGTTAATGCTCCAAATCTGACTACCAAATATTGCAGAAAACTGCTCTCAAACAAGTTCAGTATTATTTGTCTTATGGTATTTGCATTATTTGTATTATTCAGTATGATTTGCAGAAATGACAGCCATCACTTTGGCATCCTCTGAGAAAACTGTTATTT
Source organism: Falco cherrug (assembly GCF_023634085.1). Taxonomy (NCBI): domain Eukaryota; kingdom Metazoa; phylum Chordata; class Aves; order Falconiformes; family Falconidae; genus Falco; species Falco cherrug. Next base: position 9,249,562 of record NC_073704.1, on the reverse strand, counting down.
CCTAATGGGCTGTTCATGGCAACCCCAAATAGACAAAATTACCCTAATAAGGTATTCATTATGTATCATTTACCAGCCTGTGCAAGTGTCAGTCCAGAACGCAAGACTACACCTGACCTTTTAATAGATACATTTTTCTAACAGCCACTTCCTATCAGGCTGCGCTGTAAAGCAGCTTAGCTTTTATCCTGGTGACTGATCAAAATATCCCTCCTCCCCTCTAGCACCGAGCATCCTCCACTAATGCTCCACAACTCTTATCACTTAAGTCCCGCTCCTGCAATGAAGAGCAGAAGGTGCATTGTGTCTTCTAGGGCCTCTCAGAACATCACTGTTGCAGGTGCAAGACCAAAACAAAATAAACCAAAACAGGCATCAAGCACAGAAGCAGTGGCCTGTTCTTGCAAGCTGATGATAGGAGGTGGTATCTCTGGCAGGTCAGCATGTGTTGGGATGTTCCATCTGTTATCAAGGTGAGTCCTCTCCACGTCAAAGCCTATGGATCAATGTGAAAGCGAGACATTTCCCAGGTCATTGCCCTGACTCTCACACACTGACGCAAACAACCCTAGCTGTTAAAATGTCACTGCCTGTCCTGCCCCTGCACTCCAGGTTACCATCCCTAGCAGAGGACAGCAGGAGCCTCTGTGCCAGTGCTGCAGCATACCCATGGCACCCCTATCTGCTGGCAGCCCATATACACTAGCCAGCCTGCAAATTAGGAGCCAGGGACACAGGTATGTGTTCCCTGATGCAAGGCTAGTCACCGTTGGTAGCTGGTCTTGTTAGCGGCTGGGCCCCCTGCAGTCTGATCTTCAAGTTTTAGCCGTGTGCCTCAATACCATTAAAGCTAATTTCAACAGGCAAAAGGGGTTTACAAATGGACAGCAGCAAACCAGTTGCCTATGAAAGAAGTGTCATCACACTCCTGAGTCAGTGCAGCAAAGCATGAAGCTATAATCAAAGTTTGCAACTACTCAGCAGCCCTGAAAATATCAGGGCCCATTCTCAGCTAGTGTGAGTGCTTTGAGAAGTTCCTTTTTCATGGCTTTGATGTGAAGCTCAAAGCATCTTCCCCACCATGAGGGAAGAGACAGCTGTCTTGAACCCAGGGGAATACTACTACTATTCACCTGAAGTGATGCTATGAGGTGCTAGCACTACCTGTTTTGAGCCCCATGGGATCCTGCATCCCCTTTCTGGGGTCTTCTCTGTCCCTGTGTGTCTACCTTGACTTCAGCTACTTTCCAAAGTGAGGAGGATCCAGTCAATTAACTCCTATGTCTTGCTAACTGACTCAGACTGCAAAGAGCAGAGATGAGTCACCTTCAGATTTGCCCGGGGACAAATGTGCCCAACTGCCTGCTCCCATTAGCTACGGTGGGGAGGCTGATACAGTATTTGCCTTTATGTCCATGAGAAACTAGGAACTGTGTAAGAAGGAAAGATAGAGAAGATGCAGAGATTTTTCTTCTCCCGTTTTCTGAAGTGGCTGAAACAACCTACAGACTGGTGCCACTACAGTGTGACTGAGGCAAACCTTTTTTCAGTTGCTGGAGAATTGAAGGAAGAAAAGTATGAACATGAAGACTGGTTTTGTTTTACAATAAACATCAGGCACAAACAGCTCAGCTGTGCCAAGTATAGACAAGCATGAATCTAAGCTGCCTTTCGCTCTACGGGTACTTAAGAGTCTCAATCCAAAAGAGTGACTCTCAAACTCTCCACAGGAATGCTGGCTGATAAACTCAGTGTTTCAGACAAACCACAGACTGTCCCATGGCTGTTGACATAGAACCCAAGGGTGCCCTACAACAAGAGTGAAAGTTAGGTAGGGAAATGCAGGTAAAGGGTTCCCAATGCATGGTAACTAGCTCTGTGGCACATTAAGGACCAGCTCACATAGGTTGGGGGATTTTTTAATATGGAAGGTCCTTTCCTTTGGGGTACACTTGCCTCTCCCTTGAATCAATGATCATTTGTTACATTAATTTAGAGACAGAAATCAGCTATACTGCATTCATGCTCCTTAATTGTCCACCCGGAGAAATCAATGCTTTTATTGAATTAGCCAGTTGCCACAACAAGTTTTCTTTGATTTCTAAGGCTCCCATGAATCAATAGGAGTCTGTCATTGCCTCTAAGCAGAGCAAAGTCAGACCCCAAGTCACACTGGTGGATGAAAACCAAATGCTCCTGCAGAATTCTCTGCATTAGGTGGATATGTGACTGCTTAGCAATTTGCTGAAAAACTGCCTCCAATCACTTCCACCCCTGCCACACCAACTGCCTTCAGCTCACGACTCCACCTCTGCCTTATCAGTTCTCAACTCTCACACCTAGTATCTTCTATTTTCCTGCTTCCTTATCTGCTTTTTCTGTGCCCTGGGCAAGATCTGCTGCTGTCTCCATATTGTCTTAGGTGCAGGTATCTATGCCAGAAACATCTTACAGTACACAGGCCTGCATCTGATAAATCCAAATACCTCTCCAGGACTCCCTTGCCTGTGCTGTCGATAATAAGTCATCTTTAATCAAAGTGCCAGTCCAAATATTTTGGGTTTTTTTTCCACAAAGGTAATTTTGTTGTTGTTTTCCAGCCTTCCCATAAAACTGGCCATTTTTTATCAGCACAGCTGGCCGAGAAGCATGATTCATACATAAATTACCGCTTTTACTGCATTCCTTCCCTTTGTCAGCCCTTCTGCTGTCAGCTACCTGGGACAGGACCATTATTCTTCAGTGTTTAGCAAACACTCTACACATAATGGGCAATACTGTAAATAAATGAAAATAAGACCTGAAATCAAATGAAAGCTGACTGACAGGACTTTTGTGAAACCATCTGAGTTTTGCAGGTTTTTAATCAGCTGGGCTGCACTGTTATATGGCACTTACAATGGCTCTGCCTCACTTCTGTAGTGTTAGACAGGATCGTAAGGGGACAGCAATGGAAATCAGGTTTTAAACTCTTTTACCCGTGGCTCACTTCAGCTGATTAAGAACGATCTGTGCCTTACAGGCTGTGACTTGTGACCAGCATAAAATGATGGATAGCCCAGCATTTATTGCCTAATCAGAATTCCTTCCTGGAAAATCAGGGGAAGTGATAGAAATTAATGCTAAGGAATGGCAGGCTGCAGGAGATGTCAAAGTGGAAAACTGATAGGGGAAATTTCAAAAGACAAGTTGGGCCACTGTTAGTACGTGCAGGATTCCATAAAGATCCCATGCAAAACAAACGTTGACCATGTTGTAGGGAAGAGAACAAGAGGGAAAGGCAAGAACTGCAAAGACAACTAAGCGCTAATCTGAGCACAACTGAAAATTAGGGGAAAACAATAAAGCAAGCTCAGAGAGCTGAAGTATTTCAGCTACCAGGTGGAAGTAAAAGAAATAAATAGCAAGACAAAACCAAAGTGGTGCACTGCATGACACAGCTCAAACTGGGGCATCAGACTAATATGAATAATATTACATGGTATTCTTCATAGAAGAAATAGCAACATTTTCACAGTGCAAACAATGAGAAGCTTGTGGATGCACATGTGTTTGAAATGGATATTGTTTGTGTAGCATTGCCTACCCCAAACACTCAAAACTTTCAATATAGGCTTGGAAACTCTGAAACTGACTTGAAAATTGACATGTTTATAAAAACACTGCACAGATTCTGAATGTTTGTCTTCCAGTATTCAGCCTTTGTGCAACTTTGTTGCAACTTTCAGTTTTGTGCAGTAACTGAACTAGAGCTTCATTTTCTGGGGGGAAAACCAAACAAACAAACAAAAACCACAAAAACAAACCAAGCGTCTCATCACCCTCAGGAAAAATCTAAACCACTATTCATTGCAAGATTTCCAGTGAAATCATGCAACCAGCAAAAGCCAGCTGCAAACCAAGTAACAGTGAGTCTTTGGACAGAGGAGAGAACATAAATAGTGATGGCAGTGACACACTGAAATTGGAAGATGGGAAAGGACTGGAAGGAATTAATTGAGTGGTGGCTGGTTCAGATGAGCACAGATCAGCAGCTTTGAGGTACCTTGTTAAGTAGAGTACTTTCTGCCCACTCACAGAATCATAGAATTGTTTAGGTTGGAAAAGACCTTAAAGATTATCGAGTCCAACCACTCAGAATGGTAGATTTGCCTGCAAGGAAGAAAAGTGGTAGAGCATATTTTGTTGAGCATCTTTCAAGATGGGCTGATTTCAGAGGGAAATGCATACATAGCCGTACAGATGGGATGAATCCAGCAAGCGCCAGGCACATGCACAGATAGCAGCATGACAGCAGGCAGAGCAGCAGCTGATACTCCTAGTGCCAATAAGGCACCAAAGGTAGAGAGAGACCCTAATCCAGTTCTGCTCAAGCCATCCCTGAACACAGAGAGGGTTGCCAGAGTGAACACCAGCAGACCTGGGCACAGCCTCTGACCAGCACCGGCCAAGAAGAACCAGCCACAGCCCGGCATTAAGCCAAGCCTGGCATAGTCAGCAGTGTTGGCTGTGTCTGCAGGAACCAAGGTGTGTGCTTTTGTTAATAATGTGGAAACTTCTTTATGGATTAAACTGGGAAGGCTAAATCTACTTCCCGCTATAGCCCTGGCTGATTTATCTTGTGCAAGGGCAGAATCTGCTCCAATTGTCACACTGGAGGTCTGCGACACAAGGGGAGATCAGACTTCAAACACTGGACTTCCCGCAGCCTTGTCATTTATCCCTGCTTCTTTGGGAACACAAGGAACCCCATGAAATTCAGCATTCAGGATCTTCCCAGATGCTTAGAAGAGGATCTCTTCAGCCTAAAATGTCTCTGAAGAGCTGCCCTCTTTACAGATGGGATGATGCTGATGATAAAGGAAGACATTGGCAGAGAAACGTCAAAACTGAACAAAAAGACAGAATGTGAAGAATTAACCATCCTTTCCCTGTAACTGTAACATTAGACTCGAGTCTCTAGCATTAATCCAGGAGTAAAAATCATTTCACACGATTCAATCACGTGTTCTTAACTCCTAGTCTCAGTGTGCTCCTTGCTATGGTTTATGGCATCTGTGGGATTTGATGCTGCTGAACACTGGGATTTCAGCCCCTTGCAGGAGTTAATCTATAAAGGAAGAACTCCCGGTGTTCTGTTTAAAGGATTTTTATATGACCCATCGTTCTTCTCCTGTGTGTTTGTTATAATGCTGATGTGTGCTTGTGAGATGAGTCATGGACATGATCAGACCCAAGCAAGTCTTTTTCCAGGTTCTGACAAAGTGTGTATTTATGCGAAAAGCAGTGTAAATAAAAAAAAAACCCTAATCTCCAGCTCCCCAGAAACAGCTAAATGTTCCATATTGTCAGCAAAATTTTATGTTTTGGGAATTATGTCCCCAGCATGTTTTCTTCTTTTCAACTACAATAAATTAGTCAATAAAACACAGGAAAACAAACTGAAGAGTTACCCTGTCCTTATTAGTCACCCAAGTCTTACAAGACAATGGGATGAGGCCATAGTTATGTGATTAATATATTATGATTAATTAAAAACTGGGACTGGAGAAAATCTTAGTTAGGTAAATGGAAGAACACAGTTGAAAGTCTGTAGTTGTGTTTTGCAGTAAGTCCTATTAAGTTCCCTCTGGCCCTGCTGCCTTGGCCTGAGTTCCAGGCTCAGTTTTTACCACATGGGGCCAAAACTGTCACCCCCCATACATCTGTTAATTTAGCCTAGGAAAACAGTTCCACACAATTAAAGCATGACTGATGGCTCTAGTGACTCCAGACAAGAGCCACTGAGCAGAGATGGGCACAGAGACACCGTTTCAATGCCTGAAATGTGTGGAGACAATTGAAACCTAGTGTGGAGGAAAGGTGCACTGCTGCAAAGCCAATACTAATGCTGCTCTTCCCCCAAAAGGATCAGACCCAGCCACCTGCTCCACTGCTAATCTGTAGGAATCAGCAAGCAAGTCAGGACACAGCTTGCACACGGGCAGGAACCACGAGCATCGCAACTGCAGCTCCAGGATAATTAGTACCTGCCTCAGCTCTGGTTAATAAGGGGTGGTATTTGTCATCCCCATCCCGAAGGCTCCCTGCCTCTTACAGGTGGATTTGCCACATGAACACGGGCAGTCTGTGCCTACAATTAATGTAACCTACTCCTGCCCCAGGGATTTTCATCAATAGATTTCAACTCCACAGCAAATGCAGACACGTTGTTGCCCCTTGTTTGCATGCAGGGAAACACAAACAGCCCTTGCTTAATTTGCAGAAGATTATCATGCAGGAAGCAGAACCTGAATTTCCCAAGTCTGGAGCTGTGCAAAGCCTGCTCAAAAGCTTTCCTGGGGACCCTGATTAATGGAATAGTAGCTACATGATTAAATTGTAGTTTTCTGGAAAGTATTACCTGGAAAATGACTTTTTTTTTTCTAGAATCTGGAAATGTTCATTTTAAGGCCTCCTGATCAACTTCAAATGCTTGGGTTTTTTTAATGAAAAGCTGAGAAACCTGGCTTTGATTGAAGAAAAATAAAAAGGTTTGGTTTAATTATATTTTCTGGGGGAAAAGCCCTTTCCTTTTCTAGTCATTCCTAGCCCTAAAACTTGAGTGAGATGATTTTGAAAAATCAGAATTTGTCTTGCTGTGACTGGAGACTCTGAGCAAGGAAGGTCAGAACAAAAAGAAGGAGCCACAACTGATTATGAATGCAGGCCATACAGGATAACAGCATTTCAGAAAGCGCAGAAAACTCCTGGGGAATTCAAAGCCATCCAGTTTTGAACACAGGAAAGAAACAACATTTATTTTCTTTTTTTTTTTTTTCTCCACAATTCTTCATTAAATTGTTACCTATGTTTCTAAGGCCCAAATACAGCGACCTAGTCCAGTTACTTGGGAGGGGGTGTGTGTGTGAAAAAAAAAGCAGCGATTTAGGAAAGAATATTTGACTCTTCCCTTCTGTTTGTTTTTTGTTGTTGTTGTTGTGAAAATTAGACTATATGTAAAGTCAGCAAAATCTGAAAATGGATCATTTGCTGCAACTAAGAACATCTCCTATTAGAATAAAAACATCTGCCAGTTAGAGACTGCTCCAAGCCTTCATTGGCTGTGGCACTGACTGCTGTATGATGCTGGACATGTCTTTTCACACAACTCTCTCTCTTTTTCCATCCTTCTATTTAGCAATGATTTCTATTCAGATCACAAGGTCTTGCGGCAAGACCTGTTTTTATCCTATATCCTAGCTCTCGGGGGTCCAGATCACAGTTAGCTAGAATGTAACACACATAAATAACCACCTATGACTGTCTTTCCAAGAGAGCCTCCTTGTGCTACGTTTGGCAAGCTGCTGTTTTTTCAGGCATGCTGCAAAATGGCAGCTCTGTCTGCATTTGCTGTCAGGTCTCCCATGAGCCTGTTTGCAAACTGCTAGGGCTTCCTGGGCCCCCCGGTGAGCTGGAAATGAATACAGGCTCATAGCATTTGCCCTTCCCTGCAAGCCAGCTCCTGGAGATTAGTCAGGAAGGTGAGCAGAAAGTATGATGGAACTGAGAGATGGGCTTTGTGCCTGAATCCTTCAAAGCCAACATGGCCTTCCACTCAGGGAAATTATTTTTTCCTCCCTGTCTCAAGTCTGTCTCTTCCCTAGACATGTGTCTTGGGGACTTTGTGAACCAAAAATGGCTGAGGCTGGATTGCTATAAGAAAATGCCTGTGTTCCTTCTTAATTTGTTGCAGGCTTTCATGCTAGGCTTCACTGATTTCCAGATGCTTCTTGACTCTACAATCAGCTTTGACTCTATTTGCACTGCGTACTAAGAACTCCTTGATGACGGATTTTGCTTTGCTTTTTGCTTTTGCTTTGCTTTTTGCTGTAGAACCCCCATGCTGTACAACAGATGATGCCTGGTGAACAGTTAAACTATGTCACCTATCCTCCCAGCTCTCGCTGGGAGACATGAGAACACCCCACCCAGGGAGCATTTAATCATCTCCCAGATTTAGTTGGAGCAAATTCCAAATATCTGGGGAACCACAATGAATTAACATGCAAATTGAATCCTAAGCCAAGATTCATGTCACTGTCATCTTTACATATTGGACTGTAGATAATGAAAGGAATTACACTCCAGCTGGCTAATTAAGTAAACATGAAACAATTGGGGGTAGCAGACAAGAGCTAGGGCCTAGGAACCTGGGTCCAAGTACTGGCTGAGGCAGAAAATTCTTGTGCGATGATGGACAAGTTTGTTAGGGACAGTTTTGAAATGTACAAATGACAACAGGAGGCCATTAATGGGACCTTGAGATGGGCTCCTGTCCTTGCTGACATACAACACAGATTTCCACCTCCTCTGTCATACAGAGCAGTAAGCTGTAGCAAAAAGGGACTGTGAGACGAGACAAGCTAAATAAAAGGCTTGAGAACAAAGCTTCTCCGCTCCCTCTGTGTACAGGCTGGGGTCTTCCAAAAGGTCTTTCCCAGCACTTGACTCAGCCCAAACTCAGTGTACTCGGGCAGCTACAGCTGGCTTTGCAGTACACTTCAGCCTCACCCAGGGAAACTGTAGGCAAAAGATGGGGAAACGTCAGATTCCCTGTTTTAAAAACAAAGGTGCCATTTCCTACATAGGCATCTTTGATGGTTCCGCTCTGATGCCAGAAGAAAACCATCCCCATTTTAATTGTCCTAGCACACTCTAGTGGGAGCACGTTCCCTGCACAGCTTGACAGCATCCCTGCAAGGCTGCTCTCCCAGCAGCAGTTTTCTCACCCAAGGGCACAAACTTATTCAATACAGGTGTCCAAAGAGCTAGGGGTGAAGGGAGACAACTATAAAACCAGCTCCACTGCGAAAGGGTCAGCAATTTCAATGGTCAGATCACAGAAAAGTTAAAAAAGGCTGTTATTATTTAAGGATAAGGTAATTTCTTTGCAAATACGGAAGAAAAGAAAAAAAAACCCACCAAAATTAGTTCCCCCTCTTTTCAATAGGAAATCTTCCTTTCAAGTGAATAGCTCAAGGAGGCACATAAAGAACCTCAAAGTGGATGAGGTTGGGTTTTTTTACTGCAAAACCTGTATTTGCAATTACAAGCAGACCTGTTCAGTCACACCCTTCAAGCATCATCTTCCTCCCATACCTGCACCCTGTACGCCAGTAACATACCACCACCGCTGCCTCCACCTTGCTCAGGTGAGGCTGATCTGAGGACACACAACCTTTCTGTAAAACACTGCTTTGGCGTTTTGCTTACACATCACAGGCTGCCTCCTCAGCCAGCGATACAGGGTATCATGCTCTCAGATTCACTTTGCGTGGGGGTTTCAGACAACAGAGTAGGCACCAATTCGCCAACAGGAAAAACTATTTCTTACCTTTTTATTATTATTATTCTTTCTATGCTTGGATAGGAACAAGCATCTGTAAGGAAAGGAATGGGAACATTCAGAAAATAAATTGTTGTTTGGTTTATGCTCCTTTGGGTCTTATTCATAATCCAGAGCATTACAAGGATAACTCAGGTTGAAATCTGCAATATTTACTCTATTTACAAGGAAATAGTTTCTTTTGCAGGAAAAGGATTAGGCAGCGATATCAAAGGTTTGGGAAAACAGACCACTTATATTGGTGCTTGAACAGGGGACATAACCTTCAAACTGCAAGTCAAATTGCACAGAGAGAGCTCTTTGGTGTCTCTGAACTTTAGCTGATAGGCTAGTCATCATTTCTGCAGCTGTGTGGGACCCTGATCACAGACCTACAAGGACAGCCAATAGACAGCATGCCAGCCTTAAAAAATGTGGATAGGGCATAGGGAGGTATATAAATGAAAGCAGGGCCTGGTTAAGGAAAATAAACTTGATATGATGAATTTCAAAGTTGAAGATTGTTTTTATACAGGCAGAGATGCCCGCAATATCATGTTTTTCCAAAGCAGCCTCATGGCATTGAAACACATTTACTGGGGTAGCGCAGATCCAGACCAGACTTAACACTCACCACCAATGACTTCTGAAGCCAGGGCTGTCCCAAACCACACCAGCCATGGGCTTCCACTTTGATTTCCTACATTTCGGTTGGGTCTTCCTTGGTCCACTGCCAGGCCCAGCCCACCCCTCTGCTAGCCCCCAGGCAGCTGCAGCATTAGCTGGAGAATCCTAGCCTGTTGGCTTCTTACCCTAACAAACTAATACAAGGCCAAATTAACCTGTTTTCTTTGCACTCCTCTTGGTGTGCTACATGGAAAAAAACTAACAGAGAACAGAACTACAATACAGACTCAGAGCCAAGCTAAAAAGCATTGCCTACAGTCTCAAGAGATGGGAATCTAGCATATTGTCCTAACAACAGCAAAACCAGCAGCAACACCATCCCTTTTGTACGTCTCTATTCAGCTTCATCCTTTTTTACTTCTCCTTATTAACGCAGCAGAGTGCATGGCTAATTAAGCCTGATTTTTCTTTCTTGGATATAGGCCCTAGTATGATTTAGAAATAACCTTAATCTGGTATTTGTAATTCTAGTATTTACCTCTTCCCATGATTTCCAGTATGATGTTACTATATTCTTGGCTCAAGACAAGCTTCTGTGATGCTTTAAAACATCGCAGGAAAACACTGCAGTGAGACCTTGTTCCTGTTGAATAAATAATGGAACATGAGCAGAGCACAGGATATTTGAATATCCTCAAACATCACCAAAACCAGTTAATTAGTTAAGCTCTATAATGCAGAACCAAACCTTTGGGGAGGCAGACTTTGTTTTGCTTGTGTGGCCATCCCAAAACCAGGACATATCTATCACATCCCAATCCATACACCCATCTGGCACACAGCCAGAACACCGCTTCTCGGACGTCAGTCTAAAAGAGGACATGGGGTAAACCCAAACCACCCACCTGCCACACAAGCCCCTGTGCAAACAGAAACCTCGACGCCTGTGCCGAGGAAAAAACTGCTGAACAAGGAAAAAAAAGCAAACACCACTATTTACGCTGATAACATTCCTCTTGACTGTTTGTCTGAAAGCAGTAGTGGCCCTGTCCTCTTGTGCATGGGCTGACATAGCCACTTGCAAGCATGCAGCTTCTGCAGTATCACAAAACACCCTGCTTCACAAACAGTGTGCGTGCTGCTCCTTAGCTGCTCAGGCGCTGCACCAGAATACGCAATTGCTTTCCAACATTGGATAAATATGCAGAGCTCTGTCGAATTTTTCATTTTCACATACATTAATCATCCCTAAAGCCCACCTCTGCTGTACAGATCTGTACTCTTTGTACAACTTTTATTCTCTCAAAGGTGTGTATTTTCATAATGATAGTGCTCATGTACCACTTAACAGTATATTTTCATTTGGCCCCAGCCACACTTCTGAACGGTAATTTATTACTGCTTGTCACTAGCTGCTACTAGGAGTAATACATATACTGGGTTTATTTAGTATGTTTAGTATTTCTTGCTTGACTCTTTCTTACACAGACAATACTGCCCAAGCCCAGAGATTCACAAATCAAAACAGCTGCGTTTCTGGGCCTTCCAGTTGCACTTGATCTGCATTTCCTGGCTTTTTGTCTGCCAGATCTAGAAACTTTCATTTATTTGTTCTTTGTAATGGAAGTGGAGAGCCTAATCCACTCTGCCTGCCCAGGGAGCTGCAAGTGTAGAGTGACCACCTATGTGGATGACGAAAACATGAAAGAGGTATGTAGGGGTGTCTCAGGAGCCTGATTCAAACCCCATATACCAGGCCTCCTCCACCCTAGAGGTGAGATGTGTCAGGGATGTGTACGTTATCCGAAGGCAGCCAGGTCCCAGCTTGCCGGACCCAATACCTGCAAAACGTTTGCCATTTTGCTGCGCAATGCTACCCACTGGGAATGGCAGTGCTGACTGCTGGAGTGACAAGCCAGCCACGGAGAGGCCTGGTGGCAGCAGCGGCGGGGTGATGGCCAGGGGTCATGCTGCAAATGGAGCGCAGAGCTCTCTACCTGCAGAGCAGCGTGGGTCACTGCTGTCCCGCTGTGCTGCGGCGCCTGCACCTCGCACTGTGGGGTACAGGAGATTTTAACCAGCGGTACGGTAAAACCCGCAGGCTCTGTCAGTGCTACCTGTCCACCACAAGTGCGGGGAAATCACCTTGAGAGAGGAATGAGAGAAAAATTGGGTCCTAACAGAAGCACAGTATTACAGAAAGCTTTTTAAGGTAAAATACAGCTATCGCCTTTCAGACGGTCGGCGTGCACGAAATCTGCATCACCACAGCTCCCTAAGCCACACTCTTTTGCAAGGAGTGGCAGGAAATTTGGAGGCCTGGTAGGGGACCAAAGCTCCCCGTTTATTCCCATTACAGAGAAAAATAAGTAAAGGGAAGAGCAGCAACATTTCAGTCTTCGCAAGCTTAAGTTTTTACCTCAGACTTGGTAAACAAGTGTTTTGTCTTTGCCTCTACTCGTGGCAGATTGCAAGCTCTGCCAGAGGATTTTCCACAGATGAAATTCCCACGGGCATTTCCGTGAAGAATTAATTGTCCTTATTGCACCACCTCTCACTGCCATGAGGTACTGCCTCCCCTGCACCTCACCTGCCCCCGGCGCAGTCACCCGGCCTTCCCCTCACTGAAGAGGCCCCAGAGCCACCCGCACCCTGCCCCGCAGGTCCTCGGCCTGCATGCACCCCACCCGTGGCCGCCCCCCCTGCCCCCTGGGGACCTGCCCAGCCGGGGTCCCCCCCGCCGGCCACCCCCCCTCACGCAGCACTGCTGCCCGCTCGCCCCCCGCCCCCCTCCCCCGCTCCGCTTCCCGCCCCGCCCCGGCCGGGCCGGCCCCTCAGGCGCCCGCCCCCGTGCGGCGGGAGCCCAAATCCCGGCGGCCGCCGCCGCTCGCCCCTTTCCTCCCCGCCTCACAGCGCGCACCCACCGACGGCGCCATGGCCGCCCGGCAGCAGCTCGGTAACGCGGGGGCGGCCGCGCCCCGGCAGCCCGTGGTGGCGGCGGTAGCGACGACCGGTCGCGGCCATTGGAGCCGCTGGGGGGTGGCGGGGAGGGGGCGCGGGCTGCCCTCCCGCCGGGCCGCGAGATGGCCGTCGGGCGGGGGGCCGGGCTGAGGCGTGTTTCCCGGCTGCCGCGCTCTGCTGAACAGGGGGGCGAGCGGGGCCGCCGCTTCCAGCCCGGTAGCTCCCGTGCCCGGAGGGGGCGGGGGGCCTTCTTTCCCTCCGGGCTGGCCGGACCCCGGTGTCGGTCCGTGGCCGTGCGGCTGAGCGGCTTGAGCCCCGGGGCGGGGGGAAGCGGGGAGGGCGAGGGCGGGGAGCGGCGGCGCTGCCCCCCTGCCCCGCCGCCGGGGTCCCGCCTGGGGACTTCGCTGGCGGTGGGCAGCGCCTCCCGCCCCACTCACCGCACGTCAGGGAGGATCCATAAGATACGGAGCTTCCCTCTCTTAATCTTCTTGTTTCGTTTCTCTGTTCCACTTCGAAAAACAAAACACTTGCGCTCGCTCTTCCCACCTGTTAGCGCTCCTCAGCGTCTCTGACAAGACCAGCCTGGTGGAATTTGCGAAGAGCCTGAATGCTCTTGGCCTGGGTTTAATTGCCTCGGGAGGAACAGCCAAATCCCTGAGAGATGCTGGCTTGCCTGTCAGGTACAGATGCTTTCCTGTACATCTCCACCAAAAATGCTCGTTTGGGTCCTGAGGTTGCTTAAATTGTTTTCTCTGTTCATGAGCAAAAAATGATGGAAAACTGGTCTCTAAGCAAGTCTTCCAAAAAAAGCCTGCCCTCCAGCAAACATCAGAACCTTCTTGGCCAGAAGTCGGTGGACTGAGGCCAAAGAGTGTTACTGTGCAGGTGACCACACAGAGGGATGTCAGGCCGTTGTGTTGGACACAGTGCCTTGTCTGCCTTGTCTCCCGTAAGACAATTGGTTGCCTTGAAATTCATAATCTGACCCTAGCGCTGCTCTTCACAGCCAGGTAAAAGCTGATCTTTGCCTGGTCCTGGGACAGGACTGATGTGTCAGGAATATCTTGAAGCTCAGTGGAGATCATCTTGGATGATTTTCCCAGCATGATGGCCAACTTTTTCAGATGGAGCCTTTAAGTGTTGTTCATCCACTGTTTGGGAAAGGGCATGTACGTTCACTGGCTGGTTTGGCCCATGATTGCGGGGAAGTTTGTTTTGGTTTCTTTGGCGCTATGATTAAAAGACAGCTCCAACCAAATAAAAATTGTTTGCAGTGCAATGATGAAAAAAATCTCTCAATTATTTGGTAGGACAGTGACTCCTTTTTTGCTTCAGTGAATGCAATGGTAAGGCCCCTGGGACACATCGGCTGGAATATATGCTGCCCCTGGAGCTCCCTGTCCCTGCTGTTACCCAGCACTTGGTCATGTCTCTCCAACTTCTTTGCTTGCCTGTGCTGTCAGTGAAGCCTGAAGCAAAGGATGGTCACATTTCCCCTTCCTTCTCCAGTTTATTGTTCCTTTACCATCATAAACAGTCACAGGGAGTGGTGAAACTGATTAATGTTTTGGCTAAGCTGGGAAGACCACCACTAAGGTATTCCATCTTCTGAGCATGGCCTTTCGTTCTCTCTATAAACCACATTGACTTGGAATTTGCTTATCTGTGTTATTTCAGTGTATTCAAAAAATAACTATACAGATTAGTTAAGTCCGGCCCATGAACTTTTATTTCCCTTTGTGGGAAAAGCAGTCGTTTCCCCTTTGGCATAACGGGGGTTTGTAGTGAATTTATACAATTTTTGGTTTTGGTCACTTATTAGCAGTGTCTTTTTTGTCTTCTGTCAGATGTAGTTTTTGCGGAAGATACAGATCCACATCTTGGGAAGAGTGAGAGAACATTAAGCCAGCACTTTGGCTGTTTCTACTAATGCTTCTGCACCTAGCAGCATTTTGTGAACTAGTTGGCAGATGCCAGTTGTAATAAAAGCAATCGGATCTGTCTTAATGTAGAATGTTTCATCTCCGAACTACTTCCCAGCCCTCTGTTGGAGGGATTAATCAGTCTGTCACTCAGCATAGCTTTTTTCCTAGCAGTTCCTAGCAACACCTTCCACATGTTGTGTTCTTACTGAGATACAAGATACTGAAGTTTAGAGGAATCATGACTGTTTTCTCTCTAAAGTCCTCCTGTCAATAATGGAAAGGTGGCGATTATTTTTTATTTTCTTTTACAGATGGACCAAAAGAAAGCAAAGTTTATTTCCCTCTTTGCTGCCTTCAAAACTCCTAGGTTTTAAATCTCCTTCCAGTAAAACCAATGTTGCCAATAGATCTAAATTACTGTCCTGATGGGAATAATAAACATTCAACCTATAGGTAAAATCAGTATGGCACATTTATTAATATGTTATGTTTTCCTGTTGAGCAGAGATGTTTCGGACCTGACAGGATTCCCTGAAATGTTAGGTGGACGTGTGAAAACCCTTCATCCTGCAGTCCATGCTGGTATGTTTCTGTTAATATATTTTCAGTCTAAAAGAGAAATCTGGGGGCAGTGAGGGTGGGAAGAAGGGGTTGACAGATGTCTTTTTTAAGGGTTGTGTGGAGGAGCTGAGTAATGAGAAAAAATTTGCCCTAGCAGCAGAAGGAGAGGTAAAAAGCACAGAGTGGAGAAGTGCACAGTGGCTGAATTACTTCCTGTGTTGCTACGCTTGCATCTATGCATTAGCAGAGCTTTTCCTCCCTAGGGCTGCATGTAACCGGGCTTCTCTATAAATGCCTTTGCACATTCTTTGCAGAGTCAATTTCAGACCTGTTTAGGCAGAGAACCCCACTGAATTTAACCTGTGGATGAATCTGGTGTGCAGCATAAGGAACATGACAGCATAGTCTTTAGTGGGTGATTTCTGCATGCTCTAATAGTCCCTGGCTCCTCTTCAGCAAGGAAGATGTCTGATAATTGGTCAATCTGCACATTAACCCATCTGCTTTTTCATGTCCTGTTACTGTGCTTGAGATTCCTCAAATAGAACCTGTTGCAAATCGTACCTGAGGGCTGGAGACAATCTCAGGATTGTGCTGCTGCTTATGCTGTGCCAACCAGTCACGTTTCTCCAAGCTTCTAGACCCAAGCCAGCCACCTGTGCTCAGCTAGAGGCACAGCATCTCTCGCTTCTGCTGTTTCATAGGCTTTGTGTGTTGCTGGCTGATGGGCGGCAGGTGCCCTTTTTCTCTCCATGAACTCCATAACAACAGTTTCAGTGGTTTAAAGGTAGCAACTGAATGCTTATAAAAGTACATTTGTGTGGTTCCTGTTCAGCACTTGGAATGCTTTGGGATTTAGCACTGGGGGGAAAAACCCCACCTATTAGTATGGAATTTGAACAGCCAAAGCGTCAGTACAATGAATTAAAGGTGAAGGCATAAAGTAGGCTGAGGACTCTTGTCTGAACTAGAATCAGAAAGTTTACGATACAAAGTCTCTTAGGAAAAGCACAATCTGAAGGAAGGTGTTGAATTACATTCTTTTTTAACGAAAATGTACTGTTTGTTGCAACTAGGCATCTTGGCTCGCAATATTCCAGAAGATAAAGCTGATATGAACAAACAGGATTTCAGCCTTGTAAGGTAAATGTTGGGGAACATGATGCAATTCATTCAATGTTCAATTCATGTTCAAAATCAAAAATGCACACTGGAAACCAGTCAGCTCCAGTGAATGGAAGCAGCAGGGATTGTAAAATCTGCAAGCCAGCAGATCTGCACTCTCCTTGCTTTCCTCTGTCAGGAGATACTATGTTTTTAAAAATACAGTTTTTCTGCAGATGCATCTTCATCACTTTTAGTAAGAGAAAACTGCAACAAGAAGGTTACATTGTAGTTTCCACAGGGAACGGAGGTTTTCATTTCCTCTGGTTATCTGGGAATTTTAACACTTTACGTTTAGCCAATGTTGGACCACATTATGCTTCTCGCAAAGTTGAATTCAGTACTTTCGAAGCTGGCACATCTCCCCTCAACTTGGCTCCGGGTGCCTCATCAGATGACAATTCCCGATTTTGAAATACTTGCTTAGTAAATGTACCCTTTGATATTTGCATAATGTTTACTGAGTTTCAACGTGTAAATAAAGAGTAGACATGAAAAGAGGGTCAGGAACATACAGCATTTGTACAGACAGAAAACACACAGATAACAGACAGAAGACTTGCCTTCTGAGAGCCATTATGGGAGCAAGTGGGCTGCAGCCAGAAATTGTTTATGTGCTAACATGCCAAAAATATTTGTCTTCTGTTAGGATGTATTTACTCAGTACATTCACACAGGGAGGTTTGGGACTGTGTTTAACTAACTGGGTTTAACATCTAACTAGTGATTGTGAGTAACCAATTCTGTGCCAGTGGGTGACTCCTAGTTGAGAAACAAATGGCTGAATCAAACATAGTAAATTGTAGGTATAGCCAGGATGGAGGCAGAGTTTGAATGTAGTGATTGGGCCAGAATTCATCTTAGCTTTTAAAGTTACTTTTAAAAACTGATGTCCATAGGATGGATGGATTTTCAGGCTGAATTTGAAATCCGGAAATTTAAAGCCACAGGAAATCCTTATAGATGCTCAGCAGTGGTGGCTTTTCAGAGTATGCTGTGTATTAAAGCAGGCTCTGCTGAATTGCAGCAGAGAAGCATGCCTTTACATCAGTGACTTACAGTGCACTTGCATCCAGAGTAATATTTGGATTCGGGTTGTCTTACGTAAAGCAGAAGGAGCTAATCCTCAGCAGGAGTGTCTTTGCATAGTTGCTTAAAATTTACATACCCAAGTCAAGGTAGGAAACCTTGATAAAAGCAATAGCACTGTTAAAGTCCACAGATTCCTGATGGTTTGCAGCAGGTTAGGAGGATGAAAGAATTCGGGGGGGGGGGGGGGAAGCGGTAATAGAAGTGGAACAGACAATAAAAGACTTTGTAGGAAATTTAGAGACATAAGGGGTTCTGAAAACTATACTGGAAGCTGATCATCCTTTCTGCTCAAGTTCATCACAGGGTGTGGAAACAAAGGAATATTAAAAGTTGGACACAAGTGTATGCATCACAGCAATTCGCTGCCAATACTGGGCATGCATTGGAATTTGATACCTTCATACATTCAGATGGAGAGAGTAAATTCATTTTCTTGCATTAAAAACATTGTTTGTGAAGGTCAAAACAGATACTTCCTTTCACTGTACTTCATGTGGCACTGGTAGGATGGGACAGGGCAAGTTATTTCATGCTTTCTGGAACACAGACTGCAGCTTCTTCCAGATCAGGTCAAAAAACTAATTCCAGTAATGTCCAGTCTTGAAAGTCAGTTCTACCCCCTGCTTACATGTGCTACAGAGGCTTTATGGGATCCAGGCTATGCACTCAAGTTTTATATGCTGTTGGTATTTTAAAAGTCCGGCAGATGATACGTAGGTCAGTTTCTGCTCTTGGAAAAGTTGTGGAAAATTAGATTGATTGTACTTTGTTGGCAACGGACCTTGCCCTGAGTGTTTACTCTCTTATGAGAGTTGGTGGGTGCCTATTTTCAGTAATGCTGAGAGCCCACTTTGAAATCCTTTGAAATGGCCCAAGTTGTGCACCAAAATCACTGAACATCTAAATACAGCCCCAGGTATTTAAACAAACACTCCCTTTAAACTAACTTTTGTAATTCTGGTTCTGTCTGCTGTAACAGTGTTTAATGCACAGAGTTCAGTTAGATTTCATAATGCATTGTACCATCACTTGGCCTTTGGCTGGACACCGCCGTCTCTTGAGCCTTTTAGAAAAAGAAACCTTAGCTACAGGATTTTGCGTTTGTCCCTGATCTGAGAGACAAGATAGTAAAAACACTTGTGGTATCTTGTGCTTGCCAAGCCCAGCTTGGCATTTTTATTTCTTACTGAATAACCTTGCTTTTCCCCTCAATTCTCAGAGTTGTCGTGTGTAACCTCTACCCCTTTGTGAAGACTGTATCTTCTCCGAATGTAACTGTACAAGAGGCAGTGGAGAAGATTGATATTGGTAAGTTAAAGGGAGAGCAAATCGTTTATCCAGGCAAATGTGATGGTTCTGGTCTCCAAGTGGTCTCAGATCTTTTCTTTTTGTTTGGTGGCCTTGCATACCCATAAAGGAAGTCTGCTAAAGAGCTCAGGAGTTGCAGGGAGCAGGCTGAAACCGTCATTGGGTAAACCTTGCTTTTAAGCAGGCCTACAATTAAAATGGCAAGCAGCTGTTGCACACGCTGTCCAAAAGAAGGAGCCTGATGCACTGTAGAAGGCTGTGGTAGGAAAGTCCAGGTGGAGCATGCTTCCTACTGAAACATGGAGAGCAGATTAAACTTCTTCTGCAGCCTCTGGCAGCGTAATAAAAATAAAAAAACTCATGAGCTTTGGAGAAAAAAGCTGAACCGCTGGAGGTGCTCTGGGGACTGCTGAAAACTTCCCTGCAGGGAAAGGGGTTGGTCTGCATACGTTGCAGAGTAGTTAGGACCTGAGTTTGGAAGCATGGACGCCTGTATCGTCAGCAGTTTTGCTCTTCCTGCTAGTTACTAACCCCCAAAAGGCTTGCCGTTCCTTCACCACAGCATCTCTGCTTGGCAGCTTGTGAACAGTACAGGCACCGTTTTGTGCCATGGGGTTGGATTGGGATTGAATTTTCTTGCAGTAGTTTAGACCAAACGATGCCCAGCAGAGCTCTATATTAAATGTTTTATGGAGTAATACTCGCTCTGCATGTGGCAGTGCCGGCCTCTACTTTTCCTTTGCAACAGCCTAGTATCTTGTATGATTTAAAGTGGTGTAATAGCCGTGCAGTCAGATTTAAGGGGGAAGCATGGCATTTTATCTCACACAGAGGACCTTGGCAGGATTCATTAATATTTGCAGAGAGATTTGGGAGCCTCTGTTGTTTAGCAGTGTAGAAATAAATCTTCCAACAGACCCCCTCCCCAGCCAGCGTTGCAGAGGATGGCGCTTAAGCGGTATGTGGAGACAGCTGTCTTAGTTCGGGATGTGGCTGTGCTGCTTGAGGACATTCTTGCCCCAGTTGCTCATTGCAGCACATGACCTGTTTCCTTGCCACTACGGCTTTGCCTGTGTCTGCAAAGGCCAATCAATGTGCACCTTCACCAGTGGGCTGAGATAAACTCACCAGCCTTGTGTGTTTTGAAGAGCACTCTTACAGCCCCTTGGTGGAGACAGAGGGACACGTTCATCTGGCACAAATGATCGATTGGTGCATGTCCCCTCTGGCCTCAGATGCAGCTCTAGATTATGCCATGTCCAGAGGGGAAGTGCTTCATGCCTCCATCCTTCTCTTGCAGGAGGAGTTGCCTTGCTGCGGGCAGCTGCCAAGAACCATGCTCGCGTGACAGTTGTGTGCGACCCTGCAGACTACTCTGCAGTAGCTAAAGAGATGGCAACATCGAAGGACAAAGACACTTCCACGGAAACGAGGCGTCACCTTGCGCTGAAGGTTGGTCATGTTTGCTTGCAGTGAAGGGCTAGGCCAGACTCCTTGCCTTTCATTCAGTCACATCTTTAAACACCAAATCATTTGTAAGTTGGTGTGCATAGGTAAGTTGACAGGTGTCCTCCATTCTGTCCCCAGGCTTTCACCCACACTGCTCAGTATGATGCAGCCATCTCTGACTACTTTAGGAAAGAGTACAGCAAGGGGGTGTCCCAGCTGCCCCTGAGGTATGGCATGAATCCTCACCAGAGTCCTGCGCAGCTCTACACGATGAGACCTAAACTTCCCCTGACAGGTGAGGCCTAGGCTGTGCTGGCCAAAAGAGAGCTCTGGGATAGCTAGGAAAGGAGGTGGTTGGGAAGGGCTGCCCGTTGTCTTTAAAACTGAAATACCGTCTTGTACCTTAGTCCAAGGGATGGTCAGCAGTGCCTTAACAACTACTATAAGAGTGGCACTAGCTTTGCAATTAAAGGGTTGAGCTGTGCGAGACAGAAGAGGTGGTCTGCTAACCCCTGCAAGACTTGCAGTAGCTCCACATTCTTCTCTCTTGGTGTAGGATTGTGTCCGCACTGAAGACACTTTGAGCAGATTTATGTGGTGCGCTTTCTGCTTGACATAAGATACAGATTTTGCAAAGGAAAACCTTGTCATGCTTTTAAGATGTTTTGCTACTTCCCATTTTCCTTATTTAGTATTTTCCCAATCCTTTTGTGTCATCACTTTGTCTAGAAACCAAGCTGTTCTCTAAGTTTGGATGGGTTTTGTTCTTTAGATTATTTTGAGCAGAGGTGTATTACCTTAGCAGAAGCAACATTCTAGAAAACTAATGGTGGCAGAGGGAAGAGATACTAGTCTTAGAAGAGTTTGGGACAGGTCTGGTGTGTCTGCTGTTTTACAGAGTGTGCCACTCATCATAGCATTGTTGCTGTGAGGGCAAAACCCCTGTTTTGGTGGGAGAGAAAGTCTGGCTACCATTGTTCTTGAGATTGTGTTCAATGTTGGTGAAAACCAGCTCTGCCTTGTGTGCGTGCCTTGTCCTGTTGAATAGACAATGGAGCTTTGAGTTGCAGCATTTCTCAGAGCTCTGGGACCTCTTACAAAGCTTTTCTGTTACTTCACTGGAAGTTCATTTGCTTACAAGTCTGCCTTCCAGTATGGCAACGGAACAACGCTGTGTTCACTTGTCCCGGCCATGGACTATTGTGAAAAAAGTTCTTTTCATCTTGTTTCTTGAAATGCTGATAGTCCTGCTGTGTCAGTACAAGTAGTTCTAGCAGGGCCAGGCCAGAAGGTTTTGAGAGCAGACTTTTAAATAGCCTTTACTCTTGGTGGCATGGATTTCTGATAAAAGGACCAGAATAAGCATTTTTTAAAAGATTTGCCCTGAATTTTGTGTCTGCAAGTGGTTCTGTTGACATCAGGTAGACAACATGTTTGCCTAGTGCAGGAATACTTTGTTGAATCAGAGCCATAGTCACCGCATGAAATTAATTTCCTAGATTTGTAAAGAAATCTGTCTGCTAGGGAGCAGGGATGTGCTTTTTGTGTTCCTCTCTAAGAGCTCTGCCTGTGCACCTTGGTCTAAATTCAGCTGTAGTAGACTCCCTCAGAAAGAGATAAGCTTGTGTTCTAAGTGGCTGCCGGTTGAAGAACTCAAAGAATATAAGGAGGAATGTTGTTGGGGTGGGGTTTTTCTTTCCTTTTTCACAAGAGGGGAGGTACATGGGGACAGTGTGTGTCTTGCTCCAAAGTCGTATCTGCACCTTCTGGTGGGGAAGAGAATTGTATTTGCATCTCCCGAGTCTCAGGCCTGTGCATTCCTCACAAGTCACTGAAACTTTTCAGAGCACTTAACCAGTTACTGAGGAGCCAGGGTCATTTAACAAGAGCGATTTGTAGTGGTTTTAGTTCTTGGTGGGAGAAATCTCTTCTGCTTGCTCTCCAGATGGAGGAGAGAGGTCTACTCACTTTAACGTGTCTATTTGTGTGCTATGTTTGCAGTGGTGAACGGCTCTCCAGGGTTCATCAACCTGTGCGATGCTCTCAATGCCTGGCAGCTGGTGAAGGAACTCAAGCAGGCATTAGGCATTCCTGCTGCAGCCTCCTTCAAACATGTCAGCCCTGCAGGTAGGGTGCCTCCTTCTAGCCATGCTTTTCTCTTTGACCAGGCTCCCAACTTCTGGCAGGTGCTGTCAGTGGTATGTACGTCTGTGTCCCTTACCCGGGCAGGCTGGGGAGGTCCCAGGGGCAGGGACCAGCACAAAGCTCTGGTTTGAGTGCCCTGGCTTCCATTTCCCACTAGGTGCTGCTGTTGGAATACCTCTCAGCGAAGAGGAGGCGCAAGTCTGCATGGTGCATGACTTCCACAAGACCTTAACACCCTTAGCATCTGCCTATGCACGAAGCAGAGGTGAGAAGCCCAGGAATAAACTGGCATGTCCAAAGAGCTGAGCTTAATTCTCAGCACCTGAGCAGCAATGCTTAGCACTTCACAGGCTCTTCCCTTTGCGCTTGTACTCCTCCTTTGTAGGGTTCTTCCTCCATAAGGAGCTGACTGCCTGTCAAAAATTGTTCTCCAAGTGAGCAGACCTTGTATATTGTTTCAAAGAAAGCAAGCACCGTTTTGGACTCTGTTCCTTGGTGTATATAGAAGGCATGTAGAGATTTTTAATTTTTTTTGAATGTGTGTATACATACACACACGTAAAATCTGTGGGGTTTTGGCTAAAGGATCTGGATAAACAGCTGTGGTGGTAGCACACTCGGACTTCCACTGCAGATGAGGTGCTCAGGAATACTTGAGTAGGAATGTTTCTGCCTGGTATTTGGTGGGTGGCTTTTTAATGCTTTTGTACTGCAGAGCTCACAAAAAAGCTAGAAAAACTAAAAATAAGTAAATAAAAATAGCATCCTCTCTTTAGCCAAGATACTTCACTAATTTTTTCATTTTCCATGGCATTCCTAGAAAACTTGCACAGAGTATAACAAAGCACATTTACTGGCTTGGGTTCATTTTTCACCATTTTAAAGACGACCTTTGAATATTGCCCTCAGAAAGCCATTGCATGATTAGTAGAATAGTAAACCTTTAGAATGGCAGGGACTGAAAAACTGACCTTGCTTAGTTAGTAGTAGAGTATCTGTGGTAGGAGTTGTGTTTGCCTTAGCTATGCCATTAAATATAGAGACTATTCTAAAAAATTTGAAATTGCTTTTAGCTATATTTCTTGATGTGGTTTCTTGCGGGGGAAAAAAACAGCTGGGAGCATAGGCATCTAAAAGCTTTCCTCTTTTTTCCACCTGTTTCCCATCCAAAATTTTTCTGTATGATCCTTGCCTCTCCTTGCCCTCTTGCCACCATGGCTACAGCAGAGCTGCTGGCAGTAATGGAGGTAGTCATTAGAGAGTTAGAGCTTTGACAAATGGAGTGAAGAAGGAAGAATATCTGAACTATGGGAATATTTAAAGGTGCATGTCTTTGAGGTAGGATTTTTGATCCTTGTTGTTCTTACATGATTTTCCTTTGCTGTGGGATTAAATTATTAGCTCTTACGGAAATTCACTGGATTGTAGGAGCAAAGACTTTTCTTTGTATGATGCTATAGTTTGATAAGTTACAAAAAATATGATTTTGTAGGTGCTGATCGAATGTCGTCTTTTGGTGACTTCATTGCCCTGTCTGATACCTGTGATGTGGCTACTGCCAAGATTATTTCCAGAGAGGTTAGTTAAACAGCAGTAAATCACTGGAGTGTAAAAAGGAGGATCACACTAGATGGAGTCATTGGTTTGTAATAGCTGTTCTGTTAGAATTTGGCCTGTTTCTCACAGGCTATTTATTGGTCCATTTGTGTAATTTGGTATCCAGACTGCAGAACTTACACCTGTCTTTGATGTGTTTTTTTTCCTATCAGTTAAAATCTGGCTGTGTGTTAGAGCCTGTGAAATAGCAGTGCTTGAAATGCTGTTTTCCAAGAGATGATTGCAAACCTCTGCCTCGAGTAGGCCTCTGGAAATGAGCCCTGATTACACTGTTGCAAGTATCTGGTTGAACAGAGAACTGGAGAGCTGATGGCCAGCCTCTAGCCCAAGGCAGCAATGTGGATGTGGATTTGCTACCTGCAATTGATGCAGGTTTTGTGTAGGCTCAGCCATTTTCCAGGCTGCATTTTTTTGGCTTTGTTGGATTCAGCGTTAACTCCATAGCTGAGTGCATTGCGCAAGTCGCTGGTTTAAATACAGAGTTAAACAACTGGGAGTTAATGTTCGCCAGACAGATTCATCCCATTATATTTTGCTTACAATTTTTTTGAGACAGGGAAGGCACAATGCAAAGGGCTGTCTTGTACCTTGGTGACTCTTTTTCAAACAAAAGAGCATGTTTGACTGTCTTGAGGATAATGTTTGGTATACTGTTACTTAAAAACAAATAAAAAAAACCCAACACCACACTGTAGGATAAGAATGTATATCACTTCATGGCACTGATGAATGTAAAATCTTTCTTCTCAGTTTCAGTGCTGTTAACAGCTCTTTTGCCAATATTTTTGTCTCATCAGGACTGTCACTGTTGGAATAAGGATTTTTTCCTTTTTTATTTTAAGCCATGTTTACTGTTAGGGCGGAGAAATGGGGATGTTGTGCATGAGCTGTTTCCCCCTGTAAGGGGTTAGTAGTTATCAGTTCCATTCTGCTTAAAATGATAGAGGAGTGGGTTTTTTTACTATTTTAGTCTTGCCAAGAGATTACTGCTCTGCTGTTTCCTGTTTCCAGAACAGAAACAGATTTTGTAATTGGTGCCTTTGGTATTGAATGGTAGACCTCAAGAGGTGTGCCTTCAGTACCTCTCTGGAAATGGCAGGTGGAGCTTTCAGTATTAACCTCTCTTTTAGATGACGTGGAGGCTGAAATCTCTGTGTTGCAGGTGTCTGATGGTGTGGTAGCTCCGGGATATGAGGAAGAAGCTCTCAAAATCCTTGCCAAAAAGAAGAATGGTGGTTACTGTGTCCTCCAGGTTTGTACTCCTGCTCCTCTATAGCCCTCTGCTACTCTTCCCATATCTGCTTTTCACAGATGTTGGTGTCCATATAGCTGGGGGGCTGATCCATGGATGTATGTGGATATGTTTCCTCTGGGTCTTTGGGGTTTCCCGTATGAGCAGGAATTCCACCAGCAGTGGTCACATTTAGCCTGTAGTCCTGAAGGGGAGTATTTTTATAATGCCTTCCTTGGCTTTCAAAGTAATGTGGATTTAAAGTAATTAAATCTATGAACCAGCAAGAGTACTTCAAATAAGCAGAATTTCTGTGCTGTTTCCATTCTTTGCCAACTTTCCTCTCACTTTTGCTCTTTTGCTGAATTTGTTTCCTCCCTGGATTCTTTATATCTAAGATGGTATGTGAGTCTTGGCAGTGAGAAGCACGTGCAGTGTATATCAACTGAGGGAAGGTTTGTCTGGGCATGTGGTGTTTGTAGGGCAGGCTTTAGTACAGTCTGTGATGAAGATAGCAGTACAGACAGGGTTTGGACCTGGGTTGATGCGCCTTGATGGACCTGCCTTGATGGACCAGGATGCTTGTCAAGGAATATCGATATGGTCAAGTCAGTATCAGGTTGCCTTCTTAGCTCCTGCAGTGGTTGTTGGGACTTCAAAAATCATCCAGTTCTGGTGAACATGACTAACAGATTACAGAATGCTGTCAGAGCAGCCAAACGCGTCCTATTTCTGCCTGACTCAGACAAATGAGCAGAGACCTTCACTATAACATTACAAAAAGAAAATCCAAGGCTTAGGCTGAAGTAGCAGTGTTATAGTAACAGGGAAGCTGCAGAAGATGTCTCAGAACCTTCAAGCAAGAAGGAATGAAATTGCAGACAGCCTTGGCAGCCGATTACCTCCTGAATTCAATTAGCTTTGCAAGGATGAGGTCATATTGGTTAAGCCTATATCTTCAGGGCCTGTGTGCAGAGGGATGCTAAGGGAAGTTGATGTGAACAAATTTAAATGGATTAGGGAAACCACATAAAGCATATGCATGCTCCTATTTTAGAGCTGCTGGCCTTAATTCGGTTTACTTCATGTCTCGATAACCTGAACTGGGGCTACCAATATTCTAAATAAGTCCATGCATGGGTAGATCTGGATAGTTTAACATTTCCATTTAACTTTGTCCCTTACGCTGGTGTAAATTAACTGTGCTGCATGCTTGTTTGGAGATGTGCCCCAAGAGAGTGCATCTCTGGAAATAATCGCATTCGCTGTTCTCCTTAATGTCAAAGAGGGTTGGGAGTTGTACCTTGAGGCACGTGTGAAGCAGCTCAAAATATTTCTGCCTTCCTGCGGAAGGCTGGAAGACTCTCTTTGTGTGAATTCCTCTCCCCACCCCACCCCCCTTCTGTGAAAGACTGGAAGGCTTTGTATATACGTTTTTGTGACTCGCAACATGGACGTTTGTATATGTCTGTATTGAGTTACCTCTCTTTACCCTGTAAATGTCACTTTCTGCTGTTGAGACCTTTGTTGCTCTAGTTAGTTCTGATTACTTCTGATGATTTAAGGTTGCTTTCTATCAACAGTTTGCATCTTTTGGATTCCTTAGATAATGTTTTTTAACCTAAGCTATTACTGGGCATTGGCTTTGAATTGCTTTAAAGAGTGTTTTATTGGCCTATCCTTGGGCTTTTAGATGGATCCCCATTATGAGCCAGACGACAATGAGATTCGAACCCTCTATGGATTGCATCTCATGCAGAAGAGGAACAATGCAGTCATCGACCGGTCATTGTTCAAGAACATCGTTACAAAGAATAAAAATGTAAGCATCGGAAGATAAATGAGCTTAAAGACTGGCGGAATTAACTGGTGTGCTTTCATCAAGGAAGTCATCACTGTTCCATTTTAAGAGCTCTTAAAATATTTTAATGAGATTTAACTGGCTTTTAACAAAACAATGCGGCAAGCTTTCTGGACCAAGTGTACTTGGGTAAATCAGGGTAGTTTGGCTTTGTTTTGATTCCTTGTATAAATAAGAGGAGCTAGACCTTGACTTTTATCTCCAACTTCCAAAATATTTGTGTTTCTTATAAATAAGAAGCTACTGTGTGTAATTTCTTCTGGTGAGACAGCCATATGCTAAGGATCCATTGTGATCTCATTCTGACTCACTGTTTAATTCTCCCTTTTGTGTACAGTATGTTGTATAAACTCTGGCCTTGCTGATATTGCTCATCATTTAGAGTTTACATCAGCAGAAAGCTATCAGTTATTTCTTTGTCTCTGAACTTGTTCTCATTAAA
Source organism: Falco cherrug (assembly GCF_023634085.1). Classification (NCBI taxonomy): domain Eukaryota; kingdom Metazoa; phylum Chordata; class Aves; order Falconiformes; family Falconidae; genus Falco; species Falco cherrug. The sequence goes on along the minus strand of NC_073704.1, from coordinate 9,221,812 downwards.
AAAGATGTTGATGAGCGTGTGATTAGTCACAGGCTCAGGAGCAAATCAGACATTGAGGTAATAAAAATCATGTTAATAAATTAGTAATGGAAAGGACTTAAAAACAATACTTAATGCAGATATTGGGAGCTAGTGTTGTTGTGGTCCTGTGTGTACTTAAGCGTGGGTAAAAACAATACTTAATGCAGATATTGGGAGCTAGTGTTGTTGTGGTCCTGTGTGTACTTAAGCGTGGGTTCAGCTTTTTGTCTATGAGCACATCTGATGACAGTGAGCAAAGAGAAGAAGCATTTGCAGGTGTAGGGCCAGTGATAAAGCCCTCTTGACCTTGTAAGATTGAGTCTTATCGCTGCAAGCTATGAGATGAGCTGCCAAACCAATCATTTACAGTTTTTAATCTCAACAAAATTTGCTGGAACTGAACAAACCAGGATATTTTTAGTTATCTTGTTTCCTCTGTCTATTGTGCTGTATTTGTGAGGTGGCTGTGGGCGTTTGCAGGTCACTAGCCAGTTGGCTAGTCATGGTTGGTAGGATGGGCTGTTGACAATGGTGTTTTGTTTCAGCTGCCTGAGTCTGCTGTCCGAGACCTGATTGTTGCCAGCATCGCTGTCAAATACACCCAGTCCAATTCGGTTTGCTACGCCAAGGATGGGCAGGTAACCAAATCGGGCAGCTCTGTGGAGTGTGCTTTCACAGCCAAGCTGGGTCAGAGAGTGCTTTTGCCAGGCCTGAGTTTTAAAATCACTTAGCGTACAGGAAGCTATTAAACAGGTACAGATGAACTGTCCTAGACAGTGTCATGCAGAACAGTAGCTAAACATTTGTTTCTCAAGAGGCTGCTTCAAAACCTCACTGTTATTTCTTCATGGTAATGACAGGGCCGGCTCTTTCAATTATAGGGTTAGAAAAGCTCTTACATGCTTCTGCAAGTTTGCCCTTGAGTAGTTTCTTTCTAACTAATCTGTTCCTTTTTATCATTTTTTGAGGTCATGTGCATATGCTGTAGTTGGTACAGAGCCTTAGGAAATGACAGTGGTTTTCACAGCTGGATTCTGACTGTCCAAATGATTCTCAGTTTTTACATAAGAAAGATGGGCTGTGCTTTCTTTTTTTCCCCTCTGGGGCATTAGAAATCTTCTGTTCTCCCTGATACTTTTTTTTTTTTTGTTAAGCTTATGATGGGTGTTGGGATTTATAGGGGCATTATCAAATAACCAGTTGAGAGATGAATCTTGAATTTTAAAGAAATCCTTTCTTTCCATGTTATTACTAGGTGTTCAGCTTAAATCAGTTATCCGAACGTTGTTGTAAATGTATTAAAAACTGGTTTTGCCCAGCAGCTCGTTCTCATAATGCTGTTGTTTAGCTGGTTCTCTGCTCTCTGAGGTAACTTTTGCATAGGCATGGATTATTTAAAAAAAATACAGAAGAAAAAGACAAAGAATGTTTTTGATCTTGAGCTTCAGTACATCATAAATCAGAAAAATGGATCAAACAGTGTACCCTACAGGCACAGACTGTGAATGAACTGCAGTGCTGCCCTTTTTGCATTGGTACTCATCAGCATTGGTCGGATTGTTGTTACAGCCTGGAAACATTGCAGCACTGTCTCGCAGTACTTTCTGGCGTCCCGTGCTGTATGGTTCTTAAAAACATGTCTCTGGAGATGTGGCATTTTTCTTTTATTCAGATTTGGGTTTTTTTTTTCTTGTTTTTAAATGGTTCTCTGTACTCAAGAGTGTTAGTTCTTATAGCCCCAGAACAAAGGTGTCACTATCTTTGCTCCTTTTCCCTCCTTGCAGCAGCAATTTCCCCAGTGCTTTTGCAAGTCTGGACTTAATGTGGTGCTGCAGATGTTTCTGAAATGTGTGTGGTAATGCATGTACCATATGGAAGGGAGAAGAAGGGATAAGGGAGGAGTGAAAAGCAATGTGGGCTGGCAGGGTTTTAACTAGCTAGGCTTCAGTGATGTTTTGCATATTTGCAGACCTCTATTTTAATCAAATACAAATGTGCATTGTCTTGGTTTGTTGTATATGTGACAGAGGGCCAGGATCAGAGGTCTGTGTACTGCACTAAGAAAAACCTGACTTTTTTAACAGGTCAGCCAGTCATTACAATCACTTACTCAGGGAGGTGGTGAGTCTGTGTTGGGGTTTTCAAATCAAAGCTTAATGTCTTAAGAGACACATTACAGTCCACATGCAGAAACAGCAGAGTGATGTGCTGTAGGTAATGATGGAGGAGCTTGGATAGGAGCTGCCTTCTGGTTTTAAAATCTCTAGAAGCTTCCTGAGATTGTGAAGTATTTGAGACCTTTGTTTTTTTAAGGTACAGATGGGGAAAGAAATAAGGTCCACTGAAAACCAGTCTTACTAAGAAAGTGGTTAGCTTAGATACCTCTTGGTGATGCTGTGCAGAGCTAACTGCTGGTCGTATCTTCTACCAAAACAGAGTATCGGATGTATGCAGGAATACTTGGGTGCAAACCAAAGAATAGCACCAAGAACCAGGGATAGAAAGTAACTTCCAGATTGTGGGGGTTTTTTTAGTGTTTATTTTAGATGGTTTTACATGAGCCAAGCCTGGGAAGCCCAGCTTTCTTTGGGTTCTATTGGTTTTTGTTTTCCAGGGGTTATTTTAGCCTCACAGCATCTCCATTTCTTAGGAAAACTCCTGTGTATCACAGTCCAGAGTGTTTTTGACAGCTTGGCTCTGTTGGATTCATGAGTGGATCAGTCACTCCAGCAAGGTCTAGTGGCTGTGTTAAGAAGTTCTAGGAAAGCATAGAGAGTGAGGAAGCGTTTATGTCCTTGAGTGTCACTTAATTTGCAGGAAGCCAGCTGCCACTAATTGCAATAAACACTTTCACTTGTTTTGTCTGACTTTCATAACCAGCAAAGCCAGTCTGTAACATGTTGATTTACACTTTCTTTAATGATTTAATGGTACCACCATGTTTTAAATTAGCCATTTACAATTATTCTCTTTCTTAATTCTCTGTACAGTAGGATAAAAAAAACCCGTTGATTTACCTTAGTTTTCCACTGATGGTACAGACATTTGTCAGTAACTTCATTGTTTGTCTTCCCAATGGTGAAGTCCTTTATTTGATTTTTAGAATTCCAAATGTATTTAGGGCTTTTGCTTTCACTCACTCTTCAGGGTAAATCTGAGTAAATACAGGCCAGTCTGGACAATTTTGCAAGGATCCTTTGGGCATTATCCATCTCATCCACTCTGTGCTTTTGCACAGTATTCCAGATATGGGGCATGTTTGGCTCTCCTGTGGGCCTAAGTGTTTTGGTCAAGCAGTTCTCAGTTTTCACCCAGGCTTTTATAAAGTGATTTTTCTGCTCGCCCTGTATCGCTGTCTCCTTTTACTCCTCACACTTAATAGGCTCTGCTTAAGCACTTTTTGTTTCCCAGGAGATTAAGCTCTGAAAAAAAATATAATTATTTTTTTTGTAGAAAATAGAAGGGGAAGGATTCCTTTGTGGAGTATTTTGAAGTTTCAGCTGTGTTTTTGCATGGGGGGAAGCCAGCATTTGAGAAGGGGAGAGATGGGATGTAGAAAGAAGGATTTTCACATTAAGTGAAAAAAGTGGAGAACAGGTACATTGAGACAGGCCAGTGTGAAGAGAGATTCAGGTACAAGTCTATCATTTGCATTAAACAGAAGCTTAACCTTCTGATTTTTCTTTAGACCAGAAATTCCAGGCTAGACCAAAGAAATCTACCCCAGCAGTGTTGCATCAAAATACATTTTTCTACACAAAAGGTTTTAATTTTCCCTGGATCAGTATGTTCCAGGGAAGTGCATCTTACCAGCATGTTCTTCCCCAGCTGTAACTGTGCACTTCCTTCTAGAACAACGTGGGCTTATCAGAAGGAGGCACAGAGAAGAAGCTTTTATATTCTTTTTGCCTGTTAAGCTGTTGTAAAAAGTTCCATGTGTGGCAGATAATACCTCTGTAGATTTGGGGTTGCCTATGAAGAGTTTACAGGATAAATCACTTTAACTGAAGTACAAAGTTCCTGCTGTTTTGGAGTTGTTGAATATGAGCTGAAGTTCACTTTATGCATTTTTTGACAAAATTTGGATTGCAAAAAATGTCAAGTATTTTGAGTAGCTCCTAGAGAAAAGGAGAATGGCTTTTTTGAGGAGAGTGCTTGGGTGCTGACAGGTAGGAGAGCTTTATTTCTCATGTGTGCCCAGGAAGGAGCTGTGTGTGTTTGGGGCTGCATTGGTCTGGAGATGTTTTCTCCAGTGCCATTGCCCTTGCTGGCTGAAGACCAGGGCTTCCGTTACAGGAGTGCAAGGCCACAGCTCACAAGTATGTGGTGAGGATGGGGCACGTTCTGGCTGGAGAGGGTGCAGGACTCCACATTTTTTAGAAACTTGGGGATGGTTCATGGTATTTTGGCCCCTGCTGCCAGCAGTCTGTCCAGTACTCTCCACCACCTGCATCCCCAGCTAGAAATTTCTGCCTTAGCCTGGCCTGGCTTGCTAGGCTCACTCTTTAAGGGCTGAGTGACGGTTAATGGTGTGCACTGCATGACAACTCTAAGCCCTCTCCTTTGTCCAGGGAGAGCAGATAAAACTCTCTGGAAGAGATGATATATCTATGTGCAGCTGTTGTTGAGTTCCCTTGAGATGCAGAGTCCCCTGCAAGCCTGAAGGTTAAACAGGTTGATGTGATAGCAAGAGGCTGGACATCAGGAGTGTTTGTGGGGGAGGTGGGGAGGTGTCAATAAGCTGTAAGAAACTGTACATCTATTAAGTATTTATGATAATACTAATATCCTTGGGTTTATTAAGCACTGATGACTTCAGTTATAGCTGAGCAGATGATATTAGATAGCAGCCCAAATCTTTCATTTGCTCCTGGGGGGAATGGTATCCAGCAGCAAGTTTTATGGTTCTGGTAAGAGGTGAAGTCACCGTGTCTTGATGAATGAGAAGACAAATGATTCATTCCTTTGAGGGCAGCCTTTGACTTATAGCTTTACCATCTGTTTCAGTCTGAGCTGGAAACTGTGAGGCATTGGCCAGAACCACTAGCCTCCACACAGTGTCCCAGGAGCAGTCCCCCATGCAAACGGTCTGGTGAACCGTTCAGCTGTGGCTTCATAGGAGGAGGAAATTACGGGAGAGAGACTTGTTTTCTGTCAGATCTCTGGTTTGAAATGGCAGGGGCTCTCTCTGGAAAGCAGGGCTCACAGCTCTGAAAACCATGGAGAGAAGTTACCAGCCTGAGCTTGACAGCTGTGGTGGCTAGGTCTGGTCTTTGTGTGCCTGGCGTATTGTCATGGCAGAGGCAAAGCTGAGGGACAGCAGACAGTCTGGAGCCCAGGAGACCTCAGCTCAGTCCCTTCTACTTGCCAGTTGTGACTGCAGGCAGACCGTATCTGTAGGGGTTGTTCTGCCAGTGTCTGGTAACCAAGTTGTCTCCAGCCACATTCAGTTTTTAGTGGTGTCAGCACCAAAGAGTTGCCTTTGTCTCCAGCCCAGAGGGGTGCGAGAGCTTGTCTGCGTTGTGCATTGAACTGTGACAAATAGCTTGCAGAGTTACCTAACCACCAGGCTCCAAGTGGAGTCTCTACCTATTTTAATCTGAATGTGTAGTGTAATAGTGTACCTGAAAAAAATGCACAGAGGTTGAATGTGTCTGATGAGACCTCCAAAGAAAGTAGTCAGATAAAAGCAAATGGACACTGCACACATACAGTATTTTCTTGAGGGAAAAATCACCTTTTGGATTTTGCCTCTGGAAGCACTTGGTCTGTTTGATATCAAGCACAAGTGCTATTTAATAAGGTTAGCAGCTGCTATTTTAAAAATCCTGGACTCTGGCAGGTGGCAGAGTAGGAAATGTGTTGGTAGCTCCAGGGCCTTGACAATTCATGTGATGTAACGGTCCTGCTGGGCAGCCTTCCTGATGGAGCAGTGGATTTACTTTCTTATCAGCCCTGACAGACAAATGGCCTTGTAATCCACCACATACCATTGCTGATCTGTTTAAGCCGTGTATGCCTGGCCCACCAGGAAAGATGATGGTGTTTAGGTGACCTGGGCTCAGACATTAATCCTGTAGCTGAAGTGCCCTTTTCAAGAACAGGTAGGCAGCTTACCATCTCCTGGCAGTCATATTTGTTTCTACAACCAACAGGATTTTGCTTCGCCTTAAGGCCGTAATTGTATCACTCTCCCAAGGTTAACAGTTTGACTCTCGTGGCTGGGGCTCTGTTACGTAGAAGGATGAAAGAACATAGTGTCCTCGGAGTGACTCAGCTCAGCAGAGCTGTTGAAGTTAGCAGTGCAGAGCGCTGGCCCTTTCTGGCCCTTTAACCAATTTACAGGATTGGGGATGCAGGTATTTTCAAAATTTCCCTCGCTAATTAGCTTTTTCTCTGCATCCGTGAGAAGCAGGTAATTTGTGGGAGGTCTTTCCTAATTGCTTGGCTGGAATGCAGCTCTGTGGTCTCTGCAGCAGGGTATGATTGTGCTTTGTATCTGTATTGTTCAGGTCATAGGTATTGGAGCCGGCCAGCAATCCCGGATCCACTGCACGCGTCTGGCTGGTGACAAGGCAAACAACTGGTGGCTCCGGCACCACCCACGTGTGCTCTCCATGAAGTTCAAAGCAGGTGTGAAGAGAGCAGAGATCTCCAACGCTATTGATCAGTATGTCACTGGGACCATTGGTGAGGTAAGGGGTGGTGAATCCAGCTTCTGTGAACCAAAGTGCTTAAGCCTGGCTTGAGTTTCATGCATGAGTATCAGTAATGGATGATCTCAAAGAGCTGGGGGATCAAGTGGCCAGGCTGGCCCAGGATGGTGACTTCCCCAAGGTCATTTAATGGCCCAGTGGCAGAGCGTCCTGATTTGCCCCTCTGATACTGCACCCACCGCTCCAGGTGCTGGAACCTGCCCTGCACTTCGGTGTGCAGCTTGGTTTCATCTGGTAGTTCCCCCCAGCAGTAAGGAAGGGCTAAAGCTGCAGTTAATGTTTCAACTCACTGCTCTGTCAGGGCAGCTGTCCTTCCCTTCTCACATGGTGCTGTTTGCTTGTGTGGCATTTCGGAATCTCAGAATCCCTCTGACCTCCCCATTACAGGCAGTAGCGAGACAAGAAAATAGTATGTCCTTTTTAAGTATCCTTAAGTAAGAAAGTCAAGAGCTGGACTGGGGACCTTGTGAATCATCTCTGTGAGCGGCTGCTTGTTTAAGGGGGTAAGAACTGGAGCGGTTGCTGTTTCAGAACGTGAATCATAAATGAAGCTGCTGTTTGTCATGTGTTAAGTTGTCTACCAGATGCTGTTTCTGTGTGCTGGCATTTACACAGAGCAGCATGCTGCAGGCAGGCCAAGCAGAGCATCCTGGAATTAAAAGGCAGGCAGAAGGAATATCTTGAACCCCCTGAGGTGAGGAGGGGGAAGGAAAGGAGTTAAAAGGATGCAAAAAGAGCTGATGGTGGTAATGTGTTCCCACCGCCACTTGGGATTTTAAAATCCCTGGTATGAAGTTCCCAGCAGCAGAGCTGTGGGAGCAGAACGCACAGCTGAGCTGGATGTCAGAGGGATGCCATCACTCATCCTGCTGTGCCCTGGCAGGGGTTGCCAGGAGCCCCGTGCTTTGGGGCTGAGCTGGCTTTTTGTTCTCGCAGGATGACGACCTGGTGAAATGGCAGGCGATGTTTGAAGAGGTGCCCGCACAATTAACAGCAGTGGAGAAGAAGCAGTGGATTGCCAAGCTGGCCGCTGTCTCCCTCAGCTCCGACGCATTCTTCCCTTTCAGGGATAATGTCGACAGAGCTAAAAGGGTAAGGTCATGGCAGGGCCAGGATGTCAGGGTGACTCTGAAGAAATGTCTGTGCAGCCCTGAGCTTTTTGTTTTCATTTTGTGCGGACTGCTGGGGAATGTCTCTGCTCTGCATGGCTGGCTAGAATAGCGCATCCTGGGAAGGATGTTTCTCATGGTTACTAGTCTCACGTGGACGGTAATTATCCAGCCATTGCTCAGTTTGTTGATTTGGGATGAATAGAGGATTAAAGTTTATTAAACCATTGACGAATATCAAGACGAGGCCTATTGCTTCCAGAGGAACCATTTTACTTTTATTTCTGAGCTGTGGAGAGAACTGACTGCTCATATGAGGAACTCCCCTGTGAAAGGCTTTGAGCAGTGGAAGCCTCAGTTTGTTTAGCGATTAGTGTCGTGGGATGTGTATGAAGGACTGGGGCTGCCGGCTCCTTTTCAGGGGGATTTTGCTTTTCCATCCCCTAATCCTCCTACTTTATCTCTGTCTTTGTTCAGAGCGGAGTACAGTTCATCGCTGCCCCATCTGGCTCGGCTGCCGACGAGGTTGTGATTGAAGCTTGCAATGAGCTGGGGATAACTCTCATTCACACCAATCTTCGGCTGTTTCATCACTGAGTTTGCTGTGGACTGTTATGGTCCCTCTTTGGTCACAGTCTCACCAGCAGCAGTGATTGCAGTATCAGCAGCTTTTAATTGGGAGGCACCTGCAGTCTGAGCTTAGCAAGTGTTTGTAGGATCTGTAAATGAGGTTTTTCCCTGTGTTAACAGAGAATGAAAGCACAAGAAGTTGGCCTCCGATGTAGAAAATGTTTCTTTTGCAAATAAACATACGGTTCTTAGCCATGTGGAGCCTGTAGTCTGTGTTGTCCAAATACAGTGTCCTCAGGAAAAAAGGTTTATATTTGAGGTAAATTTTATGGTCTAGACTTTACTAATTCGGTAGAAGGCCTATGGAATGGTATGAAAGCTTGGCTTATGCCCAACTTCTTAATGAACTGATAAAAATCTGTGTTGTAAACTGAACTAAGCTGCTTTTTCTTGGAGTCAAGCAGGTAGGTTTCTCCAGGCGCTTCTAATCCATTATCCTTTTCTCTGTGAGGAGAGAGGAGCAGGTCCTTTGTGCAAGGCAACCTTGGGGTTTGGTGTTCAGAGTCCTGCTTTGGGCTGGGAAGCGGTGTCGGATTGCTTTCTCCAAGGTAAAAGACTCATTCCTGCGAGTTTGACATGCTTGTTCTCATACCGGGGAGTTCCATCCAGAGTTCACAGGCAGGCATCTGGGAAGCATCTTGCCTGAAGCCACTTCCCTTCTCCATTGTGCACAATTTGCATTAAGCAGATTTGAACTCTGATTAGAAAAACAAAGTGAAGATCTGGAGCACAGTGACATGAATAAAATAACAGCCCAGACACGTTTTCGCTGGCAGTCACTGTGACCATTTCAAAGGGATTTCTTTATTTCTTTTTAGTTCCATTTTATAAAATCTGTTCAGTTTTGGCAAGGAGCAGTCCACAGTTTTGCATTAAATGCTTCTGTCACGGCTCAGATCTCAGCTGGCGCAGAGCAGAAAGCCTGCCTGCGTGCCCTTCGCTCAGGCAGGAGCAGGGGAGCACAGGTAGGAGATGGACATGGAAGAGGGGAAATTTCGGGTTGTGTTCCTGGCTCCCATGTTGATTTGTCGTGACCGTGGGTGTGCATTTTATTTTACCTGACTGCCTGTTCGATCCAGGTTGGTTTGAACTGAGCAAAGCAAAGGTACTTCTTAGGGAATAGGAGTCACTTAAGAGACGATAATCCATGCGCTGGGTTTCCTTCAGCGCGGTCATTCCATCTGCTCTGTGTACGTGCGCTCCCCTTACCTGCCTTGTTCTGCCTGCCCAGCACTGCCCTTGCTCTGGGCCTGAGGGGGAGCAGTCTCTTTTTTTTCTGACTTCTACAGTGGATTGTTTTTTCTTTTCTGACGTCTACAGTGGATTATTTATAAGTGGCTGGATTAGGCAGGACAGTGTACAGGGGATGCTACTGCTTGGGCGCAGATTAAGACAGAAATCCAAAATAAAACTGGTTTGTTGCTTAATGGCTCGCCTGTTGGCTGTGCTAACCCAAGCCTTGGCCTGACTGCTTTCCGTGCTGTTGTTTCCCATGGATTGTCAGTTTTATTAGCTTCTACTTTAAAAGTTGGGCTCCAGACTCGCTTTCTTCCACTGTTCTATTCCTGACATCATCTTTGCTGTCATGCTGCTTTGACTGTGGCTGGTACGTACTGTGCTGTGAGGAATCTGTTAGCCTGTTCTTTACTTGCATCTTCTAAAGCGTCAGCTAAAATAGAAGGGTAGTAAGCAGCTGGCGGCTCCTGTTCTGTATTCCTGCTTATTGTTTACCCTGTTTGCTGTCCTTGGGGCACTGTTTAATCTACTGATGGAAGTTAATGGGTGCTAATCTTCCAGGTGAGATCTCTGCATGAGGTGCTAGTAAATGTCTAACTAAGGTGATCCCTATCTAGGGCCCTGTCTGCTGTGTTACTTGTGCTGAGCAACTTGTAATCTCCTAAATACACAACACCTCACAGCATCTGCAGAGGGATGCTTTTGCCTCCTGCTGTGCCTATGGTAAGGTTAAGGGACATACAGGTACGATACAGAATCGGGGAATTGTGTGTCCAAAAGTGTCCAATGTCCCAAGTGGGTGTCCTTGGCTACCCTGCCTCACTGCTCTGTAATGGCTGATAAAGAAACCTCCGGTCTACTTCCAGGTGTGAGGTGATCTCATAGGAATGCCCCGCAGCTTGGCTTGTCACCTGCACTGCAGTGACATTTTCAACTAGCCTGAAGCTGTCCCCTTGAAGGAAACTGGGGGTGTGTGAAGGCCCGGCACTTCACTGGCTCCTGTTCTGGGCACAGAGCTACGGGTGCCCTTGCAGGAGTCCCCAGGAGCGCGGGCTGCAGCTGCTGCTCTGGGAGGTCAGGTCAGGAGCTGCTGAGGGATGCCCTAAAGAGGGGATCCAGCCCCTCCAGGAGCAGGTCCCTGCTGACAGCTAGGCTAAAGAGCTGCAAGCCTTCCCTGTGCCGCAGGCCAGATGGGTGGCCCTTTGTAAGAAAGGGCTGTTGCTCCGTCATGGTTCCTTACGAGGTGTGCTGATCTCCTGCTAGTTGAACGAGCGACTTCTCCCTTTGATATCTGCAAGGATTCAAAGCAAAATGTGTAGCTCTGCTTAGCATCTGTTTCCCACAGGGAAGAGCATGTCTCTCCTCACGGGGGATAGGTCTGCGCCCTCCAGCTGATGTGTTTTGAAGAGCAGGCTGCTGCCAGGCTCTGTTTTGCACTGTCACCGTGTGGTGCCTTGCCCCTGGCCGGTCCTGTGCTGGCAGGACAACAGTTCCCAAAAACGTGTAAGTAAATGGAGAGCAGGGAGCAATCATTCCCACCCGTTGCAGTCAGTAGCAGAGGAATTTTCTTCCCTTCAGCCACCGAGGGGCTCCTCCTGGAGCAGAGTCCTGACTCTGGTTGTTCCTGTGATCTAACTGAAGCTCTGAGTTAGCTGAGAAGACCAACCATGTGGAGACGTGCTGCCTCTTCTGGAAAAAACAGCCAAGGGCTTGGTGTAGCTGTGAGCACCTTGTCTTGGAAGCTCTGGGCAACTGAAGGCTCCCTGCTACCAGGGGCTGCTGCCCCTGCCTTGGAGGTAACTTGGGCTGGATCTTAGTGCTCAAGTGACCACGGATATAAATCAAGCCTGCGTTTTAAGGTCCGGTTGCTGTTCCTTTGGCCTGGGTGAAGCATGGGAACCTTCAATAACCTTGGTTCTTTTTGTTGCTGATTGTTTCTAAAAGGAAGGATGTGTGGTTGATACTTGGATCTCACAAGTTTCAACGGCCCCTGTGCTGCGCTCTGCTAGTGGTTTGCAAATGGGACTGAAATAAAAGATTTAGCTGAATGGCAAAATACCCAGCGCTACGCTAGTAAATGTTAAACAGAAACTGTCAGCAGTGTAAACCCTCATGCTTTAAGGCTTGGACAGACCTCTACAGGGAGCTTAGGTAAATGCGCTGTTTAAATCATTTTCTCTCTAATGCTTCCTGCGGAGAGGGGGAGGTGTTTGTTGCTGTTAAAATCGATGGGACATTAGAGCGAGAAGATGAGATGGCACATGACTCCTGTTCAGGTGGGCATCTCCTGTGTGTCTGCGAAGCGAATTACTTAGCGATGCAGTGGCTAAGGAGGGATCTTTGCAATTGGTCTCTGGTCTGAAATACGTAACTCCCTTGGGAAAGACAAATTAATAGAAATCCAGTTTAACAGGAAAGTATTCTTCTGTGTCTGTCTATGCCAGTTTTAGTTCTCGAGTATTTTAGATACTCATTTGGCTCTTGAACATTGGTGGGATAGAACTGATTGCTGCTGCAATCATTTTATTACTTGCAAATGTTTCAGTTGCTCTATAGATAGCGATCTCTGCAATCAACTGCCATGTGTGTTTCTCATGTCAAGAAGCCAAATTTTATTTTCATGCTATGCTTTATTCAATCCAGAGAAAGCCATCGACTTGAGTAATACAGTGCTTGTTTCCAAGAGAGGAATGTGGCCTGAGGAATCACGACAGAACCTTTCACGTTCTGTATTTGCAGATGCTGTGCAGGTTTTTGCAGCGTTGGCAGCGCAAGCAAAAGGGACTTGCTGCTAACTTTCTTCATTGTAATCAAGACTGGCTTTGTTTTAAAAAAAGGTTTTGAGGAGAATTTCATTCACCTCCTTCCCCACCCCACACGGTGGAAGCACAGCAGGTTCAAAAGCGGTCTTTGCCTGTTAACATGCAGCCATAGACGCAGGTGCTATTTGTCCCTCCCATTTTTTTACAGCTTTGTGCAGAGGTAAGGGAAGGATTTCCGGCACGCTGTTGCAGCAGTGCCTGAGGGTGTTGCTCCGTAGTACCTAAACAGCCTCAGTTCTGAATTTTGTTATTTGAATTTTGCAAATGGAGATGGAACAGCTGAGTTTTGAAAGAGGGGTGCAAAAGCCCCTCTGTGAACCCTTTCAGATGGTCACAGGCAGGTTATCCTGTTGCAGAGGGGTGAACTGTGGCCTTCCCCAGGGGCAAGGCACGGAGCAGGGTCTGAGACCCAGCATCAGTTTGGACCTGGGGTGGAAGGGAGGGCAGGGAGTCAGTGGGTCCCGGTATAGTTAATCTTTGCAACTTCACAGGTGTGGATGGCCTTGCTAATTTGGGCAACTCAGACACTGAGAGCATATTTGATTCTAGGTATCTAAGCGTCTGGCTGGATCAAGGACCATCTCTACCTCAGCTCATGTGCAAAGCAGGGGATGCTTTCTTTTCCCTCCCCCCTTTCTCTCCACCTATTCCCACAAAGCAAGCCTCTGCCTCCTGCAGCGTGGCATACATACTCAGAGTGTCTCTGCGCTTTACTGGGGCAGGGGCTGCAGCAGCTGGAAGTCTTTAATTAACAAACTGCTCTACAAATATTCTCTTGAGGTTTACTTCGTGCTTCATTGAGGTGTTTGTTCCATCTTGTTTCAAGGCAATGTTACTCCAGCTCAGAATAATAATCTTCATCCTAGATTCCATGGTAGCAGAGAGAATCACTTAAACTACATGTCTGGTTTGTAAGTCTTTTTATTAAAAGAGTTGTTTTTTTCTTTTCCACAGTAGTAAAGCTTTGGCACTTACAGTATAAAAATAATCACTGATCATAATTACACCAAATTCCTCTTTGTCAACTGCATACTAACTGTCTTCAATACATTTTATTCCCATATAAAAACACTCGAAGGTCAGGGGAACAAAACTGATAAATAACAGTATGAGATATAAAGATACAGCTAGAAAAATACTAGGATCATTGAGAAGGAATTAAGACTGTGCATATTTTAAATATCACAGTGATTGGATTTGCTGTTCCTATCTTATTGCTGGCTGCACGCTTACGTGAAAGCAGAAGTGTTTGGTGGACTTTCCTATCTCTAAACTTTGGTAATGTTGTCCTCAAATACTCTTTGCATAGCATGGGAACCTTGAATTTCTACACCCTCCCTCCCACTTAATATACAATCCCTCACCAATTTGTGATTTAGCATTCTTCCCCCCCCCTTTTCCTTTAAATTTGAAAACACTGACTGGCATTCAACACTTTGAGCAAAACCAAGACAATTGCTATCAATCATGAGAAAAGTCTGAAACACTCCAAGAGTGGCGCTTGGAGAAGCTGTGAGTTGAGCTTAAGCTGGGAAAATGGCTCCGGAGCAGCGGGCCATTTTCAAAAGATGCAGTTTTGCTAGCATCACTCCAGTTTGGATGGTAATCGTGGCAGATAGGTATTTATACTTTGGTTTGTCTGTTGCCATTGCCGCAAGAAGTCTTGCTGGATGTTACTTTCCTCGTGGATGTTGTGTGTCTGCCTGTACATCTAGGGGCATGAAACACTCAATTGGGCAGTTGACGTTCTGTCAGGAGGGAAGGAAATTAATTAGCACTGTCCTGTGTGGACGGGACACTTCCATGGTGTGGTTTGGGCTGAGAATTGTTGCCAGCCTGCGTAGCTCTTTAGCTTTCTCAGCACAAAGCACACAGCTGGTTTACAGCAGCAGGTAAAGGCTAGGAAATCACTGCATGCACTACCGCCTCAGCCAGAGCATGCAGGTGCATCCCAGTGCTAGTAAATGAGAACGTCCTGCTGCCGCTGAGTGTGGCACTGAACACTGTGTGTGGAAGTGGGAGCTCAAGCGTGCGTTCTGTGCTGTGCAGAGTGAGGGCATGCTGCGCCGGTGGCCATCATGCACTTCTAGCCCAGCAGGAAGCTGCACACCACTCCTGGGCCCTACACAGACCCCACGCATCTGTGCCATAGACCAGACTTGCAGTAAGGGAGGGCAGAGAAGGAAAGTGTACTCACGGTGTTTGTGGCCTGGTGGTATCTCTGTGTAAACTGTGTGTAGGTATGGCCAGCAGAGCCTTCGGGGACCACCTCCACGCTGGGTCTACGGCAGTTGTCACAACGCCAGCCCTAGAGAAACAGGACACGTGTGCCGGTTAGGTCACGCTGATGCAGGTGGCCGAGGAACTGCCAGTATTCACGCATGCGGCTACAGATCCACCCACACCAGTGAGGTGACTCCCATCTTCTATCCTGCAGGCCCTGATGCCAGTACGTAAGCTCTCTGACTGTTTTCCCTCTTACACGGGCCTGTTTTGGCCAGGCATTAGACAGCCTCTGGCCTGAAACCCAGCTGTCTTAGAACTGCACTCCAGCAACAGCCGCCTCTCTTCATTCCCCGTGTTCAGCATGTGAAGTCCCTCCTGCTTACCTGCTGTCCTCCGTAACAAGTGCAGGAGCAGATGGCCCCAAAGTACTCCTTCTGCCACTGCTCTCCAACTTGGTACATTTTCCCATCGTCATAGCATGTGGTCTCATCTGTGGAGGAACAGGCAGAGCTCAGTTGCATGGCTTGTGCTTGGCTTTAAGCATTCTCAGAGCAGCTTGGTCATCAGAACAGGAGCCTCTGGCCAGTGCTCTCTCTCCCTTTCTGACCGGAGGCTCACTGACTGGCAGGGGAATATCATTCAGTTTTATAGCTCTCCAGACACTTTAACCTAGAGCGTGAGGGTATTCGCCTGACAAGAGCAATGCAGTGTAATTCTTAGTGTGAACCCTAGAGGATCTTCAGGTGACAGGCCCTGCAGAAAAGTCCCATGTTACTGATTAAAGCAATTACACCACTTAGTGCGGTGACATATCCCTCTTGTGTGGCTCCAGGGCCAACGGCAGACAGATGCTGAGCGTGCTGCGACCTGAGCTTTCTTCTTTTCAGGCTTGGCAATGTGAGTCTTACGCCTTTAGCTCTTGTGAGACCAGATTCAGTTGGTCACCAATTCAGCCCCCAAAACCTGAATCAGGCATACTCATACTCTGCTTGCCCCACAGCAGGACCAAAACTTAATGGGAACAGCCCTGAGATGCTGAAACATTCTGAATGGGAGGTCAAATTAACATCAGAAGGAGACTTACGAGGTTCACACTTGAATTCCCCTTTTCCATTTCCAAGGCAGGTGCAGCTCATCATCTGGCCATTCTCCCCTTGCCGGTCCCACTTCTCCCCGATCTTGTAGTTTACACCATTATCGTGGCACCACTCTGGGAAGGCAGAGGAACAGGAGAAGCAGGAGTTACCCCACATGCTACAGTGATACAGCAGGAGGAGAACGGCTTGGTGCTCCTCAGGAACCAACAGAGGGGCAGGAGAAATAATCTTTTCAGCTTATTTAAGTCCCAAGGAGGAAATGGGTTCAGCTCCTGCAGCTTTTAACCACTGAGGATGGCTACAGGCTCTTAGGAAAAGAGAAAGTAGGATGTGACAAAGACTGGGGGGGGGGAGAAGAAGAGAAATGAAAGGGAACTTATTAAGACATGGGGCAGGAAGGGAGAGGAAAATATTTTAAATGCTCTTTGAGCAAACACACAGTAAAACTGTATCACAGACTGCAAAACACAATGGGTAAGCCGTGTGTATCAAATGCTGAAATGTAAGTATTAATCCTGTAAAACAAGTGTCTTCCCTGCAGTCACTCCTCTGAGTCTCTGCAAATTGCAGACATACCCTCTTTGCTTAGCTTACTCCACAATTTAAAAGCATAATTTAAATTAGTTGCATATGAGCTGCGTTAAACCACTCCATCGCAGACTTCTGTTCTATTCCCTTACATGAAGTTTGATATTCTTCCACACAGTCCTGCAAGGAATAAAACTTGGTGCCCTGGCAGAGGTATCGCCTGCTTAACAGAGCTTCAAAGCACCACCGAGAAAATTAGAAAACTGGTTCCACAAGATCCTTTGCAAAGGCTGTCTGCAATGCAAAACAGACTTGGTACTTGCTGTAATACCCACTGAAATCCACACAAGTTCTGTCTGGCCCACTGTGATGATGTATATAATTAGGAGATGAAGATTCAACCATAATTTGATATTCAAAGCTATCTTATTAAATGGCTACTCAGATACTGTCACTTCGGCATCTTGCCTATCTGACTTTTACACATTACCTGGACGTGGCTGGCAAGGGTAGGGAAAATGAAAGAAACATTTAACTTTGGTGAAAAGTCAATACGTACTAATACAATATTGATTGTTGCTGATGCAGTGAGTGGCAATACTAAATAACCTGCACAGCTCACAAGTAACCAAAGTTTTCCATCACTTCTCATGATGCAAAACACTGCTTTGGTTTAACAGCTGAAGAGCCTGCATTCATTTGCATCGTGTTTGGATCAGGTTGGTACTGTCAAACATGCCATTAGTGCCCAGGGAGCCTGGAGACGGGGAGGGTCAAAAGCAAGCTACTCACTAGAAGAATCGCATCTGAAATGACCGCTGCCAAAGCCTAAGCACTGGCACCAGAGTTTAAAGCCAGTTTCAGATAACCGCTCCCATTCCTCGCCAATGGAATAGAAGGAGCCAGTGTAAGTATCAAAGCAGGTGTCGTCAGTGGGCTGGTTTAGTCCTTCAGACACTGGAACAAAAAGAGAACAAACAGGCATCACACACAGCAATAGGAACTACTGAAAGACAGAATGATTTTCACGGAATACATTTTTTTTTTTTTTCCTTACAATATCCTGGCAGTAATGGAGCTACCCCACGGGCATATACTCGATGGTTCTGTCAGCAGTCCAGACTCCCTGTGATTTATTTTCCATTTGCATGTGTCAGAGCAGTTGAATGATAAAAAAACCTGACACGAAGGCTATTTTCATTTTGATTTGCCAAGTTCCAAGCAAGTGTGAGTTTTTGCATTTGCGGCTGGAGAGCAACAACCTGACTTAGCCTGTTTTTAAGAGAAATGTGCTGTGTGATGCTGGGGAACAGCAGGAGGTCGGCAGCTGCATGTGCACTTCTTTTGGGCAGTTCGGAATATAGCTCACGGCTGGGGGACAGGAGAAGGAGACCAGACCATGCTGTTGGATAGATTGATTTCCACCTTAGGTGTCTGCCTTCACTGGAAGGTGGGTGTTTTACAATCACCAGTTCAGTGTATGATAATTAGGGTCAAGAGTTAATGCTCTCTGCTCAGTCTGTCACAGATATAAGGTAACTGGGGTGCTGGAAGGAGAGAAACAGCCTTATTTCCCAGGGACGTGGGAGCAGTAGGAGGCTTAATGGGCAGACAAAATAAATCCTTAACTCTTCATTTCCTCTTCTCCCATCCTCTCCTTCTCCTCTTTTTGACCTCAAATTACACAAAGGAGGAAATGGAGGGAGACTTGTTGACCAGACTCCTGTGCTGGTAAAAGCAAAGCCCAGGTCCCACAGGGTGTGTGTGGGCTCTGGGCTTTCCAGCTGTGGCAAGTGTTGTGTCTGACCACAAGTACTTGTGGTTGGTCACATGGCTTCTAAGTGCTGCCTGTTTGTGCTTAATCAGCATCTCTGCAGGCAGGCAGCCCTGTTGCCAGACCTTCAGGATGGTCTGGCAGTGCTGCTAGATAACCAGCACAGAAGCAGTGGCAAATGAGCGACAGAGCAGTTAAGCTGGCCACCACAACTTCCCATAAGCATGACATGTTGCTATTGACCACACATTCCTGCCCAGCAGCGAAGATCTACAACGCTGATGTGATCCCCGACTTCCTTTGAGAGCAGCAAATACCACCAGATCTCTTGCTCTCTGTTGGGCACTGACCCTAGAGGAGTGCGTGGAGCCTCGAA
Source organism: Falco cherrug (assembly GCF_023634085.1). Classification (NCBI taxonomy): domain Eukaryota; kingdom Metazoa; phylum Chordata; class Aves; order Falconiformes; family Falconidae; genus Falco; species Falco cherrug. The sequence continues at coordinate 9,203,277 of NC_073704.1, read as the reverse complement.
GCACATTCTTCGTGATTAGACAATAGATCAGAATAACTCCAGTCACGTGATCAGTCTGTCAGTTACCCAGAATGAGCAAACCTCACAAATCACTTGTCCTAGTGTCCTGCTATGGACTCTCCCCGTCAGGAGAATGTTCTTCTCTGAGCTATTCTCAAGCCTGGGCACAAGATAGGTTGCCTTGAGTAAGGGATATGAGGCAGGGACAGCACAGGTTCCCCATGACTCCATAAAGCTTTTACTTACCAGTATTGCCAACTGTGACCACCTCCTCCAGCACCTTTTGTCTCCGGTGATCTTTCAGGGCTTCCACTATGATGTTGTAGGTGGCCCCTCTCGTAAGACCAGTAAGCGTAGCACTGGAGGAAGTGCCAGGAACCCTGAACTGCAAGAGGCAATGCCAAGTCACCAAAAAGGGAAGAGTGGAGACTCCTTCGCTATCACCCCACTCACAGGAAAGACAGGGTGCTTAGGTTGACTTCTACGCTCTCTGCCATGATGGAGCCAGCCCATTCCTCTTAGACATTCTGAGAACTTCAAACAATACCAAGTTAAACTTGACTACTCTGGACTATGGTTCATGCAGGATATATTATTACCAGCATTTTAGGGAAACAGAAACCGAGGGAGACAAAGGAGAAGCGCTAAATGAGTCTTTGGCTTGGAGAAGCAGCACCTCAGTCTCTGAACTCCCAGTCACCTCCCCCTGACTGCCCCCTTCCCTGGTGAAATGCTGATACCGACAGGTTTTCAAGGGCTTGTGTTTTATCCTGGAGCCTTCTCCATGAAGGAGAGGAGGGAGATATTTAACCTTCCTGGTCTCAGGTACGTGTTAAAAAGACTCTTTAAGCTAACTCTGAGTGCCTCTCCCTTAACACTGCTAAGGGACTAGACTCCCAAGAGACATCTGCTGCCACAGGTGAGGCTGACGCCACTCCTGTGCTAAGAAGTTCAGTTACCTGCAGAGTATCTTCATCCTGGCTGACTGGCTGACACGAGATGATGTATTCAGAGCTCTCCAGCAACGGCCTCCAAGAGATGGTTGTTTGAGAAAGAGCTTCTTGACCTGTGGTGTCGTTGTGCCTGGGCCCACGGGAGTGAGGGTACGAAGGTTCGACTATGACAGGCACTTGGTACCCAGGGATTTCAATTGCTTCATCTACGTTTGGTGGGGGCCGTCTTGACCCTGGCCTAAGGGGAGTTGCTGTTGTGGGTACGGGCCGTCTGTAGCCATGCTCCTCAAAGAAGATTTGTTGACCCTGGTGTCCTATTGTCTGCGGGTGCCCAGAGGTGCCTGGAAGTTGGATACCATTTCCATTGTCATACCTATTGTTTGTGAGGTAAGGGGTCCCCTCATCAATGGAAGGTACGTCGAGAATGTCGGGTTGGTTGGGGTGCGGTCTGGTAATCAACGTGGGAAGCTCATCTAGCCAAAGAAAGGTTAGGAGTCATGAAGCAAAGCGCAGCAAATTAGCAATGGTAATTTAAACAGCTAGAGTGGATGCTGTACACCGCTCCAAGCATCAAAGATTAGCCATCATCCCAAGATGCAACACACTTTTTATGACCTCATTGTGATTGTGAAGGTAACGTGTAGCTCTCAATATATTTATACTACATAAATATATGTATATCTTCCATACATAGGCATAAGAAGTGTGTTGGTATGAATTTTCCATACAGCTGAGCAACAGTTTTGAACACTGCAACCCAAAGAAGCCACCACTGCTCAAACTGAGAAGAAGAAAGGATTACAAGAGATAGTCACAGGTTACCAGTTTAAGAAAAATCATTGGTGTGTAGTGAGAAACTAGCTCCTTGATTACATTTGGATATCCAGCTGGTACTTTTCTTGCTACAGGTATCTCAATATCACACTGTGGAGATTGTAAAGAAAAATGCAATGGGCAACAAATGAATGGATTCTGCCTTTGATGCCATCGCTTGCTAGACAATAAAGTGAGCATTAACCCTAATTTAATTACCAACTAGGTACCCAGGCGAGAATCAAGCACCAAGCATGTTGTTCTGTTCTTAAGTCTTCAAACACAGCTAAAAGTGATTAATATAACTTTAGAATCTTACTTCCTACATCCTAGAAGGGAAAACCTCGCAAAGCCTATTCAACTCATAAAAAAGGTGTGGCTGAATGGTGCAAACAGGATATTTTAAATAACATTACTTCACTCCTGAAATTGTATCCCCCAAGTGGAAGAAATCATCTCCTGTTGGCACACAACAATCTAGAGCTTTGTTTTACCTGTCCTTTTTCTGCCAACCAGTGGTTCACTTTTTTGATTGTTCTTCACAGCAATGATGTAGATGATGTATTCAGTGCCTGGTTCCAAGCCTAGGGATGGAGGAAGGACAAAGCATTAAGAGTTGCTTTTCTTTTATGATTACGTGTGGGATCTAAGGCAGAATGAGAGATGGGTATGGCTATAGTATGGGTATGTGCATTTTGAATCTGAGGTTTTTAGGACAGTCCAGTCCAGCCTCCTGCTCCTTACAGCAAGTTTGAAACCTGACGATGTCAGCTGGCACGATAGGTGCTGCAGACACAAAGCAGCAAATCTTCAGAATGTGTGACCATGAATGGGTGACAGTTGTGGTGGCAGTGGAAACAAACATCTATGGATTGTTCAAATCTGATGGTTGATCTGATCAGTGAAGTGTATTGTCTTTTTACAACACGTGTACTTATAAAACCGCTCTCTGTCATTAGAAACTACAATAAAGGAACAAAACTTTGTCTTGCTCTTAGCTGACCACCAACATTCTATAATTAGGCCTTCCCCCTCTCTCTTCAAATCTAGGTCTTTCCGCTTAAAAGCTCCAAAACAAAACAAGAGACAGGTACCAGTAATAGTAGCCTCGGTGGTGCCAGGCCGAGGGCGAGGCAGAACCTCCTTGGCTGGTGAGCCGGGTTTCTCATATCTGATGATGTAGCCTGTGATCTTGGCTCGTGGAGGCTGCCAGGTAGCCAGGAGAGAGTTGCTTGTGGTTGTGAGGAAGCGCAGGTTAGAAGGAGCATCAATAGCTAGGTGAAAATAAAAGGAAACAAGTCAAATGCAGTCAAAGGCAAGCAACATTCTTCACCTGAACTGCACGTTCTTGTCATCCTTCTCAAACTCAGCAGTAAAACCTATTTGCTGTAAGTCACAGTAAATATTATATATGATTGGGTATAGACAACTTCTGACCGTATGTGTATTACTGTGTGTTAGCATGAGCAGAAAAGTCAGACAAGATCATTACCAGTGGAGGCATCGATCACTACTGGGGAACTGCGTGCATTCTCATTCAGAGTGTAAAGGTAGATCTTGTAGTCATTGCCAGGTTGCAAGCCTAAAAATCAAGTTGAAACATAGAAGTTAGCTAATCTGAGGAAGCCATCTAAAAGGGACATCAAAATGTCTTTCAACACCTTGGAGACTAGTCTTTATGACTTGGTTTTTTCCCCCCACCTTTTGTTCCTATAGTATTTTTCATCAAGGAAATTCAACTACAAAACAAGAACCCAATGTACCTTCCGGTATGACCCTGGAAGCTCCTGCACCTGCAGGAGCCCTTCACTTACCAGTGATAGTGTAAGTCCTAACATCAGGGCTGATGGTCCTCTGAATGGGGTTCTGGCCACTTGCTGGGACAGCATCGATTTGGAAACCAGTGATGGTCTCAGTCTTGGTTCTCCACGTAATGGTGATGGTTGTCTCGGTGGCGTCTGTCACACGGGCCCTGCGAGGAGGACTGACATCTACACCAGAAGGAAAAGGTCTCCTGTCAGCTAAGCGTTTGTGAAGGCCTTTGCCAGAGCTTCATATAGAGCAGAGCTTTGTATAAAGCCCTACTTCTGACACAGAGTAGGATCTCAAACTCTGCACCCAGCACAGTACTGACTGGTCATTTGTGGAGGATCACCACTTACTTTCAAGAGTGGTGACCACCCCCTGGGCTGGTCGGCTGGTCAGAGAGTCCTTCAGGGCATACACACTCACTTCATACTTGGTTGCTACCTAGAACGGACAAAGTTATACCGTGTTATGGGAAGGACCCAACACAGTGGGAAATACCTCTGCTCTCATTCAGTGTTTGGTGGAGACACGTTTCTTGGTCACCTGCTACTGAAGCATGAAACCTTAAAATAATTCAAATCAGTGAAGAATTGACAGGATAATTCTAATTATTTCAATCTGTATTAAAGAGAGTAGACATGGACCCTGATAAACAATGCTGTTAATAATACTAGTAGTGCACATGTGCACGCTCAAGACCAGAGGAAATCCTGGAAGAAGCTTATTTCTCATTCCTCATTTTGGAATCTGTGTTTCAAAGCTGATTCTTCAGAAAATCCTGTTTTTCCTGGAGTTAATGGATGCCATTCGCTATGATAAGGTGCTCTTGTTGTGCAGAAAAGAGAATGGTGGAAGTTACAGCATGGTCTGTCGTCCTTGACTGCATCAGACCAGGAGTTCACTTAGATTAGAATGTTTTTTAAGGCTCATTTTTGAAAATGATTCATAAAACTCCTTAAAAACAGATCAGTAGCTTTTTAAGATAGCAGGGACCATAAAAGCAGCAATTTTCAGCCTTTTCCAGTTCAGGAACTCCTGAAATGTTTCCAGTGGAGAAGATGGCTGTATAGCAAATTTAAACCTACTCACAAAAGACTTGCATTTTTTACTTACATTTTGCAGGTGTCTTAAAAATAGGCAATAGACTGCCAGAGCTCCCACATTACAGCTCGAAAACCTCTGCATTAGGTCACTTTATCTGACCTCTTTTGTGAAAGATGAGCAAAAGCGTTTTACTGGGTTACTGTTGATTGTGAATGTGGTAATTTGCATTTGATTAAGGCATCCAGTCTTCCTGTGCTAAATGAGGAAGGGGAAAGAATGCAGATTCAGCAGGCCAGTTCCTTGCCTTTTAAAAACTATGGTAAGGAGTAGTAACAGCCTGACTAGCCATCAGCTTCAAACAGAGTCAGACCCTTAGGAGCTGTAATGATCTAGTCCAGCTGAAATTCCTGACCCAGGAACTTGAAATTGCTTCAGGTTCTCCTGACATCTCCTTTCCACAACACAGCCTGCGTTACACAAAGAAAACAGTTACCATTAATCCAGACACAACAGCAGATGTACTGTCCGGAGAAAGGTTGATTTCTTTCATAGGACCAGTCTTTTCTTTGGGGTTCACTCTGACTCTGTAGCCCGTGAGGCGAACGTTTGGTGCATTCCAGTTGACGGTAAGACTGGTGGGAGTTACCTGAGTAAACTTCAGGTTTGTTGGAGGTGGAATTGCTGCGAAAATCCAGATTGGTACATGGTTAGTTTAAAGAAGGCAGCCTTGGATAAAACAACATTCTCTCCTGAACACGAGACAGGTTTAGACCTGAAATATATGGGCAGGAAAGTGGTGTGCCTTCTGCAGACACGGGCATAAAGCACCATGGAAGGGGACAAGGTATTCAGAAGAAGATTCTCAAATCTACAGTAACACTCTTCAGCAGAAATAAGGAGATCTCAGTGCTTCAACCCTGAAGTCAGATGAGTAACAACACTTGCTGTGATATAAGGTGAAAACTTTGGGAGGTGCTTAAATCTGTAGCAGGCCAGTCTGTTTTAATTCTTCTACCAGTCTCTGCTTTTCATAACATGGCTAATAGTTTAGTCCTGCTTCACTTGCCTATCTGTTCATTTCTAAAATACAATGGATGATTTACAAAAGTAAGTAGGAAGCAGGCTCAGAAATTGCAAAGAGGATATAAAATACTGCAAATGCAGAGGGGAAGCATTTTACAGCCACTTATGCAAGTGTAAATTACTACACAGAGAGCAAGGCAATGGAAAAGCAGAGCTGTGGTGGCCATAAGGCTCATCACGCAAGAGTCTGTTCACAAGCTAACACATCTAATATCTTTAAAAACAAATGTTTGCAGTAAAGAGACCATCCACTGAAACATTTTCTTGCCTTACTGTTGGTAATCCTTGGGCTGTAAACACAGGAACAATATACCTTAAAGTAGTGCCCGCTATTAGCATATTGCTGTGAAGTGTTCTAATTTTATAGAGTGGAAATAGAAGATAATTCTCCCTTGTTGCTTTGCGCAGAGCTCAGTCAAAAGTCCATGAGCATCAATGGAAAGTCTTGAATGACTTCAAATCACTTTTGAACAGCCCACAAAGGGTAAACCAGAGAGCAGGTTTTAAAAATTACTGTATTTGTACTTCTGGCAGGTAGTCAGCCAGCCGTTTCAATCATTACAGCGCTCTGATTCAGTTTAGTATAGCGATCTGTACACTAGGAACTACTGTCTTCATTACCCCCCTGGAATTACGGTACCAACTTTTCATCCACCAATAAACAGGAGACCTTTATTACAAAGGTGCTACCTTTGTAATAAAGATATGTCTGGTAAAGCTGGAAGCTTTGCAATGGATGCCATATTGCTGGAAGTAATTTTATTGCAAGCAATTAGCTTTTTCCTCCTTTTTCACAAAGGAATTTTAAACATATTCTACATGGAGTTGGATCAGACTGGCATATAAGGGAGTCTCCTGAATGGAACATGTCCTCTTCTTGTGGAGGTGGTGTGAGCACAGGGTGTGGGCATGCACATGGGCTGCAGACTTAGGGTAGTGCCAGCAAAGGATCTAGAGGTTCTGTAAGACCTGAGGGTTAAACCATCTCCTAGCCTTTCACACTGATCTTCTGCTCCATCCAGCAGTGAGGATCCTGGGGGATGAAAGCTGCCCTGATCTCTCTGTTGTTGGTAACCTCCACTACTTGCAGGTGCCCCATAGCCTAAAGACCAACATAAGAACTTTGTGAGGGGGTGGTTCACCAGGAATTAGGCTCCGTGACTAGGGACCAAACGTCACTAATCCACTTGAGGACTAAGAGGCTGTAAGGTAACATCCCTCCTTTCTCTATAACCTGCTCCTTCAATCCTGCAGATCTTTCCTATATTCCTTAACGTGTATGTGGGCTGACCCCACTGGCAGCCAGCTCTCCAGCACCGACTAAGCCATCTCTCAAGAGCAACCACATCCCCTTGGCTGCCCCTGGGGCTTCCCCGGCACGGACCACCAGTTGTGCATGGAAGCACGCTTTACCCAACAGGGCAGAAGCCACTGCTGCCATGGCCTGCTGGGTGGCGTAGTTAAAGGTGTACCTGTGGACTGGGTCCCAGTGAGGGGTAGGCTCTCCATGTCATCGTATATGGCAACGATATTGATAGTGTACTCAGAACCTGGCCTGAGGCCATGCAGCTCAGCAGTGTCTTCTTCGCCACCTGGGGCCGGCAATAGCTCATGGATTCCATCCTCAGGGCTTGAGTAGGTCACCCTGTACCTGGTGACTTGCCCCTGCGGGCTTTCCCAAGCAATTTTGATGGAATCAACATCCACCTCAGTGAATGTTAGTCCTTTAGGGCGGTCAATGTCTGTTAGGCAAATTAACGGTAAGAGGTTATGTGATAAAAGCAGGTTGTGGGTGAGGAAAATAAAAAGCATTTTTATTACATGCAAAGCAGTTTTCGGTTTTGCGCGAGAGAGGGTGTACTTGATTCTCCTCTGTGCTGCACCTTGCGCATACGCTTATACCCGTGCAGAATAAGGCTGAGACTTTGTGGGTGCCAGACAGCAGGAATGCAATCTTGGCCTTGTTGAAACCAAAAGGACTTGCATTACCACCTTCAAAGCAGCCCGACACCAATCCTTGTGTGTATTTGAATCCCCTTGCACTGAAACCCCTTTTACGTAACTCTTAACAGCATTAAGCTACATTAAAGCAGTCAAGAGAAAAAAAGAAACCAGAATTTTAGCACCCATTTTTACCAGAGCCAGTAACTGGTTGCTAGTGCTAAAGGCAGCCAGACAGCCCACCTGACTCAGTAAGTTTGCTGCTTTTCACTTTTCACTTTTTCAAATTCATGCTGCATTTGCTTTTCACTATTGTAAGCTGCTGTGCAAAGTGCATGTCCAAGGAGAATCAGTCCCACTATCTTCTTTCATAAATTGATTTCCAATTAACACACTTATCAAGAAAGCAAATTACTCAGTATATTATATTTTAAAATCAGTTAGAAACAAACTTCCTTTCAGCTTTGTATTGAGTGCACAGGGAACGTCCACAGGTGCAACTGGGTGATACACACATTCCCAATTAGACCAATTCATCAGATTTTCCTAGCAAGGTGGGAACTCAGTGCTAGACAGCAAGGTAAGTGAGCCTTGTTCCACAGAAGTCTAGTGTGGCTACCACAGAGCTATACCCATTTGTTCCACAAAATGGGAGGATCTGGCATGTCATTTTTATTCTGGAACCAAAGTATGCTTTTCTATAAGATTTCAGCTTTTATTTGCCATGTTGTATTAGTCTTGAATTTTCTACATTTTCTAGTTGGCAAAGGTGACTCTCGTCCAGGAGTTTGTTGTCTTGAAACTGATGTGGACTCTCTTCCCATCCCTGAAAAGCTTCAGAGAAGCTCCTGTTGTCTTTAGGACAATTATGTAAGTATTTGGGGCTGAGCTGTGGTTTTGAATATGAGCCTGAGCAAAGGAACAACATGCATGCAAATCCCTATCCCAGAGGTGTCCCTGAAAAAGGCACTTCACATCAGAGACATCCCTCTCCGAGTTACATGTTCCCTCTTGCCTCCCCTGTGTGTCCAGAGTAGTACTGCTGTATTGTACAGGCAGATATAGCAATTTGAGGGCTGAGCTGTCGTTTCTTTTGCAGTGCTTCATCCCAAGTTCTTGATAAAACTCATGTGGTTTCCTTTACGCCCTTGCACAGGGCAAGTGCTCCCAAGCCTAGCTGAGTCCCTTAACAGTAATCACCTTTGCCACCTAGCTCCAGAAAAGAGATCTTTGCACAATTTTTTCCACTGATTAGCTGATGGCAATCAAAACCCCAAAAGACTTTGCGGCTTTAGTGAAAGAAAATCAGAAGCACAGCATTTTGGGGGGGGGTGGGGAATTGCATTTTGCCAGTGTTTGAGGGAGAGGATTGCATTTTTGCCAGCATCTGCAATTTAGGTGCATGGAACTTAACACAGGGCAGACCACCTTGCATTCTCCTGGAGACTAGGCACCTGCCACTTGCTTTCACTGGGAATGTGATACTGCATGGCAGATTCAGGTATCAATAGATAACACTTGTTTTGTTACCGTGAAGTGAAATACGTACTGGTGACAGCTGTCTCAACCAAGGGGAGGCTCTCTCCGTTCTGATTCTGAGCATAGACACTGACCATATACTCAACTGTGGGCTGCAGACCTTCAATAGTGACCTCCGTTTGATCTGACAGGAAAAGAATAACGTTAGTCCATCGGCAGCTGCACAAAGCTGTGGAGAACTGGCCTCTAAGTAGCCTTGAATGAAGGGCCTGTATAAGCTGTATCATGAATATACATCATTAAAATGAGATGAGATTGACATATAAAGTTTGCCTTTTGCTTGCACTATGCTTCTTTGGCAGTGCACGACAAGGCATCTGCAATTTGTACCTGCTTGAAGGCCCCACAGCTAAAAAGGCAGGTTAGCACAGCAGAAAAAATAAAAAGACCAGCTTTCATCATTTTTTGGGATAAGACTGACCGTTAACCCCACAAGCATCCCTGAGTGCTAATCTCTGCTGATCCCACAAAACGCACTGTGTTTCTGAGAGCAACCCGAGAGCTGACTTGGCAGGTCTACGGTAACAAGGTCAAGCCTGCAGCATATGTGACCGAGTCCATGCTATGACCAAGGGTCACGTTATGTGACCTTCAGAAGGATTTCTGAGGAAGTTTTGCCGGATGCTAGAAAATCCAATGGCATTTCTTTGAAATCCAGGTGCCTTTCAGAGGCACTGAAGTTGCCAAGAAAAAACCTTTGCAGCAGTGATGTCAAAGAAATCTGAAGCTTTCAGGGGAAAAATCTGCCCTAGCTGCTTCTGGATGAGATCCAAATGAAGTAAGCAAGATGGCAAAAAAAGGTACAAGCAGGAGAAAATTTGGCTTCAAGTATGTGCCTACTGCCTAATAGTGTTGATTCTAGTGGTCACATCTTGCGTTATTTACAGATCAGGCAAAGGATGTCATGTACTCTTACCTGCAGGAACATTTTTAGTTTTTGTGGGCCCATGTCCTTTCTTGGGGACAGCTGTCACTCGATATCCTGTGACTGGGGATGTCGAAGGGAGCCATCTGATGCTGATACTGTTGTCCTGGACATCGGTAACCTGCATCTGGGATGGTGTGTCTATTTCTGGGCAACAAAAATAGTTTTTTCTGAGTATGTTTGTATAGGAAACCCTCCCTTCGCTGTTGCCTCCTAGCTGAATTTTGTTCTGCTCTTTGTTTTTTAGGCTGTGCATCTTAGAATAGACAACACATGTTGCTATTTATTTGTCCTTCATGCTAGCCCAGAACAAAAAAAGCTTTAACCATAGTATGTGGGTGACTGGCCTCATATCAATGTTAGTTGAGGATTTTTATTGTTCTAAAGGCTACTAAGTGCCTTTATCTGCAGATACCGTAGAAGCAGGATTAGGCTATATCCAGGTCCAGATCAGGATCAGAGACAACAGTCCTGGAGTTATAAAGTCAGGTCTCATTGGGATCACATAATATGACAGTGCACCAGAAGCACCAGAGTTCAGCCAACAGTGACCCCGTGATATGAGAGCCCAACAGGATTGCCACTCTGCAATAAGCATTCAGATATTGCTTGTATCCCCATTTGGACTCCACAGGGTCTCCCTCCTCCAAAGGTCCAAGTCCATGATCCCCTTCTGTGTCATGTCATTATCATGGTAGGCCACTATGATACACAGCTCCACTGAAAATGACAGGCTTACAACATAGTCCATAACTTATAAAAGAAACCAGGGATCAGCGATACAAACTTACGGGGATAAGCCAACACAAAGCGGTAGGTTTGTTTTTTTTATGTTGGGTTTTTTTTTGTTGTTGTTTAAACAGGTCTCACCTGTTTTGTAGGTGACAGTGACTGGCTTGCTACTGGCAGGGCTGTCTCCACGGCCAGTTACAGCATACACAGTGATAGTGTAGTCTACACCAGGTTTGAGGCCCGTGATTCTAGCAGTAGACAGGGTGCCAGGCACGGTAAACTCCTGCACAGGGCTGCTTCCACCTAAGGAGGACAGGGTGGAAAAGAAACGTAATGGCTTTCTCAGTTATACATTTTAAATCATGACAAAAACTGGGACAATCCTATATGCACCAGGCTGAAGACGGGACCCTGTTGATTTCAATGGTTGTTGGGTCTAAGTCTTTTTCAAACCAACCCAAGGAAAAGAAGGAAATATGTACACAGCACCACCTCTGAAATGACTGGAATGTTCCAGGTGCTCCTACTTTTTGGTACACAAGAAATGATTTGCTGTCCTTTTAAAAAAAAAAATGAAAAAACACACCTATATTTGACAATCTTCTCTAAATATACTGCAAGAATCTTAGATACAAGAGTTTTTTGTCTGCTACAGTCAGACTTGCCTTTGCTATTTGCTGTGGCTTTCTAATGGTCTCAGAATAGAGTTTCTGGTCTGTGACTGGTCATAGCAGCTTGCCCTCACCTGTTTCACCATAAGTGATCCGGTAGTATCTGACTGTCACTGCAGGAGCATCCCAGGAAATTATGAGACTGGTTGGGCTGGTGGGGGTGACTTCCAGGTCCCTCGGAACATCAGACACTACAAAACCGGAGAATTGAGAGTTTAAACGCAGTTAATGTACATCAGCTACATATTCCACCTATCATACTGTGCTCCTCTGCTACTCATCTGCCTTAGTTTTAGCCCAAAGCATGCACCTCTACCAGTGATGCATCTGGTTAAAAAACATATGACATTGGACTAGATTTAATGAAAAAGGTTCTGCTGGCCCTAAAGACATCTGACTTAATCTGAAAGTAGCATGGGTCCTCCCACTTTTTTCTAAATCAGGCCCTACCTCAGTATCACATGATACTTCCTCATGAGCAGCGTTTCACCAGCTGGTAGGGAAGATTTGGTTCCAGAGGACACCCAAAATCCTTGCGGTATCTTTTAGCCAGTGCTCTCTCAAGGCTTACCTGTTGTTTGTTGGCCAACCAAGGGCATGCTCTCCTCCCTGCCATTGATGGCAATGATGCTGACCACATACTCAGTTCCTGGAAGCAGGTTGGTAAGAGTGATGGAGTTCCGTGATGGGGGTACACGATCCTCCTTGGGCCTACCAGAACCATGCTCTGGGTGATGCCGGATTTTGTAGCCCGTAATGGTGGCACGAGGAGCAATCCAGTGGACGGTGAAAGAATTAGCAGTTATATCCGAGAAGTCAAGGCCAGTGGGGGAATCAAGACCTGGGTATTTCAAAAAGACAAGAGCCTGAGCTCAACCAAGCTGCTGGCCATCATGACCACTGCCATGTTTCATTAAGCTTAGTACCATCGCATTGCCAGATCCTCAGCTAAATGCTGTTCAGCCACAGAACTAAACAAACATGTTCAGGTTCAAAGCGAGATAAACAAACAGTGGAATGCAACTGTAGGAAAAGATTGTACAGCACACACAGACAACACAGCATAAAACAATGCACATGACCAGCAAACTGTTACACGGTTATGAAACAAGACTGGGTGATAGATTTGATAGGCTCTGCCTAGGCTTGTGCTCAGGCAGTCCCTATTGGTACATTCACACTAGGAGCTACAACACTCTGTTTAAAACCAACAGAAGTTCTGGCTCTCAGACATAACAAAGTGCAAAATTTTGTAGTACTTCCCAAGGCGTGCATCTGCTTTGCTCTCTGATATCTAGCCGATGACCCATCAACAAGGTGGCAATACACAAGAGCGAGCAACAAGGTCCCATTAATGAATACTTAATGGACAGCATTAACTGAACATGTGTCTCAGGGTGCATGTAAGTACCTGTCTTCTGGATTCCAGACAAAGGTGCACTCTCATGTTGCTCAGAAACACTGTAGACTCTCACCAGATATTCAGTACCAGGGAGCAGATCTGTGGAGTTCAAGTACAGGAGTTTAGACCTATTTCTTTACTAATAGCTACAAGTCACTCAACCTACAAATTTTTAACTGTGTTTCTTAAGGGAGGTAATCAGGTTTTGCTTGACAGAAGATCTCAGCCTCCAGGATAGTCAGATATTTAAATAATTTCCTTTTTTTGTGCATTATAGCTGCTTGCAATGTTTTAGCCTGAAGGAGCATGGTATCCTGTATTATTGCTTCATTAGTTTGTGGAGACTGACTAGAAGCAATTATTTTTCTACAAGGTCCTTTCTAGTTATCTAGTAGTCTAGTTATGCACCAGGCCAAAGTTTTAGCTGTCATAAACTGGAATAACACCAAGGATTTTCAACACAGCTGTTCTAACTCAGACGAGCCCCAGATCTGATCTCTTATCCTGAAAGTGGTTATTGTCTCTCACTCAACCAACCTGATTCTAGGACAGAGAAAAAAACCTTCAAACATAATACAGCTTTTGCACCACCAAAAATTGTCACCTTTTGAAAATGCCCGTGCTTTGTTGCCGTGTCCTATAAGGCTCCGAACAGTATTTATTTTCTTGTCCCAAGCATACAAAGCCAAAGGAGCAACGACCTTTTGCCCATTCTGATTCTCTCCTCAAACCTCTGCACTGCAAGTCCTTGACATTTTTGGCAAACCAGGCAAGTAACATGTATTTATCTTAATACCTAACCAGGCTGCAAATCAATGCAATTGGCCTGTAGCCTGATTCATCACTGTCCTTGGGTTGATAGGAAAACCTTTCCTGTAGTTTGGCTTTAACTTGGGTAAAGCAAGTGGCCAAACCCCATTCAGTGTGAGCTTGAGACTACTTTGACATCAGCTTAGTTTAGCTGAGAATTTGGTCAGCTACACTTACAGTAAGCAGTTTTTATTATGTTGTGTATAAAAGGCCTCATTTGTTCCATTTATGTAGCCAACCCACTTACTTGTTAAGACCACCATGTTGTCTGAGGGTGAAATTGTCAGCTCTGCAACATCTTCCTCTTTCTTCACAGGCGAGTAGCGCACCAAGAAACTACTCAGCATGATGGAAGTTGGTGCAGTCCAAGTCACTCTCATAGTATCGGGCCCCACGTTAGTGAAGCGGAGATCAGTGGGAGGAGGCACAGCTACATAGCAAAGAACATATATTCCTTAGTTCTCTGATTCATAAAAGTTTATCAAGATGTACGTTCAGGGAATCACCAAAGAAAGTATCTCATGCATAACAGACTACCGTGGCAGACCCATGCAAACAGACTTCTAAACTACATTTGGTTCCACTACAGTTAAGAGCAAAATATGTCTGTACCACTGTCAGGCTCCTTTAACCTCTTGGCAATTCCCAATAGTTTAAATATACCCTCCGGGGCTAATTTGAAAACAAGGTAGCAAGTTTCAGTAACGTGCTTCTTGCAGCTGGATTTCATATTACAGATGCAGAGCCAAGAGAGGTTTAAAGTTGCCATACAGCGGATTACAGATGGAAAAGTAATCTCATCTAGAATTCATACATGCAGACATAGGAGAGGAGAGGGTATATCACTAATTTCCTACGACTCTACTTCTACTTGTGTCAAAGGATTTACAGCCTCAGGATTTTCAAACACAATAGGATTTCATGCAAGAACCAGCTTTCAGTTCGCCTTCTGCTCATGCACTATAGAGACCCTTGACGGTGTGGCATGGCTGTCAGTGGCATGTACCCAGGGAGTGGCGTTTCATCTGCATCCTTAGGGGCATTGTGGAAAGAGCAGGGCCACCACTGCAACAGACTGCTGGAAGCTCAAACAGCTATTGAGGCTGGAGGGTGTCTGCTGAACTGCTCCACCCTTTGGCACTCTTATTTTGGGGAAATCACAGTTTAAAAGTCTGGTGAATATACAGTTCATGTTTCATGCTCTTTATTCCAACTGGATGCTGGAAATCTGAACAGCAGAAGGTGAATGAGCCTGGCAAGTCTGCAGCCATTCACAGTATTAAAATACCTCAAATTAGAAGACTGAGGAGTGCATATCTGTCCCCAGCTGCCATTTCAAAAAAGTAGCAAGCTGGGTCTGTCTGGCTTCCCCGCAGTGAGCAGCTCGATCCCTCTTTAGACAAAGCCCCATCATCCCGACAGCCAGTGACAGCATGAAACACCGTCCATGTCATGAAACACAGAAGTTTTCAAAATTCACCCGTTTGCTGTGTCAGAGTGGTAGGGGCGCTCTCTCCGCCATTAATGAGTGTGATTACACTGATGCCGTAATCAATGCCCGGCTCCAAGCCTGTGACTGTGTAGTATCCTACTGAGGAGTCCACAAAATCTTCAAATATAGGGACACTTTCTCCTGCCGCAACTACTGTGATGCGGTAACCAATAATGGTGGAGGCATTTAACGGGGTCCACCTCAGGCCGATGCTTGAGTCAGTTATGTCAACAAAGCTTAGGTCAGTGAGTTGGGGCACCTCTAATGAGTTAAAGAGCAAACGGGAAAGGCAAAGACATACGGAGGCAAAAGAAAGACAAGGGAGAAAAAAAGCAGTGTTCATCACTATTAACATTGACAGAACTTCAGAAGCAATTGCGGTGATATGCAAAATTTCTCTTGGGGTTTGGAGGAAAAGGGGGTCTTTTGGTGGTTTGGGTTTTGTGTTTGTTTTTTTGGTTGCTTGGATTGGGTTTTTTTCCCCCCTTTTTTTATTGTACCCTTCAATGCAGTCTCCATCTGCCTCCCTGGGCAGACAGAAGCCAAAACTCTGATCCCCTGAGACAATGCACTTCCACTTTAGACATACAATTTCCAAAAAGACCTACAAGAGGCACTTGCAACAAATTTACTTTGAGCAATGGTGAGCCATAAAGACCTGTCATTTTCTGATTAAAATAGAAACGGAAAAAACATACCCAATTTTTTTTTTTTCAGGTAGAAAACAAGAGATCTAAGTTTATTAGCATATAAATAAAACAACTCCTCTGAAATAAGTCGATTGACCCTCTAAATTTTTGGTTTGCTCGAGTGGTAAGTCTAACTTTTATCACTGGGATCATAAAAATCATGAAAATATCCACCCATCTGAGGAGGCTAAATCAGACTACACCTTAGCTGGTGAGAGCCATCACAAAACTTCAGGGTAGATCATCCACTAACCAAACTATTTACACTGGACTTGGAAAAAAAAGTCTCATATCTGTGTAACTGCTTGAGGACCTGGCCCAGAATTCCTCAAGTTCTACTTACCCCTAACTGCTGCAATATTTGTGCCAATAACAGATGATATGGAATAGTGAGTAGTAAAACACTTTCTTGGAAAGATGGCAAATGGTTAAAAATGAACTTTCAATAATAAGAATTCTGTAAGAGTGACAACTCCTCCATATTCATGCCCAGCACATGATGTGGCTAAGAGGCTGACTTGATTTGTTGGCTAAATTGTTCAGTCTCAGAACTGATCCAATGAATAACGATCCTCTTCAATGACCTTGTAGATATTGCCTAAATTTCTGTATGGCAAAGAAGCACAGCTGTGACTGTCCTCCCTCTTGATATTATTCCTATTAGCAAAGCTGTTCTTTTCCTGCATGTTAGGACCAACAGAATTCGTCAGGGAGTGGGGGATGTTAGATGCATCTTTAAAAGACAGTGGCCAAACCCTCAGTTGCTCAAGTCAATAGATCAGTATTGATTTAAGCACAAGATTTGGCTGTGTAACTTCAGCAGGGTGATCCTGAAATCAGTGGGAGCTAATGACTCCGGATCAGACACCAGCATGTGAGTCAAAGATGCAGGACTTGGTATCCATTCTGTTGGATCATTACAAGCTAGTTTCAAAAGGAATTATGGGACAGTAATATCACAAAAGGCTGGCTTTAATAATAGTAGTTATGTTGTATTTTAACGTCCTTCTAGGAAAAGACTTATTTTACAGAATAGATACAAAAAAATGCCAGTTTTCTGTAAAATCATTGTTTATCCACATGGAATGCACGTACCATATCACCTTTAAAGAGTGTTAAAAGCCAGACATACATTCTTAGCTTTCCCCTACCAGAAGATGGTAAAGGGCTAAAGCTATTACTGCTTTAATTATGCAGTATCACAGTATTAGTTCACCCCCAGGGAGCATACAGCACTTCAGTGAAGCACAGAAATTTTAAAGCAGTGTTATAAAAGCAAGCAAACACAGTAGCTGGCATCATTTCAGGGCTGAGCAGAAACAAAAACAAACAAAGCCCTCACAAAGGAAAATGAAATGAAACCATTTGGGAAGATGCATATTCATTCGCTACTGTGGTTACAAAGGTAGTTCTGCAGTCATCGCAGCATGTAATGTGAGATGGCATGCACCACTCTGTGTCCCAGAAGTGCTACAGTGACGGACCTTTTAATCTTGGCTTTCTTCTCCATTGTGCTGAAGTGATCTTCTGCCACTATTACTGCCAAAATTTCTCCTGTGCTTGCTTCCCACTCATACCCCTCTTCGCCTATTTCCACCAGCTGTGCTCCAGATGCTGGGGCACTGCCAGGCCAAGTTAAAACTCTGCTGCTCTCCAGCTCAGTGTACTGATACAACAGATCCATCTCTTTACCACCACCCTGCTGAAAGACTAGGCAGGCTTCCCATGCAAAGAAGTCACGGGTATAAAAACTGCTCTGTCGCTTGGCGGTACATGGCTATTCATCTTCTTAAGACTAAATATAAAGTCTAAGCCCGCTGCCATCAGGCTAACAGGAGCTCTGCAACGCAGAGCTTCCAGGCTCAGCAATTTGACTTTGAGTAGCTGAAACTGCTGCTCAACTTTCTGTTACCTTGTGTGATGGTTTCAGAGATGGGGACACTCTCCTGGTCGTCCTTGACTGAGTAAACACTGACGTTGTATTCCACACCAGGGTTTAGGTTTTCAAAGGTGCAGGTGGTCTGATCTGCACCTACTACTTCTTCCAAGGTAGAGCCCTGCTGCCCATTGGTAGGAGCAGTGGTCACTCGGTACCCGCTGATACCTGAAATACAGATATACCAGTATGCAGTAATCTCACGCTGTATTTATTTACATCACATCTCAGTATAAACAGCTGAAGCAAACACATTACATTTCACAAGTGATTTTGCCACCCTGAGCCCAGCAGGCAAGAGGTTGCTTTGTCAAGCACCCCGAAATGAGCTTCTCAGGAGCCAGCCATGCCATTTTCACAGCATCATTTCAGTTCCCTTCAAGACCTTACCAAACTGAAAATCTCATGACGTACTGAGAAAAGATACATCTACTGACTGGAAGTGGAGTTCTCAAAAGCTTTCAATTCTATTTTACAGAAGTCAACTGTTCAGCTCCCATCAGCTACTGTGGAAGAACAGTACATCTTGAACACTTTCAGAACTTCCATGCTTACTCTCAATGACATGAACTCATTCCTCACTGCCAGAAATCTTTTTGGTCCATTTTGTTTTCCTTCCCTTGGAGTTTTTTTAAACCACTGGGGATTATTTGAATAAGTCCTTCAAACCCCTAAAACAGCTGAAACATTTTGGAGTATGAATGTGTTTAAATAGCATTTTAAATGGAATGTAAATCATGAGGAGTCCTATGGCAACCTGTACTTAACTGTGAATTATATCCTTGAATATACCTAGAAATATGTATATTTTTCCTTAAATTGCTCAACAGCAAGCTTCCCATCAAACTCTCCTTAATGAACTGCAAGGCACTGCAGAACAAATGTTAGCATTCTGGTACACCAGCAGGCTTGAGCATAGCGCGAGTTCACATAGTTACCTGGAGTAGTGCTTCTATCCCAAGAGACTACCAGGATCCCAGTATCAGGATTGGGTTCCAGGCGCAGGTTGGTCGGTGGAGACAGTGCTGCAAGTATTCAGACAATGTGTCATTTATAGCACTGAGAATCATGCTAGCTCCCTCAGCATCCCTTCTCCCCACATTATATCCTCACCCTTCAGAATTAGCTAAAAATATTCTCCTGAAGTTGTGACCTTGCATTGCATGAGCTAGTGCTACCGTCACCTACGCACCAAAAAGAAAAACACCTTCCAGATTATGACAGCAGGAAAAGACTAGAACTGACTCCCAGAAGACAGCCATTGATCTGGGAAGCATAGGGAAAGCAAATGGAAGAAGGAATAATTGTGGAAAAGCAAACGTGTCATACGTGTAGTCACTCTCCTGATGATCGGAGTCTCTCTCTCCTGGCCGTCCATGAGGACTGTTAGGCTGTAGGTGTACTCCACTCCAGGGGTCAGGCCAGATATCACGATGCTGCCAGAATCAGAGATGACCTCTCGAGGAGCCTCTCCACCTTGGCTTGGGCGCACACCCAGCTGTAGAGAAGCAGCAAAGTTTGCTTTCCAGTCTCAAACACTATCCCAGCTAACTATCAGCATCCTGACTTATCCAGCATGAGTATTATGGGCCCTTATGCTGAATGCCAACTGTTAATCCTGTAACTTGTGTTGTAGATGTCCCACTGATGAAATCGACCTGGAGCCCAGAGGACAAGCTTGCGTTGACCCCTGCCCCCTGTAAGCATCCTATCTTTTGCACTTCTTGCCTTTGTGCTACTACCTTCACTGCAGTCCATAGCAAACAGCTTTAATTTGTCCTCCCTATCACAATGAAGAAAAAAAAAAAAAAGAAAAGAAACACAGGACTTCAGTTTCTCCTACCTTGAAACCAATCCTTGGGGCAGGTGTCCAGGTGATGACAATAGAAGTTTCTGTCACCTCTGTGTTAAAAGGAGGAACAGAGCCCACAGGCTGATCTGTGAAATGAATTGACAGAGTTGAAGTCTAGCTGCTGTGATGGCACCAAACAGTTAGAAACCCTGACCTAAAGCAGTCCAAATAGCAAGCGGCACGTAAGTGCTGAACTATATTATTTCTGAAAATCCAGTGATTTGGGAGGGATCTGACAGATTACATCTGTCTGCTGCTGGGCTTGATAGACACAGTATGCAAGTGGTCTAGTCATAGCCGGCACTTTTGTTGTTCCTGAGGAAAACAAAAATATTAAACTGGGCCTCATGAGTCCTCTATGCATCAAGCCCCAAGAATTTGGGGAATATTGGTTTTGGCATGATATCTAAAGTGTTCCTCAAAAAACAGCTTTTTTTTCCTTCACCCACCATATGCCATTCAACCAGCAGAACTCTACACACTTGTCTGTCACCCAGTTGTCCCAGCTAGGACTATCTCATCCCTCACTAATATGTTCAACTCTTTTGAAGTCAGCAGAGTGAAAGGGAGCTCAAAGTCAATCTGAGGAATCTGTGGTCTTATTGATATCTGTCAGGAGCATCACACAGAAGCAAAAGCCTTTGTGTACCCCAGAATCAGTCTAAACAACTCCACTAAGTTTAATGTTAACTGACTCATTATTAATGAAGATACTGGTTTATTAATCTATAGTCTTAAATTGGACTGATTTCATTCAGATAAGCCAGAATTTGAAGGCAATATTCACCCATGATATGCAATTATATCCTAACTGAGAAATATTTATAGATAAGGCTGTCAGCAAAAAGCACCTTGCCAATGTCAACAATGTTACACTGATAAAGTTTGAATCCTTATTTTAATTTCACATTGTTCTAAAAGAAACCACATTCTCTTTTAAAAAGAGGATGTGGTTCTGAGCTTGGATGACTTTGAATTTTGTTGAGTTTATACGGTGGCTTCACCATTATTTAAACAGTGAATCTATTTGTTCTTTCTAGAAGTATGTGTGGGTTCTTACAGAACTCCCTTTCCTCCCAAAATCTGTATTTCTTCCAAGCCAGCAGCACAAGTACAGATGACTGAAATGTAAAAAAAAAAAAAAAAAAGAAAAAAGGATAGAACACAATGCTTGTGTCAGTTCTGTAACTGCATTTGAGCTGCCTTAGATGTTATGGTTGGGCTTGAGAAACGACTGCCTTCAGCTTTATACAAATGACAGACTAGTTATTCCTTGCCTGTTTAAGGGAGCTGTTTGCTTTCCTTGATTTGTCATGCTAAAACCAAACAACTGAAAAGATCAAGTAAAATTAAGTTTCTTTGTCATTCAGCTAAACAAAAGCTGAGGTATCAATAGTAAGTTTTCCCTTTTGTTTTTAACCACTAAAAAAGCTGAAATATATTTTAGTAAAAGCTTTTTGATGCAAATGACTCTCTTTTTCCTGCCAAATAGTTCAGAAAGAAGAACAAGGAATATTTCCCAAGCAGTTCTGCTGGAATGCTAACTTCAAAAGGCTTCTTCTGTAAACCAATTCACAATAGCCACTTTCAGCACAAGTTTTGAAGAAGGGCCAGGGCACTAAGGAAGAGGAATATGTGCCTATTATACTTACAAGTTGTGAAGACCCCAGTTTCTCTGGTGCTTTGCAAGTCATCTTTAACTGCCACAAGGTACACTGTGTACTCAGTGCCAGGCTGCAAGTTCCTGAGAAGGTACTTGGTGGCTGAAGGTCCCACATTGTAGGTCCTTGGTTGACCTCCTCTTGTGGGACCTGCAGTCAGACGGTATCCTGTGATTACAGCACGGGGCCGCGTCCACAACACCAATACTGAATGCTCCGTGGTATTCAGAAATCTCAGGTTGGTGGGGGCATCAAGCTCTGGGATAGAAAGTGCATAACATGCATCAGTGTCCCAGTTGAATCTCTACTTCACTGCTATTTACAAAGCCCATTAATTACCATTCAAAAAACCACGGGTGCACAATGAAGTTGAGCCTATATTTTTTTCACTTACGGTGCAAGAGCCACAGTCGGGAAGAGAGAACCTAAATGATTCCATGATTCTATAGGACAGCTGGAAACAGAAGTCAAATAACTACATCCACGCCTCAGTGCCATCTAGGAATATGCTGGGCCAGGCAGACCTGTGCATTTCAGGCAGCACAGATTTGGGTGGCTGCCATACACGCCATCCCATGGGGAAGTCAGGCTAACGGCTGAGGCAAGACAGATGAACCAAACCGCACTCAGGAATTTCCATAGTTTCTCATGAATGCTGAGCATTTTTTAAAAATCAGCTCAGTTTAGACTTGTCAGCATAAGCATAGAAACCTAACTTTAGCCCTTTTTCATTGAAAAGATTTATTCTTTTAGATCTTTGCCCAATCCTACTCCCTGCCCTCTCAAAATCCCTTTAACACCCCCACTTTGTCATTTTAATGTAAAAATAAATAACAGTGACTTTCTGCAGAAAAACAGTTTCTAGATCTACTTAAAAATAACCACACTGTGGAACTAACTATACAACAATTCTAAGCATGCTCATCTCTCCCATGGGACTCACACAACAGCTCTTATCAGGCTTCCTCCCCTTTTTATCACTGCCCCTGGGAAGCTGCTGAAACTGATAACCTAGAAAACTACATAAACAAGAGGCTGAAGCAACACAGCTTCTTCAGCACTGCACTGGAGTCCAGTGAAGGGTGGAGATGTCGCTACCTTTGGCTCAGAAAAGGAGGCTCAGAGGGGGAAAAATACTAAGTAATTTGCACCGGAGGGTAGCATTGGCAGCAGTGAAGAGTTTGTAGTGTTTACGTGGCATGTTTCCCCACCTTTTCTAGGTCCTAATCATATGTGGAAATTAGAAGCGGTGAGGAGAGGTTCCATCAGTACTATTTTTTGATGGCAAATGTTTTTTTCTCCCCGAGTAAATAACATTTTTGTGACAAAAACTAATGTTTTAATCACTCTCCCAGTAATTCAGCAGGAAGCACTTTTTGTCCTTTTTGAGGAGGGAGGGATAAGGAAGCGAGGACTTACCTATTCCACCACTTGCAAAAATGGAGGAGATAGTTCTAAAAGACAAAGGATGAGTATGATCCTCCCTTAGTCTCATCTCCAGCCCACAGGCTGAGTCAGCTTTATCTCTTCTTGGTACTTAGATCTGTGCTAAGTGTCATTTGACAAGGATTGTATCTTCCTCCAATTTGTAGCCTACAGTCAGTTCCTTTCTGCACAATTTAATTTGCCAGCTCTATTAGGCTTTTATCACTTCCTCTCCCCATACTAAAGGAAAAAGGGGAAGATTAAAAAGCCACACACACACACACACTCAAGAGTTTATTTGTAGACTGCTTTTTAACGGAAGGCCAAAAAGAGAATCACATTTACACCGTGGGAAGAGACTTTTGCTGCAGGGTTTTCCTTGGGAACTCTGAACGATTTCTGTTTCCCAGGACTTTCGATTACAGGATGCAATTTATGTGAATGCTTTCTGAAATGTGGTTTAGGCAAAGCAGTTAAGCGGATGATCATAGCCTATGGAAAATGATTCCAGACATTTGTAACTAGCTCTGTGCTGTCTGAATTAAATGTCTATGTTCTGATGTACACCTTCTGTGTGCGGACTTTCAGAGTAGCTCTACACCTAGCCAAGGCCCCTGAAAACAACCACAAAAAACTACAGATCTAACTGGGAACTGAGCACTTCTTGTTCTAAATGCTTCCAAGAGAGTTCAGACTCCTAAGTTGCATCCTTGCTTTTGAAAGCCTCACTTGAAAGATTAGGGAGGGTGCTCACACCAAATTAGACACCCATGTCAAAGGACAAACTTAAGAATCCCACTCTCCCTGCGTAGTCAAGAGATGGTAAGAGGCAGAGGCACTATTTATGGCTCCTAACTTTATGGATGTTAAGTAAATAGTATTTCTCAAACAGCATGGCTATATTCACAGATGATCCCATTTCCTTTCCTTCCCTCTCATCTCTGTAAGAGCTGGGCTGGATTCTCAAAAGTTGCTCACATTTACTGAAAAAGTGTCAGAACAGCAGCAGATGTACATAGCTGAATTTTAGTCCTTTGAATAACATGACCGAGTCAAAGAGTACTACAAACATCAAACTATCCTTCCACGGCCTGATAAACAGGATCTGCTCAAATTAACCAGAATCCCAGGTTCTGTCTGATCAGCTTCTCTTGGATCAAAAATGGAGATAACCACCCAAACCCACGTTAAACCTCCTCTTCTATCTAAAAGCCTACATCTTGCCCAGACACGGCTCCTCTCTTCTCTGCACTTCTGCAAAGCAAAAAGCAATACCTGACAGACTGTATGCTTTGCTTGTTGTCTTGCCTCACGCTGGTGACATGCTGCACTGCCACTAGATCATTAGCAATCAGTTTCTGAGAGATCCTGCGCTACCCTCCCTGAAAAATATACGCTCCCCATGGCTCTTGTCAACAGTCCTTTGAGGTCACTGCAAACCAGTTCCCCAGGTTTCACTGGGATGACAGTGAAATTCCAGGTGGTGAGACAGCCTGTGGAAAGCCAGGCCTGACCTGGCAAAGCTGAAATGCAGTCCTGTTAATGACAAGGCCTGTTCTTACACATGCATGCAGAACTCCTACTGCTGACAGCGAGACAAATAGGTATGTAGCTGTCAGAAAGGAGATAGGGATTTTCAGAGCAATCTCAGCAAGGCTCCCAAATCATGCCGAACTCTGCCCTAAGGTATCCTCAAAAAAAAAAAAAAAAAAAAAAAAAAAAATCACAGGCTGCGTTCTGTGCTGTAAAAGAACTGCAGGGCCCATCAATTCTCAGTCAGTAATAAAAAAGTTGAATTCCAGCCATACGAAATTGTTTTAAAGTGCCATGAGAGTTAAACTCCCATTGGAAAGCCCTGGAGGAGGATAAATCTGCTGAAGAGATCATTGTTTGACTGAATGAATTCCCAGCCCTGTCATCCTAGTTATGGGATGCCTCCTGGGCTACAACTGTTGCACTTTAAGTGCTCTGTTTATATATTTCTCTAAGCGACAGAGAAATATGCACTTCAAAAGGTTGAAAAAAACCATGAAGGAAAGACACTTACTGGTGGTTTGCTCTCCAGTCAGAGGTTTGCTCTCCCTGCCTTGGCTCACAGCAAAGATCTTAAAGAGATAGGTTGTTCCTGGGAGCAGGTCAATGACTTCAGCAAAAGAGCTCCTGGTGATAGGCAGTCTCTGGCCATGTTGGCCAGGACGATTGACAGGAATCACTTCCACTCGATAGCCAGTCACTTGGCTCTGCGGTGGGGTCCACATGATGGTGATCTTGATATCAGAAACCTCCACAAACTGCAGATCTTTGGGTGAAGGAACTTCATCTGAAAGCAGAGCGACAGAACAGTGGTATAGAGGGAGTCTTTAGCAATTGGCAGGAGAAGCTATAGGTTTACATGGAAGAAGAAAAAGTTAAATTTGGACTGAGCAATGGCTAGCCCAAGAATATTTGCCAAATAAAAAGTGTTATCATAACCTTACTGCAAACATGTATACACACATTCCCAGACAATATTCAAGCAGACTACAATTCAGATTGCCACTACATAGTTTTAAGTATTCTAAGCCTTCAGTCATAGAAGGTATCCTGCTGTTACAGAAAGAGAACTGAAAGACCAGGTGTAATATATGCTACAGAACTTCAAGTATATGCAGAACCAAAAGCTTGGGGTGGGGGAATAAAATACTCCAGGCACCGGAAATAGGAAACTCCTTTTAAAATTAAAAGAGAGGGTTTTCAAAACCGATGGCATGTTCTGAATGTCTATAATTAACTTCAAATCCATCTTTCACAATTAAACAAGTACAGGGGCTGATCTGGCCTTACTGTAGTCAATAATAAGATCCAGTTCCCTCTGTGTTGGTCCACAATACTGCACCCTTGAATTCCTACGTTCAAATTAAGTTTCTTCAGATTAGGACTGATACTGCCCTAAGGTTAACCAATGCACATTTTTCGGAAGATACAGATGCCAAACCATAAAACAACTGAGCTGAGTTCATTCCTGGTAAATCCCATTTGCAAACATGTGCTTGCAACTTGCAGGACCATCAAATTCCACTGCTACCACATCAGATCCCAATTCTTTCACTATCCTTTCTTTTGGTTTGGCTATTCAGCCCAACTGGATACTTGAATAACCTGAAACCAGTAGTTTTTTAAATTATAGGTGCCTCAAGTTTAGATCATATGGTGTTACTTTGGCACATCAGTCAGTGCTGAGCAATCTCCCATCCCCACTGACTGCAGTGGAAAATAATGGTTAGGACTGCAAGGGAGAGGGAGAAGAGTCAGGTGAACAATTTGGATTTGTGTTGTGGCGTCTGAGTACATAACCTTAAACATCTGCAGGCCAAGTACTGAGGCAAAAATGATATAGCAGGCTCTTAAGATCTCTTAGCAGAACCCCCTTAAGACAAGTTAGGAAACTCTGATCTCTCTTTTCCATAGACACAATGCAAGACCAACTTTTTGAACTGCCTGCAATCTGATCCATAGGAATTACAGCCCTATTAATGCAGAGTGGTGGCCTGACTGTGTCAGTTCACAAGTGACCATAACTTTACTACAGAACTTCAATACCAGTGACACTTACAATTAAAAACCACAACAATTGTGACAAAAACTAGAATTGTGTCCATTTAAGGATTCACTTAGCTAAAACAACATGAGCCTGCATTGTCATTTAGCTCTATGTACTAACAGAAAACTCAGTGACTGATAATGAGAACATGCTGACCATTACCTGTGCGTGGGACACCTGTGGTTTCCTGTTGGATGAAGACAGGAGTGCTCTCCTGATTTTCTTCCACTGCATAAATGCTGATGTTGTACTGAACACCTGGCATCAAGTCACTGAGCGTTACAGAGGTTGCAGTGTCAGGCAGGTTGAGCTCTGTGCTGCTGCCTTCCACAGAGGGTGTGTAGATAATTCTGTAGCCTAAAGCAAGAGAAAGTATATATAGTTCTCTGCCACAATCAGTAAGCCAGCACAAGGAATACCAGAAATGAGAATTAAACTGATCTCCCTACTGAGGTTTCATAAAAATAGTCCTGAACTTCAGCAGGACTTGTGGCTTGCCTGTGCTCATGTCCCATCCCATCTATAGAGCACACACTCACAATGCCCTACAAAGCATTATCTGACCTGGATTAGAATATTTCTGAGTTTTGACATGTGGATTTAGGTCTATACAGTTCTTATGCTTGTTATGGGATGGTCTGGATGACAGATACAAAGAGAAGGTCATAGGACTTGTTTTTATTTAACACGAATCCAGAAGGAATTGTTTTGCGTCCAGCCTCCTGAATTGCTTGGTTCAGACAGCAAAACCAAGCAAATGCAAAACAGCCCATGTGCTTCCCAGCTGGTCTCTCAGACTGGGCAGAATTATATGCTAGCCCTCTGTCCCAGAGTTGTACGTCATTGCTTTTTTACCTAGATTTCAGGTTCTACCAACAGTGCAAAACAGGTGCACTCCCATTAGACTTACCTGTGATTGGAGCCTGTGGTCTGCTCCAGCTAATGACAATTGATGTGTCATCTACACTTTCCACGGTGTGATCGGGAGGCGCATCAGGAGCTGTTTAAGGAAATAAACAGAGGAGGACAGCAAGCATGAGGGTAAGAGGTAAAAATTCATTGAACAAACAATAAGAACAGCTTGCAAAGTGCACCCACACATACCTGTAGTCTGTGAAGTAGACAGGATCAAATTCTGCTCTCCTTCTTCAGAGATCTGATAGACATTAACAATATACTTGCGACCAGGAAGCAAGTCAGGGATGTTGACAGAAGTGGCTGTACTTGGCAGATCTAAGGAAGGCAGGAAAGAAAAAATTGCCTTAGCAATTCTACCTTCTTGCTTTCTCTTCAACTGAAGTAATTGAGACCTCTGTTCTAATTTGAACCAAATCACAGTCTTCCTGCAATGAAACAGCAATTGTTCTGCACTGTGTCTTTAGTCCACATCAGAAAAGTTGTGTGGAGAGTTGGAACAGGTCCCCACACTGGGCAAGCAGACAACACCTCGGACAGCAACACTTGATGTGTGTGATACGGCAGGGCAAGCCGAGCAGCAGACCCCTGCACACTGCTGGCATCTAGCCATTTCAGCTAACCAAGTACTTATTTCATATCCTGACTGTTGTATTTTCAATACTGAAATATATGGAAGAATTTTCACACGAGTAGGTTATGTGGAAAGACTGACTCATGAGTAGAGAAGAATGACATTATGAGGGCTAATGAACTTCTCTCCCTGCTCCCTTCCCCCAGATGTCCACCTACATGCCAGATGTAGGAAATTCCCCAAGAAGCAGCTCCTTACTGGCCAGACTGAAGCCAAGCATCTTAAGGGAAAATGGGATTTGCCTTTCAATTTGCCTGTAAACCTCTGTCTGTAGACAGATGAGCTCAGGAGGTGCTGCAGAACACAGCTCAGCTGTCAGGGCAGCCAGTGTGCAGACAAGAAAGGTGGTGACAGTGCTGCCAATCCCAGCATAAGCCACTTCTGCTCATGAGTCCAAGCCTGTGAATTCAGGGGAGCAACAGTCCAGGGAGAATTATTAGGTTAGAGGATTACTGTTCTTTTTCTCACGTTATTCTTCCGTCGCACTCATGTCCAAGTAGCTATTGTAACCTCAAATCCTTGTGAGATACTGCTATTACTATTGTTAAGACAGGAAATTAGGAGAAAGAACTTAAGATGAAATTATGCGTGGTGACACAGGCTCTACAGTAGATGTTGGAAAAGTAGATTCAATTCTTAGGTCTGAGTCCAGTGCCTCGGCTTCCAGCTTTCCAGCTTAGATAAGTTGCCGCATTATCAAAGATGAATAAGATCCAATCCAAACAAAGGAACTGACAGAGCAAACTGGAACAAACATCCATGAGATGACAATTAACCAAGAGAGGGTATATAGGAAAGTTTTCTCAATTTCTCTGTCCATTGCGATGGAAGAACAAAGGTATAGCAGAGGAAATTAGCCAGGCGGCAAGTTTGAAAAATAGATTTGGTTCTCTCCTCATCTGCACTGCTGCTCACTTCAGGATGCTGTGGAACCTAGTAAACTTACATGATTTCAAAAGGAAAAAAAAAGACTGGGCAAATTCAGAGCTGCGAAGAATAAATGTATCTACCTACAGTTATTACAAATCCACTACCTCTGGCTCAGGGAGTTTTTCTCCGCAGCTTCCTGGGGCAGTATTTTGAGGTGCTACTGCTATATGCTTGTCTTGTTCTCATACTCTTCCTTGGACATGAACTTACAGCCATTGATGCAGGAAGGACAATGAACAAAGTGAGCTTTTTATCTGAGCTATCCTGCCACTCTCATCTCCTAATTGAATCCTACTGAAAGATAGCAAGACCCTCACTATTTACACCAGCTATGCTGATCGTCATCGAAAACAGCGATGTACTGCTACCAATGCTTTGGTCTAGTAGACTCAAATATTGTCTCACCAAGATACTGTGGCTCATCACCCTCTTCGCTCAGCTCATACTCCACACGGAATCCAGAAACTGTGTCAGAAGCAGAAACCCAGGAGACAACAAAGCTGTTGGCTGTGATTTCAGTCACTGACTCTGAAGTAGCAACCACAGGAGGAAGAAGAGTTGTCTCTCCTGAAACAGTGTTGCCTACAAAAGAGAGGTATAATTAACCATCGCTACCTTTGTGTTAACTGGGATGCACGAAAAAGACTTGGGTGAAGGAGATCAGGTTTTTCTGGATGCCCCACTGTTCAACTTACTTGTCACTGCTGTGGTGCTGGTTGTGGTAAAATCAAAGCGGGTGACTTCTTTGTGGCCATACTGCTGAACACTGATGAGCTGTCCTTCATATATCACACCAGGCTTCAGGCCTGAGATTGTGTAGGAGTTCTGGTAGCCAGGGATGGTGGCTTCCTTCCACTGTCTCCCAGAGTTTTTCTGCAAGAACAAGGACACTTAAATAGTGAGAGACTCCTTAGCCTGCTAGCAGGGGTATCTAGTGACCTAACCTGCCACATGGTTACCAAGCACTGTGATATTCAAACACAGGTATGACTTGAATGGCAAATGCACAGACGGAATCAAGTCAAAGATGATGAGAAACTATGGCAGGAAGCAGGGCTCATGACATTTTGGGTGATTAAGTTTTACTGTGGTAAACAAAAATCATTTAGCTTTGGACTTCTTCCTTTAAAAGGAGCATTACTTGTAATATATAAACTCATTCCTTTATCAAAAATACAGTAAGGCATGAAGTAAGGGCTGGAAAATGCATATTTGAAGCCTGTTCACAGTAACAATCTAAGCCATCATCTGAAAACAATATACAGAAAAGTTCTTTCCTTCTACCCTGTGTTTGAACTCTATGGGAAGCTCTAATATAATGCTCCATCCTCTGAGGTTTGTACTCCAGTGCTTTAAAGTCCATTTCATTCAGGCCTTGTTCCAAGATACACTGAAGTCAGTAAAAAGAAACTTAAGTGCCTTTAATGGCTTTGGATCAGGGCCTTTATTGTTCTCTTCGTAACAGGCAGCATCAAGGTACTAATGTTCTTAATCATTAAGTGGTCTTTTGTGAAGCTGTACTCAGGAGAAATGTAAAGCAACTCATATACATTGGTTAAACCAAATCATTCCTCAAATATGAATGAGCCAACAAGCAGTGGTTAACCAGCTTTGGTTTAGACTGTAGAGAAAATGGGAGATGACTGTTTATTTAATCCTATGCTAGCTGTTTATATCTTCATATCCTATGAATTTTTACCTCCTCATTAATAAGAAAATTTATGCCAGTTGTCTCTGGATAAGTACATGGTACTAAAACAATGTTTCTTATGATGAAGAAGCTTCCACAAGGATTTACATTACTTAAAGTGAAGAAGGATATAAACTTGTCTGCTTACCGTGCTAGTGCCTTGGTTAATAAGATACTTCATGAATGCAGTGACCAGTAAAGTTTGGGCAGGGAAACATCAAGTGTTTATAAAGCACAGAGTAACTGTTGACCTTGACAGGACAAGGACACTGAAGTAGCAACTACAGGTTGCTGAAATTGTGTCAGTCACTTCCTTCAGACACCAAAAAAAGCCAAAGAAAGTATTTTTGATGAATAAATGAATGATGACGAATGTGGTACTCACTGGTCTCCAGCGCAAGATGTACTTGGTGATGTGAGATCGTTCAGGAGCATTCCACTGAATAGGGTGGGAGTTTGGCTGATTTGTACTCTCTGTGATGATCACCTGAACAGGCCCAGATGACCCTGGGGGAAAAAAAAAAAAATGCCTTATTTAACATATTGGAGATGCTTTTGTTCTGCCTTTGTTGTGGAGTCAAAAAGCAAGAAAGTTGTGCAGTTCACGCACTATGTCTATACATAGGAAATAAGTTACCTTGTCTTTCTACACTTCATGATTCACCGCTACTTAGAAAACTGGTGAATTAGAATATATTCTGGGGGGGAGTTAACACGCACTGTTTGGGTTAATTTTCTGTCAGTTATCAATGAAATAAAAAAACGTATCAGTCTAATATAGAAAAAGTCTGCAAAGCAAAGCTGTCCAAAGAGAGGGGGCTTCTCAGCAACTAACTACTTTCATGTATTATCTTCTGCAGCAGGAACAGGGAAAAAGATCAGAAATGTCTACCAAATCCAGGTCTAATCTTGTGGCATGGTGACAGCAAATTCCTGATCTGACATTGAATACACCTACAAAGAGACACTAGTCTTCTGCTGGTTTACTAACTTATTCAATCAGTTGATTGGAAACACTAAATTTTCATGCCACTGTGGAACACTCCACAGGTAGTGAGGCATGTCTTCTGCACAGAAACCACACTAGAAGGGCTGGTGGAAGCCTTGGAGACAAATCGGGCCCATAAACTCACAAAAATACAAGTTCAGCAGTGCTTTAATGATGAAGACTACAGACTGCATTTAGCCAGATCAGGCTTAGGTGTATTTCCTCCACAAGGCTCTCCAATAGAGAAGGAAAGGATTTATGATCCCATGGTGCTCCTTTCAGTCCCTCCCAGCCTTGCCAGGGAGGTTTCACTGAACACTCAGCAGCACTGTCCTCATTTTAGTTCTCGGAAAATGCCAGCAAAGACCACTCTGGAATTTGCAGGAAAGTGTCTTGTTTTAGCCATTAAATACCTTCACTCTCCTCCCACTCCTAACATTACTAATTATAATTTATTTGTACAACTGTGTAATATATACCTGCTCCATATTTAACAGGACTTCCAGGCAAACAAACCTGTGCCCACAGGCAGAAAATTTCAAAGCTCACCTAACCCCAAACCTACATTCAGAAACATTAGATTTAGTTTATTTACACATTTTCAGTCACTCTTGTGTCTAAAGAAGCCCAAAGCCCTGGTTCTCCAGTCTGGAGGCATGCATATTTGACATAGCTCAGGGAGATGTTTGTGTAAGCAATCTGACAGGAGTCAATGAAGCTCAGCAAGGTCCAGGAAGAAACTCAAGAAAGTCCAAAGAAGGCCTGCTTCCTATTCTTGCCCTCCTTAGTTTCCTGCCCCAAAGAAAGGCAAGTCCATAGCTCTGTCTGCCAAATATCCTTTTGCCTTGTCTCTGGCTCACTAGCTGTTATGGCCACAGATAGAAATGCAGTCAGGTTATTGACAACACTGCTGGGTGTAGGTCAGGTTCAATATAGTGCTGTCACAAAGATCTTCTATATGATGTGTGTGAAGCAAGTCACAGAGAAGAGGTACCTTATTTATGTGAAGCATGTAGTTTCAACATGTTTCAAAAGGGACTAGTCCCCTTCTACGGCTATATTAAAACCCTTTTTCCAAACAAGCCTCATATCCCCTTTCTTACCTCACAGGGCACTTTGGGTATAAATACACTGCAGCTAGTGACTGGATATACTCTTCTTAACCTATCTTGATATAAAAGCAGAGAATCAGCTCAGCATTGAAACTGCTACATCCAATCCTTACGCAGTTCCTCCACATTTATGCTCAGAGATGGGTTCAGGAACCAATGACATGAACACAGTCTTCTCCTCCCAACAGGGAAGCCAAAACAGCCTTAATATTTAATTTTATTCAGATTAAGACAATGGCAGTAGCAATCTTAAACAGGAAAGTAAAGAGGTTCCCCTTATCATGTTCTGTTCAGGGAACTGAAACAGAACAAGCCAATAAACAGGCATTGCCTGTGCCTATAAAGATTTCCTGGAACTGACTGGGCAAACAAAAGTTCAAATATTTAATTTCTTCAGGGCACTGATCAGGAAGAATCAGAATCATACAATCATTTAGGTTGGAAAAGACCTTTAAGATCATCAGATCCAACTGTAGGACTTAGGACAGTCCCGTGGCCCTAAGCACCAAATCCACGTATTTATTAAACACCTCCAGGTATGGTGATTCCACCATCTCCCTGGCCAGCCTGTTCCAGTGCTTGACCATCCTTTCTGTGAAGAAATGTTTCCTAATATCCAATCTAAACCTCCCCTGGTGTAACTTGAGGCCATCTTCTCCTGTCCTGTTGCTTGTTACCTGGGAGAAGAGACCAAACCCCACTTGCCTACAACCTCCTTGCAGGTAGTTTAGAGAGCAATAAAGTCCTCCCTGAGTCTCCTCTTCTCATTCCATGGTATTTTGCTTCCATGGTGAGTGGAAAAGGAAAGACTACATACCTAAGAGTTTTAAGCAATAGGAACTGAAGTTTACAAATGTGGTATCATTAAACACCAAGAAGCAACGTAAACCCAAGTTGTTGTGTGAACTGACAGTTATTCTCTAAACTAACCCTGGCCTGAGGAATAGCTAACAGCCTGGCCCCCTCTTTATAATCATGACACCTGTTTGTGTCTGCCAAGGGAGGGGGGGAAATGGTTCTGTTTAAAAAGGAAACCAAAAGGAATAATGTACAGAAACCTGAAGAGGTGAGAGGTGGAAAGTTTGCTTTCCCCATGTCTTACTCAGCAGATGAGTTAGTTGTCTGTTGGCTTTCTTACCAGGATAGGTTTGCAGAGGCTGGCAATGCCATTCTCCAATACCGCGACCATAGCAATAGCACTGGTATCTGACACCGTGGACATACTTCTCCCACGAATCTCCAATTTGGTAAAAGGTACGGGTTTCTGAATCCTGGCACTGATCTAAAGGCACAAAAGAGACAGTTAACCACCGCACATTATTGAAACTATAATGAAAAATCTCTGCCAAACACAGAAAAGCCAGTCATAACAGACTTACAAAAAGAAATCTAACACCAATGTTTATCTGCAAATATAGTTAAATAAAGAGAAAGCAGCAAAAGAAATTGAATCTCAAATCAAGGTTCTTGATGTATCACTGCGTGTGTTAGATACTAGGGGGCTAATTCAGTTGTGGTGGATTTCTTCAGATACTGTTAAATACAGGCCATCCACCTGGCAAGCTTCCCAGGGAAGTCAATGGGATGTTCCTTCAAGAAAGGATTTATTTTGAACCATCTATTGTGGAGCCCAGTTTTGCTCCAGTCAGCTAAGTTCATCTCTCATCCAAAGTTAAACCATGCTGTTCTCAATGAAGTTAATGGCAGAATTCCTACAGGCTTCAGCAGAATTCAGTCATGCTTTGTAAGTCTGAAGTTACCCGTTAATTTTCAGCAGATTCTTTCTGAATTTACCATTATATAAACCAAAAGAGGACAGATCAGATCCTGGAATCAGCTTAGCTAGTGTAAATACAACACAGGACCAATGCTTCAGTACACTTTCCAGTCTGACCTATGCCTGTTTCTGGCTCAATGGAAATTTTCATCGAGAACTAGTATCATGCTTGCTTGGATAAACAGAAACCCTGTTTAGAGAGAGCCAACAAAACTGAACCAGTTGCACATTTACAGATAGCTGAAGTCATTCCCCCTCCCCTTCTTGCAAAACAGTAATTTTCAGGAGCTTTACAATCCAACTTCCTCCAGTAAACCTGTATAGATATTACTGTAAATAAAGCAGAATTTAACCACTAGTAATTTCTAATAGATTTTCTTGGCAATAGTTTGAAGTTCTCTTGGATTTAGTAATTGTAAACCAAACAGCCAGGTCTTATCTTCCAATCAAGTTTCACTAGGAAAGCGGGGGAGGAAGAAGAGATGAAATCTCCTCATTCCTGCAGAGAACCATGATGGTTTTAGCTAACCTCCAGAGTGCTATTAACACGTGTTCTCATCCTGAGCTTTCTCTCTTTGCCAGAACCAAGAACAGCCAAAAAAATCAATTTAGTCCGAAGCTAAGTTAATATATGCTGGTGCTCCTTTCTCAGTTTAATGAGGAGAACTAAAGATTTTAGGATAGAGAAAGAAAAGAAAACAGATCCTAGCATCAGCGCCTAGCTGCATATTGTTTTATCAGCATTCAGTCCGAGAGCCCTGCCTGCTAGGCCAACAGAGTTCAGCCAAATCACCCCAGCCAGGAACTAATGTGCCCTGTTACCATGACCTCCTACATTTTAAAAGGTATGTTGCCACAATCCATTACTACTGCATTGTCATTGACTTCTATGGCATGTCTGATAACCCAGGCTTCATGTCCTTAAAACCACAAATACCTTTTCACTTACCCTCCAGCAAATCCAGTGTTACTTGTACTTTTGCAGTTGTGTGATTCAGGGCAGAAAGTGAGCAAAGACTGAGCCCAAATTCACACACCAGTTTCACTGTGCTGTAACCAGTTTCTACACAGCCACAGAGTGCATTTGGCAAGTGGGCACAACTGGTGACTTACCAACAGGATCACACTTCCATCTCCCCCGGCCCTGGCCAAAGCATGTGCAGTTCAGCATGTGCCCCTCATCATGACGCTTGTGGAAGGTCTGGTTCACATCATAGGTGATACCGTCCACAATGCACTGGTCTGTTTGAAAAAGAGCAGAGACAGTTTGTCAGCAATAGCTCTAAGTGTTAAGACCAAATCTGTCTGCTTGTCACATCACTCCCTCCTCTTGATCAGCTTACAGACACTGACTATGACAAGCTCCACTCAGGCAAAAGGGAGCCCTCCTGATATCTGTGATCACCACAGAGTAGTGCTGCATACACCCCTGAGTTTATTTATCAGCTGTGTGCAAATAAGCAACACTTGCAGAAAAGAGATCTGCAGGATGCAGTCCAGACTACAAAACTGCCTGGTTGCTCCTTTTGACAGATTCCACGTGTGAAAGAAAATCTAAAACAGCACACTACCTTTCACACTACCTCCTCTGAGGAAGTTCTAAACTGAAACACCTCAGTGAGTACTGTCTGAAATCATTAGAACTACACAAGGAGAAACGGCTACTCCAAATTCATAAAGATCCCATCAAGAAGTACAAACATCCTCAAGAAGTTATTTTGCTGGGCATCTTCTGCTAACACTTTGTAGTCATCTGAAGACAGGAGCAGACCTATTACACATCCAAGATGCTACTGGCATCTACTAATCCATTTTTCCCTCAAAACACAGTAACTAGACCCCATGCTGAAGTACAATGGTATCAGTCTATTAGGTTCAACAGCGACATGTCAACCTGTGATCTGGCCCAGAACTCCCAATGCCAGTCTAATCACAGCAAGGAGCAGAAAGACAAAACAAACATGAAAACCACCCCAGCAGCATATTGGTTTTTTAACTGGAACCCAAGAGACCCAAGTTCAGTTCCGGAGTCAATCACAGACCATCTGTTCTTGGGGAAGCGACTTTGTTAATTCCAGGCTTTCATTCCCCATTGTACTTTCTCACACCACGGGCATGGCATCAGGATAAACCAAGCAGCACTCAGACCCTTCTATGGGCACCAAGGACCTTCTCTGGGTGCTATGTTTAAACAGCTCTTAGGTAGCCTTTGCAAAGTATCTCCACCCTCCTCACAAAGAAAGACTACTTTAAGTCCAGAATGAAGTTGCAGAGAACTAGCTATGTATGTGGAAAAAGGAGTTTCACAGACCAGAACTTGTAGCAGTGCATTTCTCACTGTTCTGAAGGAAATGCTTAGGAAAAAACCCAAAACCTCCCAAAGCCCTTCAGCGAGCCTTTCCCTATAAACTATAACCCATTTCAGCAGTGGTGTTAAAAGTCCTTTCTTGGCTGCTTGACAGCAGCCCCCTGCCTTTTCCAGACATGAATCCAATGCTGTGAGCTAGCTGTAGGATGATCAAATGTCTGTGCTTTTAAGTCTTCTTTTTTTGGTATTGCTTAAGCACTTCTCCACTTGGATTACTCATATAAATAAGTAAATAAGAGTAATCTCAGTGCTGTCCTGCCAACTTTTCATATAGATTACCCAGCAAAAAGCTAATCCAGCACAGAGGAATTGAAAATTTCACTGCAGAACAAGAAAACAGAATGACTCTGCATTCAAAATTCAGACTAGTCTGGAGTTTTGTCTGTTATTGGGGCAGGGACATACTTCTACTAGGTTCTCTAAAGTCACAGTGGTGCTGATTCCTCAACATAGAGGGATACCTACTGATCAAGCTAATCAAGTTTGCTTCTGCTTGCTAGCCTGCAAAGACCGAAATAGTACTTTTCCAGCACATAAACAAGACAGGAACTTCACATAGCTCCTCTGATTCCCTTTCTACTACAAAGAAAGGCTTGATAATACATAATTCTTGAGCCTGGGCTCAAACATGCAATGATGGAAAAGAAAACCAGTTTCTCCCACCCCCCCAAAGCTTAGGCTAAAGTGGTGACATCAACATGAAAAACAGTACCTCTGAGTTGTGAATAGGCAATGCAAGTCCATTCTCCGCGGCCATTTCCTACACAAGTACATCTCATCATATGGCCCATATCATGTTGTTTATCCCACTGGTCCCCAACACGGTACATGACACCATCGTTGGTTGTGCAGATTTCTTCATGGGCTGATTGAAAAGAAAGCAAGAAAATACTTTACATGGCCAGAATTAACAAGACCTTGAGGGTTTAGACCATTTGCAATACCCCTTCATACTATGTAGTGGTTTCTGCATCTTAACAAGGAAGCTTTAGGCACCCACTCAATTTCAAATAGCATTTTTGCTGGGTGATGACATTCTCTAAGTGCAGATCTCTTGTAGGGGTTAGTTAATTTTAATGCTCATTTGAAAGCTACTAGAAATAGCTTCTGTACAATGTCCAAGGGGTGCAATGTGGAAGAATCAATTCTTGTTATGTACATGCCTTTATATGAACATAGCCATTTGAAGACCTGCACGTTACACAAGCTGTTTAAGGACTCAGATGCTACATTGCCATTAGTTACCAAAGGCCTTTCTTTTAAGAATTGGTAGTCACATTCCCTCCTGCATGTCCCCTCTTGACATCATGGAGACTAGCACGGATTGTAGGAATGGACCACAACATTGATTTTGACATTACTGTCATTTTCAGGGCAACACACTGACCACAGACTTGGGCAAAAGGAAGTGATGAGCCATGAAGAAGCAGCTTTGGTAGATGCAAGATAAAAACCTCACTGGCCACAAAGCACTACATTCCAGTGCTCTCTAATGGATCTACACCAGTCTGCACCAGCTGAGAAGCATGCCCTACCACTGGCTTGTAGCAAAGTAGTAATGAAAATTGCCTTCTCCTGGCATTGCCTAAGTCTCTGCTAGAGGTGATCAAGTGGGGTAAAAAGGACAAAGCAAAACTTCAGAAATGCCTTAAGGGATTTTGGGCTGAGGTGCAGCTCATTGGAAGTCATCAGTAACTGACCAATGACAGACATTTTACTTTCCAGCTCAAGGAACCGCTTAGAGGTAATCCATAATCCCTTTATGGTTCCCAGCCTTACCAGCCATAGGGCAGAAACCAAATTTCTGGTCAGCATCATAGTTCTCAGTGGTTCCACACCACTTCATGTTGTCTCTCCGCCCCTCAGAAGTACAGTCAGTATAGTTGCGGTTGTTGTACAGGAAGGGGAAGTGGCACAGAGCACCATTGGAATTGCCACCACGTGTCTGGACCAAAACTACAAAAGTGAAAAGAAAACAGAAGCAAATGAAGTCTGCACTATCCATCAGCATGCACAGAAGAATTTGGAAAACCAACCACTATTTTTTCCTACATGTACCCTGTACATTATCCCCAGGCCTCTTTTCTTGGCTTTAAGTAATTCAGATCTGGAAACATAAGCCTTACACAAGGTCAATTCAGTTCAAATTTTGCTTTGGAAGGAGTTGCAGAGCCAGCGATGGGAATTCCTGGGGAACAAGGAAACCCAAACCTTACTGTGTTTGGGAAGTAGCTTTGCTTTGTGCCAAGGCCTAGGGAATCAAATAAACTCACAGTTCTCAGCATACCTGTATTATCTGAGTAATAGCTCAGTTGTGCCCTTTGGCTTAAAGTAAAGCCTTAGCCCTCCAGAAAGGGTTACAATTCAGTTACGTACAACAGGACGAGTCAAAACCTCTCTGCAGGTTTGAAGCTTCATGTTTTGCAAGCAGCAGTGCAAAAAGGTTTGTAATCTAAACTCCTCACCTCTTGAGCAACTCTGCTTTACAAATAATTGACAACAAGGAGGCATTTGTTGAGGCTTTTCTATATTGATATTTCTAATTTCCAACAGTTTATCACAAGAAACCTCACTAAAACAAGAATGTGTGTGTGGGCAGGGACAGTGGTGGGTTTTTTGCTTGGGTTTTTTTCTTAAAAAGAAAGAATATTTTATGTCCTGCAGAGACAGGCTTGACTTTCATCACAAAAAAACAGCTGAAGTGGAACAGAGTTTAAAAAAAAAAACAAACAAACACCTATGCAGTGTAAGAAGCAGCATTTTCACATGGGAATATGAAAAATTCTCTCCAAGGTCAGATGCCAGAGAAGCTGTCTGGGTACTGTTCCATGGACATCTGATGGGCTTCCCAGTAAGTGTAACCACACAGGTAGATTGTGCTGCAAAGGGAACGCTGACCATTCACAGACAAGAGGGAATGCTGCTG
Source organism: Falco cherrug (assembly GCF_023634085.1). NCBI lineage: Eukaryota > Metazoa > Chordata > Aves > Falconiformes > Falconidae > Falco > Falco cherrug. Next base: position 9,163,580 of record NC_073704.1, on the reverse strand, counting down.
CATGAGTCATGCACCAGCTCTTGATCAGTGATCACAAATCACATTAAGATTCTGCTATATATGGCAACCTGGCTAGATAGTCGGGATGGGGGGAGTGACAGAGGACTGCACAAACTGTACTCCACGGATATCCTCTTCTTCGCAGCCTAATATGGGCATTGCTCTAGGAATTCAGCCAAGCAAAGTCAAAGACTAAGCATCCTTTGGGTCAATGCTCTACCCCACCTAGGCACTCCCATTCTAAGGTCAGCTCAGAGGAGAGAGAACAGGACTCAGAAGGTACATCTGTATCACCCTGAGCACCCTCCAAAGATGCCAAGAGCACTTCTGTGCCCTGACATCAGGCAGTCCTTCATTCACAGGACTGCTCTGGTGCAGAGGCATGCTTCCCTCCAGACTGCCGGAATTGTTCAGGTAGCCTGTCCCCTATGTTCTCTGCTGCTTCCTCCATCTGTGCATGAAGGTCACATGCATGTGAAGATCTTCTGAGAAGAGCTTACCATTCTGCTCAGTACAGAAGGAGTATCTCCTGTCCTGCTCAAAGTTGGAAGTGGTGCTGCACCAGAGGTGCCCATCTGTGCGGCCTTCAGTGGTGCAGGAATAGAAAGTCCTTCCATCGTAGGTAAAAGGCAGAACACAGGCTTCTCCATCAGAATTGCCACCATATGTTTGGGTCACAGCTTTAAAACAAGCAAATCACAGCATTAGACCCTGGCTTAAGCAATCCCCAAACCTTGGGGCTCTAAAATGGCAAAAATCCCTCTAGGCTAAGCCACTGGTTGCTGCAAACCCACATTGAATGCCATGGACCTAGGCCAATAGACACCAACAGACAACATAGCTCTGCAGCTGTGTCATTCTTTTACATTCTTTTCCAAACATATATTATCGCAGCTCGATTTGAATAAAGTTATTAATGCTGCTCCCCAAGGGCTCTGTTTTCCCTCAGCAGGTTATATATAACTCACTGGGAAATGTTTCTGCCTGACAGAAGCAGGCTTCAAATAACCAAAACAACTATTTCTTCACCCCTTGCACGTCTCTCCAGTTAATCTTCTTCAGAAGACATTTCTGATACACACACAAAAGTCCCAGAGATCCCACTGGACTGAACAGGCACTAAACACAAACTCATACCTATTTCCTGGCAGCTGACTCCATTGCCCAGGCAGGTACAAAGCATTTGCTGGCTTCCCTGTGTCTTCAGCCACTGCATACCCACAGAGTACACCACTCCGTTATCAGTTATGCACTGGCCATATGGCTGAGGCTGGGGCTGTTGAGGCTGGGGCTGGTACAATGCAGTCTGCACATTCGTGAAGCTAGGAGAGCCAGATCCTGCAGAAGAACACAGGACAGAACCAAAACTAGTTACACGTAAAGCTAAAGAACAGAATGCTTCAATCAAACACAGAAATAATAAAACCTTTAGGCACTCCATCAGATCGAAGGCACAACTCTCTTAGCTTCCCTAGACATGTTTTAGTTATTCCACTTAGCAAACTTCAAAATTAAAATAACAATTTTAAGAAGAATCCCACTTCTACTAATGACAGCCTCTGGTTTCCACCACTGTAGAGTGGCTTTAGAAAGGATTAAGGGTCAACCGCTTTTCACAGGAATTGTTTAGAAACAAATTTTTTGGAAAAAAAAGGTTTTGTGGAAGGAAATCTGGAAAGAACAATCAAGATCAGTGACAAGGCAATAAAAAAACCACTGAGGAAGTAGGAAGATAAAGCAAAAAGGATTTGCTTTGAATTTTCCATTGGAAGAGAAAAACAAACCACAAACATATTCATTTACTCTGGAATTTGTAAACATTGAATCAAAATGTTTTGGCCCATTATCACCTGGAATAATACTAAGAGACAAAGAGGCATGTTGTCTACATTATGGAAGTTTTTGCTAATGATTCTCAGAGGAATCTCCACAAATTCAGCTCTGCTGAAAGAGGGAAAACAATAATGGGAACAAAATACTGGCACCCCTGAAGCTTTACGCATTTTGAAGTTTAGACCTTCTGAGAGTTTGAAGTTAACCTGCTGCTATCAAACTGTTAAAGTTCATTTACCAAGAATAATATAGTGTAGGTAATGCAAGAAAACAGAAGTTTTACATTGCACTCACCAATAGGAAACCTAGATCCTCAAAACGGTCAAAAAAAATTTAGAAGCTGAAAACTTTAATAAACCTTGGGCAAAAAATATATGCTACCTATAAACCAGGTAATATTTCATATCAAAATGACCAACATTCTAATGTACATGCATTAAGTAGCACTGCATACATTCCTTGACATTTCTGGTTTTTAAAGCTCAACCATTAGTAGGTATATTTATCTTGTCAAAGAAACCAGATGGTCTCAGTGGGGTTTAAATTAAGGACACTTCAAGAAAATTACCCTTAGGCTAATACATAAAGTTCAAATATTAACTTGAAATGCCACCCTCTCAAGACAAAGCTAGTATAGTTCCTGTGGATGCGTGGCCTAGACATGATTTACTGCACTGTGATTGTGCAGGCAATCACATCTGTACATGCAAGCCCCATTTGTGCATGGAAACAAGGTATAAATTAATCTTATCTACACATGCACAAACAAGGTGTATTTCCTGAACTCTAACCCTCTTTGTTGCTGATTTTTCCTGGACAAGACTCTTTAAATACCTAAATTAGGATGGCACAATCCAGCTCCAAGTCCTAGCCATTCAAAACCTGCTATTCCTTGTTCCTTCCCCTACCTTACACACTATGATGCCCCACTTACCTGTGCTAGTTGTATGCAGGGATGTGTGTCTTTCGCATTTCCATTCACCTCTGCCATTACCAGTACAGATGCACTGAAGCAAGTTTCCACGGTTATCCTTCTTGCTCCAGGTGTCTCCAATTCTGTAGGAAGTCTTGGTGTCATGGTCATTGCACCTATCTGTATAAGGAACATGACTGTTTAGCTATTTCCACATTGCATGACTTCACCATGTAACTTATAGTTCTGAAAAACCAACACTATCAAATGAGCTGATAATTTAAAACCTTTACTGAAAGCTGACCTCAATTCTTGCAGCCCACTATTACAAGTCCTATATGCACTAAACCCTGCATTGACTGAGAGCATCTGAAAATCCTGATGCTTTCGTCTAAGGTTCCATTTGTTTCCAGAATTGTGCTTTTACTTTGCAGCCATCGTCAAAATTAGCATCATAACATTACCAGTGTGAACATGGTAAACTATGTTCAAAATGTGAAAAAGCACACACTGGATTGAAAACATTCCTACTAGTTACTTTTAAAGCTATGTTAAACCCATTCTGTCTAGCATACACCTTTAAGGCTTAAATTTGTTTTAATGACATTTTTAAAGCAGATGCCTCTGTAGCTGGATAACTTCATACTATACACAGGGCACAGTTCAAGTTCAGGCCTCTACTTCAGCTGGAAGAAACTAAAACCTCTTTGAGGGCAGTATGTTAAATTCCATTTCTTCCAAAAGAAGCGTGCATGAAGCTCCAGTAAAGTTAATATGAGCTGGTCGTGTCATACCAGCAATATTAGACTTTCCAAATCTCCCTGTTGTCTTTAATAACCCACAGCCCCCGATGAATTGAGTAAATGGGTTCAAAGGACAGTATAACAAACTACTTTTGTCTGGATGCCAGATCCACATGGATTAACGACTTCTTCTTCCATTACAAGTTTTTACCTTCTCATTCAAGGGCAACTTGATACAGTGGCTCAAATACAATCATGGATCAATGAACATGAATTTATGAAGAACTGTGGAAGGATATATGCATCATGCTAGATTGCACTGAAAGAGCTCATGGGGTAGAACACGAACATGGAAAACAAATTACTAATTTGCAGTAGTTAAAATGATCAAAACCTGAGTATTTGCCAGAAGAGGGGTAAATTGGAAAAGTATTCATAATGTAATTTTGCAAATGTGAGAAAAACCCTGTCTTATGGACACTCAGATTCTCAAGTTAAACAATGAAAAGCTGAAGTGCCCCCAAGAAATGAGTTGTAATTCTGGAAAATGCTGGCCATAAAAGATATATAACAGCAGCACATGTAATGCCCCCTTTGTGGGCTACAGGTATCACTTTACATACATAAATTTGAATTTCTCTATTTGATTATATTTGGAAAACAAAATGAAAAATGAACAGGTCATTATATTGCCATTTCCCCTATGATACCACAGTGCAGGTCCGAGTTATGGGAGGAAAGATACTGCCAAATCATTTTTATTAGTAATAATAACTCCTCCAAAATTCACAAACACCACCTTCTGTTTTATTCATTCCTATTTGACAGTTAATGATTTTTCCCCATGTGTTTTTAACAGACTTAATATTGACAAGGCTGGTTTGATTTTTATAGCTTATTTCTTCAGCAATTCTCTCCAGATCTTAAGTTTTAATCCCAGCCCCCTTAGTGTTTTAGTTCTTTACAGGTCTGCTGTTTATATCAGCAGAAAGTCATTCTCTGTGTGCCCCAAGGCAACTGAATATGAAGCAATTTAAATGCTACAGAAGAGTTTCTCAAACCTTGCATAACAAAGGTGTAAGGTACAAAGTTAAATTTTCTTGAGGCAACTGGTGTAAACCATGGTAGCTCCACAACAGAGCTTGCCTCTAACAAAACTGGAACAGAAGGTAAACAACCAACCAAGATTTTGGATTTTAGAAGTCTTGTTTGCTTTGCAAATACAAATAAAATGGAATATTTACGGTAATGTCCTTCAGTGATGTTAAAACTAAAAAAAGTTACCTGCACTGATGAAGAATGTTTACACTGACAACAAAATATTGGGAAACTAACAAGCGAGATGGTAGAGCAGGCAAAACAAACCCTGTTTTAGCTAACATACATATTAAAGAGTAATACTGAGAAAAAACAAGAAGACATTTTAGTCTGGCAGATCCTGCTGTTGGAGTAGGTAAATATTTCTCTTTAAAAGCACCTAATTCTCCCTCAGGAGGCTATGTAAAAACACAGAAATGGAGATATTAAGCCAAACTCTCCACCATTTTGCAGACCAAGCAATTCTCTTGACTTCCTGGGAGACGTGCCACCACAACTCAGCTGGCCTGCGGATCTCTTAAACCTTTCTCTCTAAATCAAGTTTAAAACCCCACAATAATCCAGCCACTCTGTCACCAGCAGATCACCAGCTCTCTGGCACATTCCCAGATGGCAACCGGGATATGTGAACGCTCCCCTCTCACCTCAGAGGGGCCTGCTTCCCACCCCTTCCCAGGAGTCGGCCATCCCTCTAAAACTACTGCCACTTACAACAGGGCAGAAAATGGAATGCCTTTTCTTTTTGACACAGGACAGATTTGGAAAATAAGTAGAAAGGAGGTGCCTGCGGGTGCCAGGCCAGCACTTACTTCTGGAGGTGCAGGTGATGCGGCCGCTGCCCTCCCCCAGGCAGGTGCAGTCCACCATCATCCAGCCCTGGTAGGGCTTCTCCCAGGTCTCACCCACCACGTAGGATGTCCCGGCTGTATTGTCATAGCACCGCTCAGCTGTGAGAGGGAAAGGGATAAACAGTCCACCTAGGGCTATCCCACATGAGGACACCTCAGGGAAGACTAGGAGAAAAGAGACTGTACACCTTGACCAAGCAGGGAGGAGAAGAGGGAAGCCACCACTTACCCACGGGCTTGCAGGTCCACTCGCCCTTCCCGTTGCCCAGGCAGACGCACTCCAGCATGTAGCCGCCAGTCTCATGAGGCCGGCGCCAGGTATCACCGATCTTGTAGGACTGGCCACCCTCATGGCAGCGATCTGCAATGGGATAAGAGGAGAGCCAAGGTGATGGACCACACCAGGAACAGCATCATGGGGACAAGGTAAGGGCCAGCTGGCCAGAGGCGGAGGGGGGCAGCTGGAGCGGTGAGGAGGAGTGGGGCAGGCCACAGCTACCTCCTCCTCCAGCCTGCAGAGTGGCACCCGCCATTTTATGTGCCTCCTAGCCCCTGTTCTCCTCAGCTAATGCCCTCCAGGTTCACAGCTACCACTGGAACCTGGCTGGTGAAAGGGAATGCCACGGCCTGCTTCTCCCTCAGACCTCGCTCCAGTCTGAGGGCTGGTGTGGGAGGGTTGCCTCCATCTTGTTCTGAGGTGGGTAGCACTTGGGCCTCTCTGTCACTGTCCCTGAAAAACTGAGGGACATGGCAGCCAGGCCAGCATGCAGAGAATACAGAGATGCTTGGTGTGACACCCTAGTGGGACATCAGTCCTGTTAGGTTTGGAATCCCTGCAAAGGCAGATTCCCAGCCACCAGTGCCCCACAGCCCTGAGGCAGTCCGGGCCCACCACTTGGCCCAGGTCCAGGGAGGAAAACATAATAAAGGACAGTTTGTATACACAGGGTCGTCTTCTTCAAGTAAAAAAAACAAGCAAAAAAAAACCCTCCACACATTCTGTAATTTATTAGGAGCCACTGAAATGTTTCATTGGCTTATTTATGAAACTAGGGAATCTACGAGTTAGGAAGATTGATTCAAAGACAGTTGCAGTCAGTGAGACTCTCCAGTGAGTTCTAAAACAGGCTGATAAGGAAATGAGACTGCTCTCATGTTTGCCATTTCCTTACTGACTCTTTTCTTACAACACTTACCATCCTTGCCCAATAAAATGCCAGTAAATTCAGGAGGGCTTCAGCTCTACTTGTTAGATTCAACATATTATTTTTTTCCCCATGCTATAATAACGGCTGGCTTCAGAGTCTTCTGTGGCAATGCTACTAGGATCAGCATGTGTCTTAAGAAACTGGACACTTAAGAACAAGTTTTTTCTCAAAAGGTGCCTCAAGGACTTTGAAATCTCAGTCTGAAAGTCCTGACACGCAGTGATCTTCATCTTTGCTCACAGAAAATCCAATTATGAACTTAAGGGAAATTGTGAACAATTCAGTGACTCAATAAGGAAAGGATTTCCAGACAGTCAGACGTGAAAGGAGAGCTGGGAAGAAAGGACCAAGGGAAGAGCAAGGAAAAGGAAAGTACAGGTCAGGCTGGTGAAAAAGGAGTTGCAGAAAGACATTGGGCTGGTGTCTGGATATTAAATCCCAGCTCCCTCAGGGACAACTGTTGGCATGACATTTTTGGAGGGCAGGGGTACTGGCTCTTGGATAGTATTTATTTATTATCATTTATTCAGAGTAGTCCCATTAGTGCTGATGGTATTATTCCAACTCACTATCTGCAGATCAGACTCACTTTTTTCCAAGTCAGAAAGCTACTTTCATAAATGCACCTATGAAAGTATAACACAGTCCTGTATATAGTAAATGTACTAACCTATATGGCTGGACACTAACAGTAACTTTTGGCATATGGCTGAGGTTTTCTGTTTGGTTTGGTGGGGGAGGGTTTTTGGGGGGGTCGGTGCGTTTTTTTGTTTGTTTTGGGTTTGGTTGTTCTTTTGTTGGTTTGGGGTTTTTTTTGTTTTGGTTTGTTTGTTTTGGGGTTGTTTTTTTTTTTACACATAGCACTTCACCCCTTAAATAAAAGGGGCATTTGGTTGTGCAAATGTATATACATGGGGCAAAGGCTTCAATTCCAAGATTTTAATGGACTCTGGACTAACTCCCTCCCAACTCTAGTTAATGGGCAATGGGTATATTGTATAATTTGCTGTGGAAAATACGACACTACGGAACAATAGCTCTAGTAATAGGCTCTTAGTTACATACTGGCAATGGTGCAGCTGATTCTCCCACGTCCAGCTCCAATGCAAGTACAGTCCCAGATCATGGAGTCCTTGGGGCGCTCATAAGTCTCCCCTACTCGGTAAGTGGATCCAGTGTATTTGTCAAAGCAAGTCTCTTCAGCTATGAGAGGAGAAAAATCAAATTCATGTAACCATGCCAGTAACATGCACAGCCAACAGAAACACATATTCCTTGCCTCCTCACACAGATACACCTTTTTTCTGAGGACAAATGCGTATCAGTCTCCTCTTTCTTCCTGGGATAGAGCAGCAGCGAGGAACTTGGGTGAAATTTGCCCCCTCAAGGTCCCCATGATGCTGAATAACCTCAGCTTCACTCCCGCAGTGAGCCAGAAGTTGAGCATGGCATGTGGGCAGCCATGCTCTGAAAGGATCAATCCCAGCTGTCTGAAGTGTAACAGGACAGGAGGGAGCAAACATCCCCTAGAAGCGGCGTGCCTTGTCACACTAATCATTCTGACTTGGTAAATAAAAAAGTGCATTAATCCCAAATTCTGCAGCAGTCCCACTGAAGTCAACAGTACTACTTGTGAACTGTTCACACTCATGCATGAGTAAGTGATTACAGAATGGTTATGTCAGTGCTGCCACCAGACTCAAAATCTGCAACAGAACAACCTTCTGCAATACCGGACTGATAAAAGTTAACTGTGCCGTAAGGTAAACTTGCTATTAGACTTTGAAACTTTAAAGCTTGGGAATCCCTGCAGGGGAAGGAAGGGTAGATCAACCCCCTTTTATGGGGGAGCAAGGGGGTGAGCATTCCTTAAAATACCAAAGCTGCAAGGCAGGCAGCACACAAATCTTGCAAAACAGATTTCTGGGACGCTCCCATCCGTCTTACACGAACACTATCAGCTAGGAACCAGTTTTTCTCTCTTGCATATCCAGCGCAACATAAAGGAGTTACGGCAAAGCAGTGGCTTCAGAACAATAAATAGAGATAAATCACATCTGATAATCTAAGCTGCATTGTATCCCAGAGAGAGGCATCTTCCAGCAGGCGTTGCACTTAAATTTCTTTCTGTTACCTAAACTTTTTCTGCAGAAGACTAAACAATCTCATTTTACACTCAATTATAGAAAGCTCACAGCACGGCCGGGGGCTGTGGAAAGTTGTAAGTTGAAGTATTTTTAAACAAGCTGACGACACTGCGCAGCTATGAAAAGTTGGGGTGAAGCAATCAAACAGCACAGAGCCAGAGCTGCAAAGTGACTCCAGATTTGAACTTCCCCGTGCGAGTCCAGGAGTCAGTTCAGTTCATTATAAAGAAGAGGTTGGCTCGAAAATTAATGTTTAGATCCAATCCTCCAGAGAGATGAGTGATGTTTGGCTCAGGGTTCTGATGGCAGGCCCATCGCTAATGAAAAGCATTTCTTAAAATCCCAAGCCAGATCTTCAGTGTAATTGAGTGTAGGTCCGTTACCGACCCTAAGTACCAAACTTCAGCTGCAAACCCAGACTGCTAGTTATAGCTCAGTATGAGACTTAGCTTACTCCGCATCAAAAGCCATGCTGGGGTCTTGATGCGGACAAAAAGAGACCACCGACTTACGTTCAGGCTTGCTTTCACAGTTAAACCCTCTGCTTCCACCATAGCAGGTACAGACCAGCGTGTTTCCCAGGTAAATGCGCTCCCACTGCTGGTTTATCTGATAGTATCTTCCGTTGTCATAACAGGTCTCTGGGGGGAGAGGAGGAGGAGAGGGGAGCACAGGGGAAGAGAAAGAAAAGTTTGGAGTTACCGACGGTAGAGGCGGGGAGGACGGGACACGGCACCGGCAAACGGCGCCTGCGGCGGGCACCGGCGGCTGCCCGCAGCCTCCCACGTGTGCGGGTCTGGCCGAGCCCGAGGGCTGCGATGGGCCGAGCTGTGGAGCCCGAGCGACAGAAAGAGCCCCCCGGGGGTCACCCGGCGGCGCCGGGCTGCGGGGAAACACTCGCGTCCCGTCCGCGCTGCGAAGGGGCCGGGCCGAGCCCCCGCCATGCCCTGCCCGCGGGACCCCATCCTGGCGCGGTACTCACGCTTGCCCTGCGCGGGGGTGCCCTGAGGTACCGAGGTGGTCTGCGCCTGCCGCCGGCTCTTGCCGCCGCCTCCGCGGCGGTGCCTGCCGCCACCCCCAGCCGCTGCAGCCCCCAGGCAGAGAGCGAGCAGCGCCAGCCGCCACACGGTGCGGCACGGCATTCTGGCACGGCACGGCACGGCACGGCACGGCACGGCACGGCACGGCACGGCACGGCACGGCACGGCACGGCACGGCACGGCACGGCTTGCGGCGCCACTCGCAAGCAGCCCGACGGACGGGACAGCGGCGCCGCCCGGGCGCTATATAGGGCGGGCGGCGCGGGGAGGGGGCGGCCGCCGCCACCCCGACGCCCATTGGCCTCGGTGCCGGCGGGGGCCGCCACCGCCCCGACGAGCGCCGCCGGCCCGGCCCGGCCGCACAAAGGGCCGATCCGCGCGGGGCGGGGGCTGCGAGCGGTGGGCAGTGCGGGAAGCCTGGTGGGGGTGAGAGGCCTGGCCCCGCAAGGAGAGCGGGCTGCGAGGCGGCCGTGCCATTTTGTAGAACGTTTGGCTTAACAAAATGGCTTTTGTGGGGAGAGACAAACTTTTCTTTTTCCTTTGAGCAACGCTGCCTGTAAGCTGATACCGCTCCGTTCAGGAGAAATAATGTTCTGCACAGGGGAGAAGGTGAGGCATAACATACGTGTACGGGTTGGAAATAGGAGACCCTAAGAGATGTTTAATCTGTTGCTAGTGTCTCAAAGTTAAAATCTTTCACACCTCACTTGGAAAAAACTGTGAGATTACATTCCTTTCAAAGTAAATTCAGTAGCCTCTTTCTCTGACTTTATCGCTTGCTGTCCAAAATCAATTCTGTGAACAAAAGAAAAGGGGGGGGGGGGGGAAGAAATGCTGGGCTTTGAACCCCTTTTCAGGATATGGGATCTTCAGTGTGAAGATCTAATGTAACCCCGCTGTACACAAATTTTGTTGTCTTCTTTCCCGTCATCTTCCCATAGCCATCTCTGCTGCTTTGGCGGGGCGTCTCTTTTTCCGTAGTTTGAAGGAGGTAGTGCAAAGCAGACAGTGTGCACTGTAATTGTGGCTTCGAGCAGAAACCTGCTAGTGAGCAAAGCAGTGTGCCCATTCCTGGTACAGTGCCTGGACTGGTGCTCAAGTTCAGATTGTATAGGAAGGTCTCGTAGCTAATCATTTTCATGCCTCTCATGCATACCCTGCCTTGGCAAAGGGGTTATTAATCTAAAAGTCTGCTGTGGTTCCTGATCTAGTAAAGCAAATCTTCAGACAAACATGAGTGTGAAGTAGCCTACAGTGTTTCCAGACATCTCAAGCTGAACATCCACAGGTCTCCATAAGAGTTCTCAGCAAGTTGAGCACCAAACTGTCGTTCCCTTTACTGCAAACCATTTGTATTATCTTTACTGAAATGCAAGCAGTAGTATATCACTTGGGACGAAGACTCTTTCAGTAAGCAGTGTACAGATCCAGCACATGCTTTGTTCTAGGAAAGCGCGTAGTTGTGATGTCAGGTATCAGTTTTCAAAGAAATTTCTATTCCTCCGTATGAGGGATGCTCACAGATACATTAACATAAGCTTCCCTGCTGGAAACTTACTGGAAATTAAAACCTGACCTGACAGTTGAGGCGAGCTGTGGTGAGCTAATTCCCATCTTTCCTAATTTTTATTTTTAGACCCTACTGTGCTGCATTATTTTTTTTTGAGTTACCGAACACACATTATTCCTCAAAATAATCACAGTACTAAGGCAGGTATAGCAAGGGAGAGCTTTAGCTTTGGAAGCAGAACACATTATCATAAACTAGCAAATACCCGGTTTCTTAAAATGAGAGCCTGCTTTCAGAAAGTGTTCCTGCTTTTCTGAGACCTAAGATATGAAGCATCAAACTCAAATTCCAGCTTACAACATGTCTGGAATTCTCTGGTAGAAGTGAGGTGAAAAGCACATTGTCAGAAAATGATGCTGTATGACCATTTATAACTGGGGTGTAGTGTACCTATCCTGCTCCAAAGGAAGCATTGCTGAGTGGAAATCAGTACAAAAGAAGAGTTTTCCTTGTAGGAAACACATATGTGCAACGAGGAGGCAATTTTAAATCATTTTTCCAGTTAGTGTGATTAGGTCTTGGTCAAATTTTCAATTTCTTCTGCACCGTATGCAGTGTAGCGCTGCTTCTGTGCAGTACTTGCTTCTACATACCCTTCCAGTGAGTGTTTGAACAGGTCCTGCTGCTGCTACCAGTTGCTAATTAAGCTCAATTGACATGGAAAAGGAAAGGGTAATGTGGAGTTTTCAAGTACAGGAGGATCATGATAAATAAAAATTGCCAGGGGAAACTTGCTTAAAATGTAAGAACTAGGTACAGGTAATTCATAAGGAATGGGATATGGTGGCGTAAGCAAACATGAGGAAGCAACCAGCAGTCCTCATTGTGGAGGAAGAGCCTGTGTGTGCCAGATGCTGTGCAAACATAGCTGAAGAGTGCTCCAGGGGGTCTATAACCTCTGTAAGTCTAGGTACGTGTACCTACCAGCTCTTTGCAGGCAACAGAAGAGGAGGGTCCCTGCTCCCAAGAAACAGGACTTCTAGATGCATTTCCATGATGCTGCTTCTAGTGACCCCCATTTCCAGCACGCTGCTTTTAGTAACTGTTTTAAAATGGCTTTTTAAAGGTTCATATGCTCGATGTACTCACCATGAAGGCTAAATGATAAACATTGACCTCATTTATGCCTGCTTTAAGTCCAGTTCATGTAATTTTGCATTGTGCTTAGGTCTTCAAGGACAGTATAAGTATTTACATAAAACTGAAAATGGGATTCAGTCTGAAAATGGCATGAGAAATACAGTGTTAGCCAGTGTGTGACTGTGTCGAATGCTTTCCACAGCATTAGTTACACAAATACAGGGACAACTGTAAGATTCCTGCTTAAGAAAACATTTCTGAAAGCACATAAAACAAAATGATAATTTTCAACAATGTTCAAATTTGTTTCTTGCATAGCCATCATTTATTAGCAGCCACAAATAATCTTACAAGTCGTATTTCAACACAATTTGGAACAGCATGCTTTTACTTCTAAGGGATCTCTGACAGTAATTATGACACAAACAGGCAGTAATTACTATATTGCATGCTGTTTGACTTTCTGAGATGTCTCTTACTTATTTCGGGAAATGGATGTAACTCCCTTGTCTGTCCCACTGTCAGTTTGTCCCTCAAGCTAACTGGAAAGGAAAGGAAGATTCACCTGAAGTCTTCCTTAAGATGAGATCAGTTTGAATTTATAACCACCCTTCCATCGTTTTTGCATCTGAATAAGGATTAAGAATGTCCTAAACCTCTGCTTTAGCCATGGGTATTCTGATTCATATTCTTGGCTTTTTCAAAATTTTCTACTGAAATCCTAACTTTTCGATTCTTGGTTAGAAAAAGCACACGCTTTTAAGGTCTCCTAACTTTTGTTGCTCCATTGTATTGCTCTGCAGATAACCCGGTCCACTGGGTTGACTTGATTTCCTTTGCTGCACACACTCACAGGGGGGCTGCACATATAAGTGGGAGCACAGTCTGTCCCTGGAACCATTCTCCTGCAAATTCCAATAGCAAAGAGGGAAGATGAATCAGCACAGAAAGGACCAAGCCAGGTCACTTGTTATTCCTTTAGCAACCTTAGAAGGAAAGCCACATGGGCTTAATCATCTCCTTCTAAAATTATCACTCATAGAAACAAGAACCATAAAGACAAGAGGTCAGGATTCCTCTCCTTGACATAGGGAGACCATTAAACACTTCCTGCAGTTCCCAAATATTTTGCAAGAACTCCTGTTGCGAGCTGAAAATTTCTGAATCATCACAATTTCAAGTCTGTGGTTTTTGTTAGGTCACAGCAAAATTCATTTCAGGGCTGCTGAGGCTCTACTGCACAGTGGTTCATTCACTCCTGAGTGTCTCATCCAGGAATCTGGAACATCGTTCTTTAAATGAAATTCATTCTTTCTGCCGGTTAACTACAACTTCAGTGGTACGTAACTGTATGCTGGCTCCCAGCGTAGGAATGAATTTCATCGTGTATAAATGGTCCTTAACAGGATATTAATTAGATCCTTGGCACTCTCAATGGAAATTCCCTTCTCTTCTCCCTCCTCCCCAGTCTTTCTTATTGAAATGTTCAGTGTCATCAATGCAGAAGAACACATTTCCTTTCTCTAGCTGTCCATGGATTATGTTACTTAGTTTGGTCTATCTGAACTGTCATACTTTGCAGTGGTGAGAAGTTCACAGCCACAGCCCTTGTTTTGCATTCTGGTCTGCAGTACTGTCAGCCCCAGGTGTTTAACCCTCATGAGTCACACCCTGCAAAATCAGAGGAACAGCTCTGGAAGGCAGGGGGCTAAACATTTTCATTCTTTTCTGGATAGAGTGGTTCTATTGGGGGTTTCAGTTTGTTTGTTTGTTTGTTTGTTTTCCTGATTCTTTAAGGAGGTGTTTACATCATATACAAAGTGATTTAAGAATGGAAACTGAGATTCTGTCATGCTTCCTGATGCCAGAACTTCAAGAAAAATGAGAACTCTCATGAGACCCATGACAATGTGAATTGGCAGGCAAGTAGCATGAGACAGACCCTCATCCACAGGATAAGCTTTTGGAAGGGCAGTACCAGCATGAAAGAGCTGAAAACATGTTCTTCGTCATATTTTCAGATGTTTGGTGGAGATTTTCATAGATGCGTGAATCCTGTTGATGTTGCCCTAAATCCTTTGGAAATCCCAGCCTGATGCCCTGCTGGGGAAGTTCTGGAGCACTTCTGGAAACTTATCAGGACAGCTTTCAAGTCTGAATCAGTGTTTTGGGATGTGTCATGAGCACTATTGTATGGGGCTGTGGGACCTGGCTTGGGGCACCAAGCACAGTGTTGCCAGCTCCTGAAAGATATTTTAGGCAGAGCTGGAACTATTTTGTCTTATTGAGGAATGTTCCACCTCCCCAGCTGATGTCTGTCCTGCTCAGAAGAAATCCCCCCCTAATTGCCTGCTTGTGCCACTTATTTTCCTCCTTTCAGAGGTTAAGCAGCCCCCAAGGACACCTGCAGGGAACAGGCAAGTCTTCGTCCAGCTCACAGCTAAATATTCCTTGCATGTAAGGAGATGCGATCCTGCAGCTTTTCTCCAAAGCAAAGGTGAGAGAGCTCCAAAGGGCCCTGAAAGGGGGCTACTGGGACAAAATGTGCTAGAGAGGATTGCTACGAGGAGCCTGGGCAGAATGGGGATTTGCATTGCTGAGCACAGGGTTGGCAGATCAGGAGCCAGAAACCCCCTCCACAATTAACAGGGGAGAATTAGCAATGCCTGCAATTGTTTGCAATTGCAAATGTACATGTTAAGCATGGACAAAGGAAGGAGAAAAGTCATGACAGCTAGAAAAGTGCAGTTTCTTATGACTTATTTTCTTTTTCACTTCTGCATTTTGGCCAAAATCCCACCCAGTGGTGGTAATGGGGGAAGACTCCTAATTCTAGTGGCTGTTTTTATTTAATTATTACAGGTTTTTAACAATAATTTGACTTTTCAGTAATAGATGGGGGGGGGGGGAATGGAAAGAAAACAGTTATGTCCATGTTGTTAGCGTAACTTGCTTCTCCCTCAAAGCCCAGAGACAGAATTGAAACCCTCCCTTTTTCCACATCAGTCTTAAAAGTACTAAAGCAAAGTTAAGTAACGGTGATATCGCCACCAGCAGCATGAGGTGAACTTGGCCATGAACCCTGGTGTTTGAGTGAAACTGCTTTTATTCTCTCCCAATGAATATGGTAAATCGCACTGAGTCTTGTTTGGTTTTAGGCAGGCCTGGTCAAAATCCAGAAATAAATGCTAGTGCTGGGTTAAGTCTGGCTTGCTGCAGGGGAGTTGAATGCACTGAGCAAGCAAACAGCTATTTATTATGATGATTATGGGGGAGTGCGTAACGGGTTGAAATTGAGAGTCACAAAGGGCTGAACTGAGCCAGGAGCATCCAGAAGGAAAATATTTTGGCTCCAAGCTGCAGTTTGTCCCCTGTTTGCTTCTTACCCCTTCCACCCAGCCTTACATGGAGCCAAGGAGTGTGGATAGTTATTTGCTGCCAATTTTGAAGGGTTAGCTTTTTTTTTTTCCCTCCTTTTACTGTTGGTAGCCTGAGTTTTTGGCTGCGCTCGTAAAGATGAGAGAAGCTCTCACTTTCACTTGTTTTTCAGCCCTGCCCAGAAGTTCTTGTTGGCCGCCTTTTATACTTTCCAGCTTCTGGGGAAGAACTTGGGTCTTCTCCCTGTCTTCATTCTCACTTTCTTTTCCCTACTCTTCCACCCTCTCCCTTCCGGTAGCCCAGGTCTCCCGGCCAGTAAGTTGTTCCTTGGTTTTGGATGTATTTATTTTAACTTGGCTGTTTCTGTGGCCCAGCAATACTGTCACTTCTCCTGTGGGACTTCTGCAACTATTTCTCTTCTGTGGGTGGGAATCCAGCCCAGGGAGAGGCCCAGAACAAGGGCTGTTTCTGACTTACTCAAACCTTTGTGAAAGATGAGCTTCTAGCAAGAAATTTTAGTAAAGGGGGCTGGAGTTTCATTGTGTGTCAATCATTCAACTCATAATTAGTCTGAAGTCAGGGCCCCTTACAGGTATGATTCTTACCTAGGGAGCTTTGCTAGTGGAGAGTTTTGGTCCTATATAGGCATAGGTATTGATAAGATTTCTTGCTCCCAAGTCACTCCTGTTGGATACCTCTAACTGTAGAGTCAGGCTGAGAAATGGAGCTACCTCAGTCCTATGTCTCATTGCTTAACTATTTCTGGTGCGGGTATATGTTAAAATCTAGATGTGTTTTGATTAATTTTTGGTTGAAAGCTGGACTTCATGGCAACAGACTGACTCAGAGAATTTCTGCTCTGTCATTAATCCTTTGAATTAATTCCTTACTTTCAAATGTTGATTATAGTGGGCTAGACCTTGGATTTTTTTGAGATTTTTTGTTTTGTTTTTGTTTTTTTTTTGCTGGCACTCAAAACTGATAATAGTCTGCATATGCTTTTTTATTATAATCCTTGTTCTGGTTTTGGGGTTGCTTTGCATCTTGGAGTTTGTATTTTTAGTCTGTACTGAACTACCTATCCATGAAATCATACAGATTTGGAGCCGATGCTTTCCAACAATCATCACTTACTTCTATCTTTCTGACAGTATTTATGGAGTTTGCAGCGTTCCTTACTCTTGGGATGATGAATTATTGTAGCAACAATAAATATACACAGTTTTCATGGACCTTTTTACATAACACTTTCTGTCATCTATACTGATAACAGTCACACCAATGGAGTTTCTGTGTGCAAATTGAGGTTTTATCACTGACGGTATTTAACCATTGATGTATTTACGATTGGCTTAGACAGCTACACTGCAAGAAGTTTTCCACTGGGCTGTCACGAGTGTAAACAAGTCAGTTTGCCCAGAACAAGGAGATGCGCCCATATTCCAGGAATCCATTTCACTACTTCCAAACACTTACACACCAATTTAAAGCTTCAAAGTGTTTTGCAGGAAAGGTGGTCATTCCAACACATCCCTTCTCTTGCAAAATTCTCCTTTCAAGACCAGCAAGTGCCTTTGGTGTGTAGGAAAGAGATGGCATTGTAATTTAACCTACACTTTCTTGTCTACACTTCTCCTGTAATGTCATAGAGTGGTCACCAGGCAGACACTTAAGCATGTAATGGATGAAAAACTGAATCTCTTACCTGATTACAGTAAGGTGATTGCAATCCAGCCTGTTGAACTGAACAATAAAATTCACATTTTTTTAAAAGAGTAGGATTTGGACCTGCTGGCAGGTTGATCTAGGGACTTTCCAAACTGAGTAACTGTTCGCATTTCCACAAAAAAAGGGGGGTTTCAAAGGAAAGAAAAGCCTAAATAGTTTGACACAGTCTGGAGAGGAAAGCTTCTCATAACGTTTTCCAGGATAGCTTCTGGCAACACCAACAAAGCTGAGCATAACTCTTAAGTGAAGTAGGAAGTTTTACGAAGATGCATCATATCTTGTGGTCATACACTAAAAACAAACATCCCAAAGCTCTTGATGATGCATGGGATATTTGTACTCATAGAATATGTCCCAAGCCAGCCATATTTATTGCAGGCACATTTTTGCTTAGTCAGGTCATGCAGAAATTAAAGCAAACATTGCCTAAATACGTATTGTCAAATTAGGGTATTAATCTGGCTAGATTAGTATAAACCGACTTTCTGTCCATGCCATAGCTGAAATATTTGTAAAGGCAGGTAGAAGCTTCAGCGTCTGGAGATATACATTGCTTCTGCATTTGATTATACTCTCCAGATTTATACACAATATGGAAAGAGGTCATAAATAACTTTACAGGAACAGCATTTATGTTTTCCATAGAGTGCTTTAGTATAAAATGCGGATTACATGCACATTAAATGAAGGGAAAGGTTTTGACAGTGTGTCTCTTCAATTAATTTATAATGAGAAATGTCATGCGTAATATTGAAAATAAGTGCTACACATGGCATTTATCTCCTGACTGATGCTTCCTTCTCAGTGTTTTTAGGTTGTTTCAGTGGTGTGCAGGGACGTGGAAATGGGAGGCTGTAAAGGGCCTTTTATGCCTCCTGTCTTTAGAGAGTATTGCTGAAACATAGCTTCTAAAAATTACACTTTTTCTCCCTCTGGCAAATAAAACAGCCTGAGACAGTTTTTATATGGAAAGCCTTGAAGGAAAAAAGGGGCAGAGAGAAACATACCTTTGATACAATTTTTTTATAGAAAGTGTATCATCTGTGCATGGGAAATACTTAAGACAACAAAATCTAAGGATCACAGGAAAATCAGTAGTATTTTACCAATGTTGTTGTAAGATGACTCTGTGGTAGAGCTTTGGGCTCTGGAGTACTGGTATTTAAGCATCTCTGAAATGCCTGGGGTTCAGGTTGACATATGGGCATCTACCTCCCATGTGTTTGAGATCTAATATTGTTCAACAGGCCAGGTCCAAGAGACTTGTGAGCCTAAGTCCCACTGAAGGACAGTACAATTTAGGTTTCTTAGTATCTGAGTCTATACAGACATGTCATTTAGGCCCCTGGCTCCCGTAGGCACATAGTGTCTGGTAGAAACATTGCCAAGGGGAAGGTAGGTCAGCTGAGGGAAGCAGTGTCAGGCTAGAGGAAACCAAGTGCACTGAAATTGTTGCTGTTGTTGGCTCACGGCTTAGAGATCTGTGAGGTACTTTCTGGAACTGAAAGACTCTGATCCTGACCCTGCAAAGATTAATTAAAGTGTCTAGCTTTACCTGTTGCAGTAATTCCACTATTTGATTTACCTTGGCTGTCACTTGAATAGAGCTAGGCATGTGCCTTGTTTCTCCGGACCCCGCTTCCCTCGCCTCTATGAACAGCATTTAAATACATCAGTATCCTCAGCCTTGCCACTGGGAAAGTGTGTATGAATAAGCTGCATGACAGGGTCATAAATTACATGGAGAGTAGAACAAATCTTGGCAGTGGATCATAGCTCCTAGAGAGATGAGAGCTATGGCAAACACATAAGGAGAGAAGGAAAGGAAGACTAATATTTAAGAGGAAGGCAGAAATATTACCACTAGACTGTTCCATTGAAATGAGACCATTTCTGACCTTGGGTCCTTTGGGAGCAGGCTTGGTCTCCTAAATTCTGTTCAATATTTTTCTTTTTGTCTAACCTCTTAGGGAAGGATTGATGCTTAAAGACCATTAGAAATTCTGCCTTCTTTATAGAAAAGTCAAAATCAAACCATAAAATACAAGTGGTTTTCAAGCAGGCTGGAGAAATCCCACAAAATGCCTATTTCTAAATCCATGGTCTGCAGCTATATCCTTAAATTGTGTGTCAGCTTTCATGGGATATGGGACTAAATATTCTTTCCATGTCTAGTGTCCATCACAAAGTCTAAACACCATTACTGTGTAAAATTCACTTTTTTCTTTGAAGTTTCATAACCTTAGAACATTTCTTATAAATGTGTTTGAAAACTGGAGTGTGACTTTAAGACATGCTTGGAAAACCTTCAAACAATTACAAATATGCACACAAAAATATCTGTGCTTAGATGAGGTAATCCACAAGAGGGTTTCCAGTTGGCCTTTTGAAAACCAACTATTTTGTATATAAATGTCAACATTAATTAAAAATCAACACAAAACAGGAAGTAAGAAGCCATGATGCCATATTGGTTATGATCTAAATATACTGATTAACTCTTACCCCATAACTAAAAGTTTATTCCTGTTCTTGGAGGCAGTCAAGTTTTTTAAAAGAAAGAAACAGATATGCGCCCACTGGAGGATGCAGCTCATCGGACGACTTCATATTGAAATGAACACGTGGAGAAGAATTTTCAAAGACGTTGTGGGTCCTTGCATGATGCCTGATTAATACTGAAAATGGAGCATCCTAATCCTTTTGGCATCTGTAAAAATCCTTCCCATGATTTAAGCCTATTGGCCAAAGTCTCCTCCCTGGAGAGCTGCTGTTGTCTGCATAGGCTTATTCCATGAATCAGTGAGACCTCATGAGTTAATATTTGTGTGCTTATGCTCTTAGCTGGCTTTTATGAGTGGTACTAAATGGCTTTTTGGATCCGGTTCTCAGATAGACAAAATGTGCCTTCCAACACTGTTGCTTATATCCAGACTGCTGGAGGGAATAGGAAATGGCCTGAGCTTAATCCATCCTCAAGACAATCTTAAAATGATTAATTTGCAGTTGTCCTCTAGTGCCACACAGCAGGTTTTGCTACTACTGAGTTTTTCCAGAAATCTGCTTATTTATTACTGCTACATACATTACTGTATTTTTTTAGGGATGGGAGAATATGCCAGTGCATATTCTGCTACCTCGATAGTGGGGCACATGCTTTAAAAAGTTACCAAATCATAGCACTTTAAATCAGAAATCATATACAGATAACTTAATTTCAAAAACATGCCCCATAGTGTGTCCAGTGTTATGCGCACCATTTCTTTTTATGAATGCACAGGGACACTGCAAACATACTGAGTTCTTACATCTTTAAGTCCTATTAGGTCAGCTTTTCTCCTGGATGGTAGACACAACATAAAGAAAATGGCAAACTACGCTCACATCCTTCCCTAGAAAAATTATCCGTCTTGGGCACAGGGTGGGGTCAGAATGGTGTGTTCAGACTTGGAAGTGGTGGTGGGGTGTTAGGTGAATGAGAGCCCCAGGGTAGGAAGCCGGCTGGCAGAGCAAGGTCCCTCAGGAAAGAAGGGAGTGCTTAGTGTTTCCTTCATGGGTGCTGCAATAAACATTACTGAAATTTGTGTTGCCTGCCATGTGAGGTTTAGAAAGTGGAAAAGAGACTGGTACCTCGCAAATGAGGTAGCTTGCATGATGCTCATAATTGATTAGTGTCTTTTTATCCTTTCTTCTGCTATGGGGCTTAAGGCAAAAAGGAACTTTGTAAACTGCCAATCCACATGCTTCCTTGATGAGAAAAGTTTCCAAGTATGAGAAGGAGAGGTTTAGACCTGCTGTAGGCTGCTGTAATGAAGTGACTTTCCCCATGTTTCTTTCCTGCCCATTTGATCTGACATGCTGCCTGGACTAGTGACCACAGGCAGATAGAACAGGGCAGAGAAAGCAGCCCTGTGCACCTCCTGCCCCATAAAAATTGTCCACTAGATTTCTGAGAATCCTTCCTAGCACCTGCATGTGACCAGCATCTAACCTTCCTGCTATGCAGCTGATGTCATTGCCAGTGCAAGTTATGTGTATGTGACTATGGCCTGTGGTTATGTAGTTCTTAGACAAGTGTGTTCTTGTTTGCATATATAATTCCATATATAATTCCAAATTTATGTGTTTAAAGAGGACATTCATCTCCAGGGAAGGTAACACTTCCTGATGTTCAAATGCCACACTAGATATCAGGCACTGATTTGTTTTGCGTCTTTGGAAGAAGAGACATCATTTATAACACTGAAGTTTTACTGTTGATTTTAAATCCAAACATGGCTTCAGGGTGCTTTGATCAGGGATTTTAATTTTAGATTCATATTCAAATTTATGATCATATGTCTACTAGATAGTCATAGTCATACTAGTCATAGTGTAAATTCTGTATAAATGAGCAAATAATATGATGTTCATTGAGTGGGAACTAGAAGACATGACCTTGTTAACTCGTGCTGGAAAAGCCAACAACAGGGGAAGCGTAACAAGCATCACCTGTGAGTAATGACTTCCCAAGAGTAAAGGTTTTTTGTAGAGAAAAGGCTCAGCAAATACCCATAACTGTCTGGAAATTACTAGAAGTCAGCCTTCAGTCTTTCCTGCTGCAAGGCAATCTAAGCGAGGCTGCAAGCAACTGCCGAATCCTACAAACAAAGGAAACTTTTCACCTGTCACCATTTGCAAGTTGCCAGAGGCAATGAAAGTATAAATACAATAACTCACTGCAGTAGCTTTGCAGTGAACTGCACAGTCACCCTAAACCCTCATGTTACAAGGGTATGCTGAGCATGATGAATGCTTCTGGTTTAAAATATTCCAGAGAGAACACTTTTTTTTATCTCTCTCCTCTTCCAGACTTGTACCAACTGTGCTTGCATCTAATAAAATCCAGATGCTTTTTGAAATAAAATTATTACTGTATTAGATTGCAAAACTTCTTTTAAAATTAAGGTTGTGACATTTTTAGCAAATGTTCCCTTTCACTTCAGTGGACTCACAGCAGGAAATAGTAGATTTTATGACAGTGAAACACAGACAGAAGGTGTTTATTCTTATCTGCTAACAGTGGTATTATTGCTTTGTGGTGCTCTGGTGGACAGTTTCTGACAACTCGTATCTAATATTTGTAGACTCCCAGATCTTGGAAAAACTATTTCCTTAGAACAAGTCTCGTTTCTCCTAACATAGTGTATACATACCTAAACACAGCTACTTGACATCTGAAAAATACTAGAGGGTGTCAAGATGACTTGACACATTAGAATAAGAGTATACACATGGAAATTTGGAGACATACTCCCATAGGAAGACATTTTTGGATGCTGTGTCAAGGAAGGCTATAAGGCATCATTGTAATGGTTTGCAACACATTATGGCAGAGGACCAAGCTAGACAAAAAGTGGATTTATAGTTGGTCTATTATGACTACAGTAATAATAAATATAAAAAAATAATTTATACTGGTATCACAGCCTGTTTTCATTTTGTTTAAAAGACCAAAGGCCTTTATGTACAAACACTGGCTTGCACATACCTATTTTAAATCTTTTTCACTACCACTACAGTAAAATACGTTGAGTCCTTGTGTATTTTTTATTGTCGTTCATCCCTGTGCACACATACCAATTCCAGGAATCCTCCCTTAATCATATCTCTGGTAGGCACAGGTTGTCCCCAACCCAACTGCAGCATTAAGAAATATGTTTCATTTTTTTAAAGCACTGAAATATTCTGATTGTAAGAGCTGGTCCCCCTGTGTTCAAAAGGAATTCACAGGTGGTCAGGTGCTTCTGAAACAAATGCATCTCAAACAATCACTAATTTCTTTTCCCTAGGGTTTCCTCAGGTCAGGTGCTACATGGAATAGCATGATGCTAACTATGCTCTTTTTTTATCCAAGTCAGAAAAATTTCATAGCCCTCCCCTTTGAAAAACTGAAAGTTTACAAGGAAGAAATTAGTTTTCAAGTTCATCTTTGTAAGGAAAAAAGTCTTCACTTTGAACAAACTGAATGTATCATTTATGTAAAGATAAAAGTCAGAGAGAAGTTTCAACTTAAATATCATGGCAAATTCTAATAATACATGAAAAAAATAAAGCAGTCTGATGTCCGTGACAGTTTCTAGTTATGCTGATACTGACTTGAAAAACAATATTGAGGGAATTCAGGAAGGAAAGATGTTAATGCATGGATTGTTTCCTGCAAAGTATATTGAAGGGCCATAAAACCAGCTGTCTATTTTGGATGTGATTAAGTGGAAATGACATAAAGTACAATCAACAAAAGAAAAGATGGAGATCGCTGCTCTGCAGATCCTGATGTCAATCACTTAGTCTGCTAATGTGACAGTGTGTATCCAAATGCATGCTAGTTTGTTTTGAAGGTATCACTGTACAGGAGATAAAGAACATTCAGTGTCTTTAGTGTATTTAGATTTATAAAAAACTTACTCTGAGAACAAACACAGAAGATTAATTCAGTCTTTAAAATCACCCACTGCATTTCCAAAACCAATATACTTTTTTCAAGAACTGTCATTTGTGTCTCCACTTAAACACATGCTGGACTTCACTGGTGATATGCAAGCGTGTATAGGTGGACAGGAGTCACAGCTTCTGTTTCATACCAGCCATGTATATTGGCAAACTGTATCTGGGAAGTACAGATGACCTGCAATGTGATGGATGTAAGTATTTTGCAAGGATGTAGCAGAGAAAACTTAAGCCCATGAATTTCACTGGTTATTGTCCTTCAACATCACATTGAAGATGTTAGGATTCAAAGTTTGAGATCTGGGCTACTTTGAAGTCCATGGCAGAACTCCATCAGTTCTAAGAAGTTTAAAATTTCAGCTATTAATCATCTTGGCTGCAGAGAGAAACTGGATGTAGACTGGTTTACTGCAGGGGCTTGTAATCATTGGAAAGTAAGGTTACAGGACTCAGAAGATTGCATGCTCCAATCCTGGGCTTGAACATACCAGAGGTGTAGACTGTTTCAGCAGGCATTGGCTTCACCTTGACTCTAGCCCCTCCTGTGAAGGAGATTGCTTTGATAACCCTTCTCAGGGCTGCACTTTCCTATTTCAGAAAGTTTTTTTCTGAAACACTAAGAGCTGAAAACTATACTAAATTATTCTTTTGTTGATGTTGTCCAGTGGCCTTGGAGAGTGACTGATCTTGATTTTCTTGAACAGATCTGTGTACATGCTTTAGGGCACTGGCTTGGTGACTTTCTTTTCCTGCTTGCTTGCTTGCTTGCTTCCTTCCTCTCTTTCTCTCTTTCTCTCTTTCTTCCCCAAATAACACCTGATTCATAGCTCATGTCTGATCACCTTTTATAGCTTTCCTTCTGCTGCCTTCTAACCTCTTTTCAGTTTGTCCCTAGCCAACTTCTTGAAAGGCTAGAGCACCACAGTAACAGGAGAGGCATCACAGCTGATTAGGCAGAGCATGGGAATCATCCTCTGAGTCCTGTCTATACTATTCTGCTTTTCTCCATTCCTGCAGCCGAAAAAGAGAGTTGTAATTTTTGGCAACAACATCTCACTGATTTTTTTGTAACCTGAAGTTTTCCTTATCCCTTAATTCTGTGCTAGAGTTCTGCTGCTGAACTACATAAGCCCCCTTTATCGCTGAACAATATCCACTTGTCTCTATCAGATTTCATGTTATTGATTTCAGAGGTGATGTCAAAGTCATTTTGAATCCTGACACTGTCCTTGAAATTATTGGAAGTTTGGGTGACATTTGGCCACACACAAGTGTCCTAGTTATATTCTATTTATTCTTGACAGTTATACTAGGGAACCATGCTTTAATTGGAATAATTTGAATTTTTAGCTTAAAATTGGTGCCTGAAAAAAAAGCATTCAGGACTGGAGAAATTCTAACTATAATCATATTTAATGCAAACCTTATCCTACCTTATCTCTTCTTTCTTTGATTTTTGAAAGATGTCAAAGGAGTGATTTATTCATAGTCTTTATAAGCGAGCACTAGCAGTTATGTTCAATGTGCTAATAATGTGCAGCAGCAAAAGAGAAATGGAAACTGGATTATGTGGTAAACGTTTCTTTTTTCCATGCATTCAGATTACTTGCTGGGGTTGTAGCATCCCAAGAAATATGTAAGTTTTACATACAGAGTAACAGACGGAACAACTTTCAACAAAAATTCCTTTCTTTCTGGCTAGCTTTATAAAAACAGCAATTCTACTCCTAATGAAAAGTGCGGTTTACGTGCCTCATGTACATGTGTCTGTGTATATGTGTGTCTTTTGAACATAAACTGGAGTGAATCATATTGGAAGAGCTTTCCTGACTCGTATTGTTGGCAGGGCCTAGAACAGCAGTCTCACGGAAAAGTCAGTTGCTGGCAGGCAGGTAGGGACGGCAATTGTTTCCTCACTTGCATGAATCAGAAGAGGGTGGGTTTTTTTCCCCTTTGCTTTATATTTCTAACCAGTTGCATCTGTTTCTGCAGTCCCATCAGTATACTGAGGACTGACGTTCTTTCATCAACGGGCTTTTAAATGTAGATCCAGCTGCACTGCTGGTTTAACAACACTATCTATATTGCAGCCCATGAAAAATGAGTGATTATTTGGTGGGTATTTAGTGAGGTAACTACATTCACTTGTAAGAATTTATACCAGTCGTCTCTGTTATAGAAGGTGAACTGCTCTAGTACCCACAGCCACCAATAACACCGAGTATGTAATTTCTTCTAATGACTGCAGGGAATGAATATCGGCAAAACCTAAGATATTGCCAAGACTGTTGCTCGCTGGGTGGTAGACTGTTGTAAGAGAAGCATTCCAGACTGCCTTTGATTAAAAAGCTGACTCAGCAAGGGTTTGCATGAGGTACAGCTAACTGCCTCATTTGCTCAGTGCTTTGCTACCCTGGTGTGATGGAAATCACAGGTTTTATAGTGGTGGTGCTTTTTCTGATGGGCATGCTTAGCCTGTAGGAACCCCATGGGTTCTTCTTGTGCACCCAGGCTGCCCCTGGGGATACATACTCTGTCCTCTGACCCAGCACAGCCACACTGGAGCATGAGATCCTGCTTGCTGCTGTTCCCTTCTCTGGTGCCACACTCATCAAGCCTATTGCACTGTCCTGCACTCTCTCCTAATTTTGTATCCTGACTTTTCAGTTTTGGAGGATGTGCCAGAGGTTATACTGAGCTCTGAGAGACAAAGAAAATACGTCTCACTCCTACAGTTGGCTAAAGCATTTGCAAAAGCTTAAGGTGACTGACAGCATTTTGAATTGCACAGAGATGTCGGTGGAGGAATTACAGCAGGTAAAATGATGCACAGTTGAACACCCAGGGTATTTATTAGACCTAAGCTTATAGGAGCTGATTTTCCTCTACATTTTTCATTTCTTTTAACTAAACCTTTACTTACTGGCCTAAAAATAATCTCTGGAGGAACGGGTTAGCAGGACTATTGTGCCATCTTGCCTAATACCCCTCAAGATTTATTCCCACTGGGAGCTATAAAAAAATATCATGTAATCTCCTCCAGATTATAGAATACATTGGACACATTGGCAGTCACACCTCCATGATATCAGGATCTTCATTAACTTCAGGGCTGATAGATGATACTGTAGGAACAGAGATAAACTTGGCCATTGGTGTATCATGAGTCTGATTTTTAAAGCAGCAATTTTCACATATAGATTAAATGTATAAACTTGCAATTTTAAAAGACATTTATCCAGGGAATCCATTCTTTGGCTGTCCTGAGCTTGTGAAACCCCTCAAGAGAGGCTCTACAGCCAGGCTTCTGCTGCCCTAATTAATTCTCTTGCACAATGGCATTTACAAGCAAATAATTTGACTCTCTGTTTTATTAAAACACATATTGTAAAATGGTCAGCTAAAGAGGAAATTAAAATTTCCTTTCACACCCAAGACTTTTCCTGGTAATACAAATACCTTGATACTACATCAGCCAGCATGTTGTATAGACAAAGCAGTGTAAAGCAGTCAGACACATACCTCACGGAGAATGTGATTAAGGGCGTTTGTGGAGACATGAACTCCTCTTGCTGCAGGGCTGGGGCGAGAAGGGAGAGCAAGAATAACGTGAGTTGATCTTTAGCTGGTGCAGTTTGGTGTAATTTAATTAATTCCAGAGGAGCCACTCTCCCTGACACAGTGTGGGTGGAAATCCTCAGAAAGGCTTGTGCCGAGGACCTAGCTATTCATAAGCTGTCTGTACAGAGCTTTATTTCTACCATAGGCAGCTCTGAAACAGGCTTGAAATGAAGGGTTCAGGAGAGAGGCCAAGGGTACAGCTATTGCAGCTGTTCCACAGTTGGTGGGGGGAGATGTGCTCCACAATGTATTTTGATCAGAGACAGCTCTATGCTGTAAGATCCTGAAGTGCTTTTAATTATTCACTAGAATAATTGTTCAGTGGAAATACTTATTCCAGAGAAACAATTACTCAGGAGAAAGTAGCCATGATCAGGAGGAATGAAGCAGCATATCCATGTGTAACAGCATTTATGAGAACAAGAGGGAAACAGCAACTTTCCTGGTTGAAACCACAACTGAAATTATAAACTGGCAAAATCCCATTTGAAACTCATCCAGGGCTGTGGGCCATCACTCCTACTCTCGTGGCAAGTGCGATGGGGTTTTTAATGATGAGATATAGTCACTGATGAAGTGGTGCCTCCTGTGAGAAGCAGGAGGATCCCCTTCCATTGACATTTTCTGTCTCCTGAATGGACTTTATCCTATGTCCTTGTTATTATGTGAAAGTCATCAAAAGTGCTGTGCAGTATCTTGTATGTCTCTTAGGAATCTGTGTCTTTCTTTTTCTTTAACTGAATAGCTATTTTAATTCTTTCATGATCCAAGTGTGTTTGGGTGTTGTTTGCACTCCTGGATGAGAATCCATGGGGCTCAAATGCCCAGACGGAACATTTTTCTGTTGGAAGGAACTGTATCCTCAAAGTCAAAACTTTGGAAATGTAAGCAAAATGTCCACAAAATTTATAGACAATCAGGTACAGCATTTTGATTATATAAAATACCCTCAAAACTGCAGAAAAAATTATATTTTAAATTTATGCTGATTTCAAATTTTTAAACTTTTGAACAAAATTGTCTTTTGAAAGCTGGTATGAAAGGGAAACGTGGGTCAGATTATTTCTGTTTTGCTCAGAATCTTGGAAAGTAATACTCCTGTTTAATTTGGAATGAATATACATACTGAAATTGTGGGACTTTTGAAATGCCTTGAAAGCAAGTCTGCTCTGATCAGAAAGTCAGATTCCTGGTTTATTAGGTCTAACACAGGTCTGTACTAAACCTCACTGATATGCAAGAAATTCTAATGACTTAGGGCTAACTTCGCCTTTCTGCACAGGTATATCCCTGATGTCTGTTAGACGCTTCTTCTATGTCACAGTCTTGGGAAAACCACCATATAAAAGCAACTGGGTCTATTTTTTCCTGATCTTTGGAGCAGCACAAACACGAGATCCTCTAGGATTTCTTGCCCTACTCTATTATATAGGAGTTGTATATACTACTCTAGTATATAGGAGTTATGTAGGATGGGGCTGCTTCTCTTGAAACATTTTATTGCAAATACCTGTATAGGGTTTATCAACTCCTGATGCATGGTTGGACTTCTGTCCCACTCACTTGAAAAACCTGATATATTCCCCGCTTAGTGAAGCAGCTGGCACTTCAGGAGTGGGCTGATTTGAAAAATAAGGATGGAATGTGCTCTGAGCTGGGATGGTGGTAATGGTGGTTTGGATCCAAGCAAAAGCAACTTTACCTTAATCATCCTGTGTTTGCTTAATTACCCCAAAGTATGTCTTTCGTTACCCTTCCCCCTCTGAGAATGTAAGACAGGCTTGTTATAAGTATTAGGAAGTATGAAAGGTGAATTTCCCCTTAATTTAACATATTTCCGAGTTGCGCACACTCCCTTCAGAACACAGCTGCTTTGACTGGTGTTTTTTGTTTGCTTTTCTTCCAGCAGTCTTGCCTTTCTTTGGCCTGTTTTTCCATCGTCTCCTCCTCCTCCTCTGAGTCATATGTTGACACAACTCAGTTTTGGCCCTGGTTGTTAGACTGGGGCATTGTTGCTGCATATAGGTACAAAGAGGGGTTATTTTCATGCTTGTCATGTGAATACCAAAATTCCCTTCACTTCTGTTTCTTCGAAGTCGGGTATTTAGTGTCAAGATGTTCAATTGTTGCCAGTTCACTTTCACAGATCTATTCTGGTGGGCACCAGTTAGAGTTGGTGGAGATGACTGACACTGCATGAATTAATTTTTCCTGTTTTCAGCCAGGACCTGCCTTCTCTGAAGTGATCTTTTTTCACCCCCTAGACTGACCCCAATGAAAGCTGGTGTCATAACTTTGAAAGGCTCCTTTTACATGGGTGTCTTATTTCCCAACAGGTATCACAACAGCATGACGCAGTGCTGCAACAGCTGATTATTTATGCCCTCTGGTTGGGATAGGGAAAAGGACCATCTGTGTATCCCATGTTGAGGCATATATTGTGTCCTGGAGTGACTTGAAACTTGATTTATTTTTTCTGAAATGTTCACACTCTCCTCTGTAGCCCTATTGTGAGTGCTGCATGAATGCAAAATGTTTCCAGTAACATGTGGGTATGGAAAGCCCTGCCCTGTTGTCAGGTTGTAAATGGTGATAGAAGATAGCTGAGAACTGCAACAGTGGTGTGGCATGACCAAGGTCAATTCGTCGTGGCACTGATTCCCATCTCAGTTGGCCTGGCCAGCTGGCAATCTTGTCCTGGTCCATGAACCTGGTCATTTTGGAAAACCTTCATCCCTGTGACCACAAGAATGCAGCTTTATCAGACCACTCCTGTGCACTGGGGTAGTGTCTCTTTACTTCTTTCCTGCTACCTTTCCCATTGTCCTTATTGATACAAAGACACCACTGGTGAGAGACTGGGCTGGTGGGTTTACAAAATAGAATTTCAGACTTTGTAGTAAAAAAAGTTTTAAAATATGAACATTTCTTAAATGACAGAGATCTATTCTTCACACAGAAGAATAATAAGACTTTTTGCACTTGTTGCACTGAACATTTAACTGGTATCAGGGGAATCAGTGTGCTGTTCCCATTCCCCCTGCTACAACTCTTTGGTACCTTGATTTTCTTTTTGTCTGCCTCTTGCCTTTCAGGCTGAAGCAGTAAATACTTCAAGGCAAGGACTTTCCTATAGTTTGTTTTACAAAATACCATGTATTAGAGTCCTTGTTCATCATTTTAGGCCTCATGGTGCTAGCACAAGATAAAACTGAATATTGCTGTCTCAGGTATTAGAGAATGGATGCTTAATGAAAATTTTTTTCTCCTTTAATGATGTGGTTTGTTTTTAGAATAATTCCTACCCTTTCTATTCTAGTGGTTTTGGGTGGGTTTTTTTTTTCTGTTTTCTTCCTTCTCTGCGTGATGGCTCAGTGTTGCGTGGTTATTATGTCGGTCTTCACTCTGCTCGGAGTACAGTGTACAAAGAACATGGGTTGTGACTTGCTGATAAAGATGGATGAATCTGTGTTTATATTCCAAGAGAAACCATGAGCCATTCCTCCAGCTCAAAACAGGGCTGATTTTGCTTTGATGGGTTTTGTGACCCCTTTTCTTTGTTTTCTGCAAACATCTGTCCAACCATTTTTATTTATAACAGTATATTCATGGAAAAAAGCATGTCTCAAATATGGAAAGGAAAAAGTGTGACACCCTCTGAAAGCATTTGCTCAGCTGTTTTGGAAGTTCTTTGTGGGTGTTGGAGTGTTTTAATCATTCAGTAAAAACAATGCCATGTAATTTAGCAGTTCAGAGGCCATTTACACAGCCTACTCACTATTCTAAGGCTGGATTACATTCAGCTGGTCTTGACCACCAAAGATCTACTTAATTCCTAAAAAACTTGGTGAATTAAGTTGGGTGTTTTCATTAACATGGTTTCTAAATAAAGCCCTTGCCGAATAGCTCACAAGCAACTCACATTCAGAAATACTGTCATACAACATTATGTTCCCCTGTGGGTCTTTTTAAGAGCATGTTGTAAAATGCTTTACCATTAGTTCTTACATAGCCTAATTTAAAAAATGAGTTTGTTGTAGAGGAAGTGATTCAATAGCAGGGGAAAGAATCCCAAAGAGATGGACCCACACAAATGAAATAACAATACTCCACTGGGGTGAATTAGGCAGAGTAGAAATACAAATGAAAATAATGGGTCACTGGGGGACCAAGTTAACATGAGATCAGAGCAGTAGGATGAGATGGGTACATTCGAGATCTTTAAAATCCAGGGAGTGACTCTTAATTGGATTAAATACTGGATGAATTGTTAGAGGTATAAACCAGTCAATGTGTCTGAAAATGCGGGAGATTTACTCTCATTTTTTGCAACAAGGGATTGTTCTGTTCATGGATTTGGGATCCTTACAAGTTTCTGAAAGGAAGGATTTGGGAGGATGTGTCTTACAAGGCAGAAATAATGTCAAAAGGCAGGGTCAAGATAAGGATAAATGCTAAACGCTTTCCATAGGTGAAGATGGGCAAAATTGCTGGAAGGAGAAAAGTACCCAGGCAATAATATCTTACTTTCCAACTGCAGGATGTTAAACAGAATACTTAATTAGGCAGCTCGTGATTAATAGAAGCAAGTAGGGTTTTATTACAAAAAGAGTAAGGTGATCAGAGAAAAGACTGGGTTTATCACACTTTGTAGTGAAACATCATTCAAACACAAAGGGCAGAATTTGTAGCAGAGAGAATAACTGGGGAAAGGTTTGTAGGGAATTTTGTTGAGTCAAATGGGTGATGAGCCCAATACTCTGGAAAAAGTATTGTTTTAAAATATGACGCACCAACTAGAATTAGATAGCTGCTTGTGAA
The DNA here is from genome assembly GCF_023634085.1 of Falco cherrug. Classification (NCBI taxonomy): domain Eukaryota; kingdom Metazoa; phylum Chordata; class Aves; order Falconiformes; family Falconidae; genus Falco; species Falco cherrug. The sequence goes on along the minus strand of NC_073704.1, from coordinate 9,131,063 downwards.
ATTCTTTTTCCTTGGAAAGCTAGTCACAAGTATCTCTTCAGCAACAGGAAACGAGTATACAAATCACTACAATATTTATTTTTTAATTCAATAATACATGGGGTGATCTGCTTTTATAGTATATCTGTAGTCAATGTATTAAATAAGCGCTCATGCTCTCAGCAGCTGTTTTCCATGCCACCCACTTCCTAGGATAAAATGTGATATTATCTGTCTGTATACCTATACTATAATACAAAAACATAACATGTTCCACGTTTGAGGCTCCTTGTGATAAATCTCTTGGCTTTAGCCTTCCTTTGAGTCTTTCTACCTTGCAAGGACAGGCATTTAAAGAGGGAGTCATATCCCTGTGAAAGATGAGGTTGGTTTACAAATTGTGAAATCATTTCAGCTGTGCTGCTTACACTTGGTTTCCTTACACAATCATATTCCTCCTCCCTCAGCTTCTGAACCCACTGACTAATGGCAACCAACTTCACCAGAAGGGTAGAAACATCGAAGATAATTTTGTTTCTGTACGTGTCAGCAATAAACTGTTGAGTAGGAGAGAAAGATGTCTTGTGACTGAAAGGAAAGATTGAAGTGTGAGTTCAGGCATGAGTAGGTCTGAATGTGCCCAGGAGAGATGTTATGAAAGCTCCACTAATGGGGAAATGATTGAGAATCCACACATCTGATGTGGCTCAGTAGCAAACCAGCTTTCACTGTGTGTTGAACTAGTAAAATTCATTGGGGGTGCTTTTCACTTGTGGCTTTCAAATTTGTAAGGTTCTCTGTTCTGCTTTCCTCTACAATCTAGCAGCTTTTATTTTTTTACCATGAAAGTCAACATTGTTCTACACCTCTGTCTTTAGAAGGTGAGCTGTTAAGAAAAATGCCAAATAAATTGAGATTAATGGTAAAATTAAAGGTGTTGACGGCACAGCAGAGGTCTTCAGAGAATCTTGGATTCTAACAGTCTGGAGGCCCAGAGGTGGTGTGCCACAGGAACTCCATGAACCTATGAACTCTCAGGAAACAATTTCATGACCGTTATGCTGGTTACGATTGATAGAAAAAAAATATGCTTCCATATATACACTTCACCCCATTTCCCTATACCTTCCCATTAACTGACTTATTCTGCTGCCTTCCTGGATTAACTGTGAGGTCTCTTTGTGTTTCCTGAAATAGCTCAACTGGCTCTAGAGAAATTAAAAACTTGCCTAGATGAGGCCTTGAACAGCTGATCAAAGCTGTCCCCTCCTCTGAAGAGGAGGCAGGTTGCACCAGATGACCCCCAGAAGTCCTTTCTAACTATCAGCCTGTGAGTCTGATGCTACAACTCTTGTGACATTGCTGACTCATTGTGGAACACCCTATGAAGATGTTTGCAAGCTATCCAGTCATCAAAGGGAAAGTTAACTACTACTGGCAAGGCAGTCCAATATCGAGGATCCTCTTTTTTTCCATTCTGTGTCAATCTGTTGGAAGACAGGCAGAAATAAAGCTGAAGAATTAAGCTGATTTATGCAATCTGTCTTGCAGATACCTGATGCCCTCTAACTAGAAGGCTTGGACAGCTTGAGGGAAATTGAGGCCTACAAATTCCTCCAGATCTAGGCCTGGGTGCAGGCAAAGTTGCCGAGGGCAGAAGCCTGCTGGAGGTGCCAAAAAAAAGATCATGGTCATGCTGCCTACTTCCTTATGCCAGAGTCCCAAAAACCAAATAGCTGGGTCTGTTATTTCTGCTGAAGAGGAGATGGGGACATGTAGGGTTTGGCTTTTGCAGGAGGCAAGAGTCTATAGTAACAACGGGCCTTTTCCTCTCCATCCGTGATTCGTTCACTTGTTCTGCATGGATATGTAACCGACCTTTTCAAGTTTCAGAGGGGAAAAAGAGACCTGGAAACTTCCCACAAGTCTTTCCTAACCAATTCTCTCTTATTTATCCTGAAAATTTAAACAAGGCCCATAAAGAGAAAAACAGAAATGAGAGGCCCTAGAAGAAGTCAGAGAATTCAAAGAGCTGTGACTCTCAGCCAACCAACTGATGAGTCAGACACCCTCAGACCATGAAGCTGGCATAGCTATCAGGAGTTATTTGTACACAATAAATCTGATTTTTCCCTCCTACCAGGTGTTTTTAGGTGATGTCTTTAAAGATGTTACATTAGACTCCAGTTTTATTATGTATCTTTAAAATGGGTACAAGAATTTAATGACAGGACCAATTTTTTTCAATGTTATGCAGAAGATGGGGTGTTAAGGAAAACAACCAAGTGTTAAAGGACTCATTAAAAATGGCAAGAAATTGTAACATGGGTATTTTTTGTAAGCATTTGATTCTCTATTTTGCTGGTTTGTGAGAAATGTGACAAACTGGGTTCCAGAGTGTTTCTTTGTCACAGGTATTTAGACTTTACCTGCTCCGTGCCCTATGAGCTGACGCTTTCCCTATGGCAATGGGATACTTGGTTACATGAGAAAGAGGTGAGGCATCAGTATCTTCACTGCCACTGAAGCCACAGTCATTAATTGTGTGGGTCCTGTTGAGCTATTGCTCTTCAAAGGTAGCTGATCCTTTGGTCGAATGCTAACGCTTCCCTCCAAGGCTGTGAAAAAAAAGATCATGATATAGCTGCTCATGGAGAAGACAGTGGTCCTTGTTTGATGTTTCCAAGCTCGGGAGCTAGGGTCTGCTGCCACACCCTGCCCTGCCTGGGAGCCATCTTTGTGTAAGATGTGACTGCCGTTGAGCAGGAGGCTGCTACCCCCACATCTGGACACATCTGTGTAGCAGATGATGTGAGATGGTCCTGGACCAGCAACCTGGAAACATTGTCCACAGTTCCCTTCCAACCATGTAATCAGACTCTGTTCCACTGAACCAGGGCGAGTTTTGCCCATTCACCTCCCTGGGAGCAGGACATGCTGCTTAAAAAGTGATGGTTAGAAGTATGCAGGAGAACTAATAAAGCTGTGTCATACATTTTCCTGGTGGAATTATCTTTTCCAGCTTTTCTTAGCAGGGGGGTGGGGGGTGGGGGTGTGGTTATAGTGAAAAAACTGGCTGTATGGCTGTTTTCTTTCATAAATTATGTCAGTTCACAAATTACAATTTAATTTGGCCACACCCTTCCTGTAACAGAGTAAAATTAAAATCAGATGAAAAATAGATTGTAACAGAAATAAAAGAAACACTGATCAAAGGGTTGGATTAGAAATAAAAAGGTTTTAAAATAAATAGGATGGCTTGGTAAACATAACTGTTGAATTGAATAAGGAGAATGATTTGAAAGTGAAAGCCCCTTCCTGTTATGATTATTTGCATCTAATATATTCAGGGTAAAGGAAAACGTACTGGAAATTTCCAGTCAAAGCAGAGCTTTGATGGAAAACGCAAATTTTTCCTCAAGCCCATGTTATACAATTTAGGTGGACAAACCACTGTGGAGTAGTGAGGCAGAGCACGGTGTGTGGCAGGGGGCTTAGGGACCACAACTGAAGGAAGGGGAGTTCAAGACAGACTAACTCCTTTCCTCTGGGATATGTAATTTTAGCATGCACTGAGCAAAAATTGAACCAAATTAAGCTTTGTATTTACAGAATCTTTTTAGTTGCTTGAAAAGGAGGGTGGGTGGGTGGGTGGGGAATAATTTCAGCATTTGTAACCAACTACAGCATAAAGCTGATGCTTGTTAGCAGAGCAAGCTCATTACTGGGATAGCAACAGTAGGAGAAGGAAGCAGGGATAGGGAGAAGATTCCATGGCGTGCACCAAGGGATTGCTGTTTTTACCCCTTTAAATGGAGCAGAAGCTCTTTGGGTGGTTCTTTATAAGGGAGAGTCTCTACTAGGTATCCCTGAAGGTGCAAAGCTTACAATAGGTATTGGCTCTGTATGGCTTGGAAGAGTTATTTCTAGTTATGCCATGTTGTCACTTCTACTTGGTTGTTGTTGGGGTTTTTCTTATTTCTTGACTCAAATTTATATGAAGCTTTCTCAAAGCTCAAAAATGTGAAAGTTTGTTGTATAGACTTGTCCTTTTCTGAAGAAGAAATCTGCTGCTAAAAGGGTGCTGTGTCTGTGTGTGAAGGGGGGTTTCTAGATACTGACAACTTTGCTGCATTCTAATTGTGCCCCACTACCCTTAAAAGCTAAAAAGCTTTATGGATGGTTGAGCTGAGTCTTTAATTTTGCCCTTTGCATAGGAGGATGTTTACAATGAGGAATAGTCAACCTCTCACTGCTTGCAGTGCCTGCTTGTGCTTTCTGCTCTTACTAACCAATGGTGACTGGAAAAAAAGTCTTGTATTTCTTTTGCCCCTACTTGTTTTGAGTAGCTCTGAAGTGTGAGACTGACTAGAAAACCCCATGGAAGATTAGGCATGACGATGATATTTTTTTGGTGTGCTCTTTTTCAGCATTGTGCTGTCCTGTGCATGAACTTACATTTAATGACAGCAAGTGGCCTGCCACAGCTCTGTGACTGAGTGAACAGCCTCTATGTGTACAGCAGATAATGCCTTTCATTTACCAGGCTGTGGTTTTTTTTCAGCCTGGCTCACTGAATTTTACAGGTAAGACAACAATGATTGGTGCAGATGTGCAAAGGAGTGAAAAAGAATATGTAGTGGTAGAAATACAAGTATTCTGAAATAGTTCTCTGTATTGTCATGTGGAAAAATCGAGGCCATTCATAGTGCAGAAGCTTAAAGACAGCATCTCTTCATGTATGTGGGAAGTGAGCAAATAGACAGTGAATGATTGACCATGATGAAGTGATACTGATTCACCTGAGACATTGTCCATGATGTTCATGTGATGCTATTTCTCAAATGCTGTTTTTCCTCTTGCTTCTTCCCTCGCCAAGGTAATGGTGTAGTTTTCTCTGCACACTTTGAAAACTTCGCATTAGGAAACGGAAGAAAAATAAAACCTACTTTTTGTCCTTAAAAATGTTGTGACCTTTATGACAAGGAAACAGATTTCTTTTAAGAAGAAAATGTGTAGGGTGTGAATAGGAGTTTACTGTATTTTGTCAATAATCCCAATTTTAGTGTTGTGGTTTTTTATTATTTTAAAACCACTTCTTTGTTCTTGTGTGAAAATGGTAAAAGCCTTGTTTTCTTATTTGGGGAAGTGTTAACTCTTCTGCAGAAAACATTGAAAGTGCTTTTGTAAGGAGGTCTAGACAGAGTGATATTTCCCTCTGAGCAATGCACAGAAACACAGCCTGAGACAAAGCCTGGCTTGTTTATGAAGTATGGCACAGATAGCAGCTGCAAGCAGTTAAGGGTTAGAGGAATCCTTTCATAGCTGCTGTCTTCCCCACACAGACCCACCCATTTCTTATGCTGCTAGTCCCTGGGGAACTGGCAGGGTAAGGTATTAATGTAAACCACCATTTCTTCTTATTCCTGTTGTTAATGATCTGTTTTGGGAACAGTGTATGTTAAACTTGTAATGGTCTGGGAAGGCAATACTTGTGAATACTCCTAAAAGTATGGATAATGCTGGTACTATTAATTCTCCCAAAGCCCTTTAAAGTTCCTCTCCTTGTTTGGGTAGTTTTACAACCAAGGAAACTAGAGAGGATTTCTGGTGTTCTTGGTGTTCCTTACAAAATGCATTATTTTTAATTTGAGTCAGTTTCTAAAGGCCAGATACTACTTTGGTTTTCAGAATGCTTGGACTTACATCAGCCAGCTTTCAGCTTTTGTTAGAAACTGATGTTCATCTGAGGCAAGTCTGTTCCTTAGCCTTTTGCTGATACCTCTGAAACAAATGATGGTTGGCCAATTGTTAGAAACAGTCGTTCTCCTTTAAGTGTGAGAGAAAGGTACAAAGGAAGGCAGTGTGTCCTTTTTCCATGCATCTGGTGCTCCCATCTCTTGTCCATCCTACTTGTCCCCGTGAAAGGGCAGCACTGCTCTTCTAAGGTTTTGAATGTGGGATGAACTGGATAATCTCCATCTGGACTATCTGAACAAGGAGCTGATGCAAAGTCTTGTCCAATTTAATGACTTCTCTGGTGCTATATTTGCCTATGGTTGTGGTCATATAAGCTGCTGGGAAGTTTACCCCAGAATTAATAGATTTTAGAAGTGCTGTAGTCCAACCTAAAACATTAACTCTGATACCTCCCATCTACCACAAAGGTATAGGATTCATCCTGGAGACTTCTGGTCTCCCCCTGCCTTTCTCCTGGCTTCTATAACTCTGGCAAGGCTGGCTGTTAAAGGCTCAAGAAGTGAAGTGTGAACCACTGTCATGTTGAGTTTGATCCATTTAAAATGAAATATCAGTACTCTTATTACAGCATGTGCAAATCCAAATTCTTGGACTTTAGTCAACTGCAATTATCAATGCCTTTGGGCTTCACCCTGTGGTTCTCTCCTGTGGTAAAAAGAATCCTTTGACCTGCTACTAGGATGGTGGTTGTGGGTTATCAGCTTTACACTATCTAAAGCAGCATTCAGCTCTCTGCTTGGGGAGGTTATGGGCTTGATATACTAATATACTATGTTTTTTTTAACTAGCTGAGAGCCCAGTTTGTGTTAAGAGTCAGTTTACAGTATTTTGAGCACAGCCAGTAGCTGGCTAGAACAGCAGATAGAATTAGAGCTTGCCCTGTTTCTGCAGTGATGGAGAACTGTAAAGTCTTCCTCCCAGTAGGTAACTGGGAGATTGAGCCATCATGTTCCACTATATTATTCCCTCTCCCTACTGCTGCCTCTGGCTTTATGCCAATACAGTGGATATCTTGTTTTCCAAACAGTGGCTGAAATCAATCATCCTTGCATCACATGAATGTCACAGGCAGAAAAGACTGTGCCTCAATATTCCTTACTTTCCTTCCACTTTTTGGGTTATCTCAATCTTAACATTACTGTCACTAAATTCTTTTCTTCTGGCCAGCCCTTGATTTTTCTGCTTTGGCATTCTTTCCAGTTCTTTAGATGATTATGAAAGCAAAATTTCAAGGTTAGATTTTATCCACTGGATTGCTACTTTTGAACACACATAACAATTCCACTTGCTGGACAGTTACCATTGCAATTAATTTCTTCAGTGTGTGTGTCTGAGACCTGCCTCTTGGAAGCATTTAATTATAATGATGATCTTAAAGGTCCTTTCCAATCTAAACAATTCTATGATTCTGTAAATACAGAAAGGTAGAACAGTGGTATCTGCCCTAAATTCTTTGAACACAGTTATTTTAAGGACTTGTCCCAGGGTGTGGGCTTTTTGCCTGCTCTCATGCAAATACATTCTACTGCTGATTCCTGGTTCCATCGGTTACAGGAGCTGTTATTCATGTGCTATTCATGTGCATAGTGCCAATAGCTTACCAAGTGGAAACTGGTTATATGAGTGAACTTTTTGCTGGTTCTAGTCCTAAGTTACAAAAAGTCAACCACTTACTAAATGTTAAGTATCTCTCTCAAAAGGCTAGGTGGAAATACGATCCATGGCTACATAGAAAGAGTACTGCTTGCCTGGCTGAAACCCCCAGGGCAGCAAACTTGGTGGCTTCAGTGGAGATTGTTGCCCAGATAATTACCACCCTGAAGCATGGCTAGTAGAAACTGAGATTGGAAGCTTTATAAAATGATGTATTTGCAGTCTTAAGGGTTTTTTTCCTTCATTTGCTGACCTAAAATCATTACGAGGTGCAAAAACTGGAAAAAAAAATGGGGCTGAAGCAATAGGCAAAGAAGAGAAGCTGGGGTCAGTTTTAAGGAATATAAAGCGTTTATTGCTGAAAATTTGTTGACATGTAAACAACACTCTTTTAGCAGTATGGAGATGCTGATTGTTAGTAGTCGCGTCTGTAATCTAATGACTCCTCACAGGGTGTGTTGCTCAACAGAGCCTTGTGGTGACAGCTAGGGAGGCAGGCTCTTGGGAGCAGATGTGGTAGGAAGCCTTCTGACAAGGTTTCTGCACAAAATTTGTTTTAACTCAAAAAAATTTATGGTAAAATGCTGGCATCAGTGTAGTTGTCATATAAGCAAATGAAGATGAAGGATTTCCTTCCAGAATAATGCTTTTACTGAAAATGTTGAGTTATAGCATTATCAAACTTCAGAACACCATTGTTTGAGCAAGTCAATTTTATTGCAAAAGAATAATTCTTTGACTCCAACAGGCATTTGTCGGAGATGGTAATTTGATTGTTGAAATGTGAAACTTCTCTAATTCAGGGTGAAAACTGACCTGGAGGTTTTCAGTAAAATTGAAATGTCTATTTAGATGTCTCTAATTGGGAGTTCTGAGTGTGTCCAGCATATGGAAGAAAACTTTGAATGGGAGAGTCGAGGAAATGGCAAGCCATGGTTTAAATGTATACATCCAAGAATGTGACTTTTCTGAATTAATTCCTGTATAATATATGACTATGTATCATGATGCTGGGAGGAGTTCACAGAACCTCATTAGAAGTTGGTGGTGGAAAAGGAACTGTAGCCTGCTCCCTTTGGAGATCCTCAGGTCCCTACCTGATAAGGTAACATACAGATTTGCTTATTCTAATTTATTTAGCTGTCTTCAGGCTACATTTCCAAACTGCAATGGAAAATTAAGAGGCTGTGAAAATGACAGGGGAAGAGTGGAGTACCAAGAAAGTGGTTTGCTTACTGTAAGAGTGTGTTGAGGAATCACTGTGCTAGAGAAGGCAATTTGGAAACTAGTTCAAACACTCCTTGAAACTGTCAATTCTATGGATGGAAGTTAGCCTTTCAGTTGGTCTCCTGTGTGGCTGAAGCTGGGGGTGTATTTAAGTGTTGAATGGAACTTGTGAAGAAAACAATTTAAGATACTGCTGGCATGGGGCTGTGAAGGTAGGAAGTCCCATGGGGTTGACACATTTTTAGCCAAGTCTCCCTCTGTGGAAGCTATGAGGGAGGCCAGAAAGGTGAACACAAAGGGCAGACACCTAAAGTAAGGAACCTCCAGGCTGGAAACCTTTGTTGCTGTCAAGGACTGCTGAGCACCACTCCCTGTGGCCCTCCCCATCTACCACTGGGGTCCATAGCCGGTTGCCCAGGAGCTGTGCTATCAAATCAGCCCTTCCTGAGGCGTGGCCAGACCTGCCTGTTAGGAATGCCACTAATTGAAGCTGATGCTCTGGGACATCCTTCTCCAGCTGTAGGATAAAGGCTCTGGCTGTAGCCTCGTCCCAGAGCAGCTGACTGTGTTCCAGAGCATCATGTAAGGCAGCAAAGAAGAAACTTCAGCTGTGTTGACTAAAAATCAGACTGCTGACTCATCACCAAAGCATGGAAGGAAAGCAGGGAGCCTGGCATTGCAAACTAGCCTCCTGCTGCTGTCTAAGTATTGCGAGTCAGTGCTAAGGCGCTAATTCTGTTACATAAAATATTCTGTAGCATATCTCTGTGTCCTGGCCTCTGCTTGTCTTGAGTGGAAAGACTTCTTCCCCTCTGGACAGCTTTTCTCCAAGGGGTCAGCTGTAGGGTTTGATAGTTAGGGGAGCAAGGGGCTTTGCTGATTCCCAAATAATGACTATTTGCTTTGAGGGAATAAAACCTATTTAGGCAAGATGCTTTTGCAGCAGATTGGATCTTTCAACTACCCCTAGACAAGAAAAGTTGCTTAATAGTAGTGACAGAAAAATGTGCACAGATTGAAAAAGTAAAGGCAGAAGAGATTTTCTGTGCTTGTTGAATAAAACTGTCTCTGCTGTCTGGGTTATGATGTTCTTATGTCAGGCTTATCACAGAAAAGGCAATAGTAGATGAAATAGTTTGGTTGCTAGCACAAATTAGAGGAGTTCTGGGACTGTTCTTGCTTTTTCCTGTAGTTCCCAGAAAGCCAAGTTAATATTAGAGCTCTGTGATGCACAGAGAATAGCACACGTTGAGGGGAGTATTTGTTACCTGGGAAGTTTATATCCTAAAGCAGGAGATGAGTATTGCTTTCTTGCTGATGTTGGGCTTTTCAGACATAACTGGAAAGCAACACTAATACATCTTACTGAAGCTTTGTCAGTTACAACGTGGGAGGAATGTTGTACCTCTGGGTCATATGAATAAACCATGAGCTGTATCCTCCCTTCCTTGTCCTTGGCTTCTCCAAAGGAGCTTGAGATAGATAAGAAACCTTTTGAGGCAGAGAGAAAAAAGATAATTTGTCCTAGATCACAAGATAGGCAACAGACCAGGAACAGACCTCAAGTCCGTGTCTTCTATCTGTTGTAGAGCTTTGTGTTGGTTTCAGGCTAAGAAAATACGAGCTGGGTGTCCTCTAATACTCCTAGTGATACTTGCCTAGAAACAGCACTTTCTACCTCATTTTGCCCTGGCTATGCCCTGTACTCTGAGCACTGTGAAGAGGGTGAAGTGGATATTGATGCCAGTCCTGCAATAAAACGTTTCCCCACATCCGAAGTATTGGCACTTGGCTGCCTCTGGGTGGAGTTTAGGTCACCAAAACACATCAGTCCTACTGAGACCAGGGCTGATGGGCCCACTCTTGCAAGACTAGATGTAAATGTCTGAGTGTACTGAATGGAGTCAGTAAATGGCAAAAGTTTGTAAGCATTTGGATCAGGCCTTAAATGGTCACATCAGCCGCAATCCACTTTATGCCAGGATCATAAAACCATGCTAAATCCTTGTTTGCCAGCTCTTGATAAAAGAGCAAAACTGTCACGCAAATTCCTTGCAGATAAAGCTGTGTTTAAGCACTTCCATGCTATGATTTAGTGCCTTTTTTAAACTGCTTAAAACTGATGACTTTGTTGCAGCAGACACAACTTCAGTAGATAAATATTATTTCTAAGTGGTGTAATGGTGGTTTGTTATCCTAATATTCAGGCAACTTATACTGGTCTGCTAGCTAAAATAGTGGAAAGCCACTTCTTCCTACTTTCTTTTAAGTTTCTGAAACTTTCAGGATTGTATTTACAGGCATGTGTGGAGTTGGTTACTGAAAGTGCAAAATAACTCATTGGGCTAAAATCAATTGTGCTAATGATTGGGGATGGACTAATTTCAGAAAACAGTTTGATCCTGCTTGTAGGAGAGCTAATGTTAATCTGCTTTTTCACAGCCTCTGCAAACTATTGCTGTAATATTCTGGAAACAGACATTTTTTGAGTAAAGGTGGCTTTAACTCCTATTCTTTTTTGGAAAAGATTTGCAAAGGAACTCTCTCACACTCTACAAGCCAAAAGTAATCTTGCCTATTCCAAATGGGCAAATGGAAAAAACCATTCAAATTCAGTTCTTTTTGAACCTGCAAACAGTTTGGCTCATATTCTGCTCTAGACATGACTAATATTTGAGGCAAGGAAGTTACCTGATGACTGTTACAAGTGTGTGTTGTACCTTGTCACCACAGTATTCATCCTTAAGTGATTTCTCTTGACCACTTTGGGGGGTTGAGGAGTGTTTAAAAACAAAAATCAGTTGCTATTGTACTGTAAATAGGTCCTTACATCTAATTTTAGTGCAGTTAATTCTGGGTTTGAACATGCAGTGAGCCATTAGATCCAGTGAAAGTAAATGGTAGGTACAATGTCAAGCAGAAATGTACAAAAAGAGCTAAACAGTGCTGGAAAAGGTTCGATGGGGTGAACACAAAACAGCTTCAGTGGTATTTCAGCAGGAGCTCAGGGAAAAGAAATATGTCACATCAAGCATAGATTTCTTTTAATATAAAACAAAGAGTAAAGGGGCTAGAGTAAGTTGATGGGACTCTGTCAACTCAAACTGATGCATTTTGCACGAGACACTAAAAGCAGCTGATCATATATGGTATTGGCTTGAGTTTGTCACAAACCAAAGGATTAAAATCACTTGAAGTCTGATGCTGACTTATGAAGCTGTTTTCAGTTTGGAGTTCTTAATTCCTTTTTGCAATTAGCTTAAGAGTTTGAGTTATCCTGCATACCTTACATCAAGATATGTCACACAAGAAATCCAACATTAAACCCAGAGTATTGATTTTTTTTGTTGTTGTAAGGATACTGCCTGGAATAATGTGCCTCACTGCATGGTGCTGGGGTGTAGTCCAATAGCCATCAGACTGGGACTTCTTCTGAGGCTGGATCTGAAGTTTGGGCATATAAACATAACTGTCTGATCCAAAGGGGGGAGAGAGAGACTTCCTATTAGGGTGGAGTGTTTACTTTGCTCTGTGAAATGTTTTTATAGTGTTCTTTATTTCTTCAAAGCTCTCTGTGTAATCATTAAAGAAACCAAAATGCTGTCAGCCTTGTTAACAGCAAGTCCTGGAAGCATTTTTAAAACCACCTCTCTGATTCATCCTGCCAGTTTTCTTTCAGATATCTAATACACATATAAACAGTTTATTTTTAAAGTTTCATATTTCATGCTAAAAAGGGTGCTCCTGCATGTACTTACAGCTTACATTTTCGTAATGAAGAAGTTTAACCGGCACCAGTATAGTTGCATTGGTGCTTTGTCCGTCTGTCCAAACATAATACTTCCTGCTCAGAACTTTTCCTTAAACTGCTTTTGGCTTTACTATGTGAGGACCTCAGACTGTTTAACTAATTTAAGGACTAATTTAGCTATATTCCTTTTGACTCAAACATTTGTACACACAGTCCTACTGCAGGCAAAGCTTTGACTGGTAGAAGCCCCAGCACCTATGAGGCTGTCTTCTATCATTTTCCATTATATCAAGTGATGATGCTTTCATAAGGCATTCAGGATTTTCATCACATTCCTCCTATTCTGTAGGTCTCAAAACTGACCCCAAGGAGATTGTGGCTGAAGCCTACAGACCCTGTTCTTGTGCAGCTACCTCTTTGCCTCCTGTCTTGAATTCTGCTTTGATGAGATCATTCCCAGGATGCATTAGAGGGCATAAAGTAGATCTGGTTCCCAAAGGGACTATACCTAGATGCTGCAGCTGCTCTGTGGGAGCGTGCTATGGGCAGTAGTACATCAACAAGGATCTGGTCTTTTAGTTTGTATAAACAAAAAGATGCAGTCAGGTTGTTGCTCAAAAGCCCTCCAGTAAATGTTGTCAACTCCAGCATTCTGGATCAGCTGATCCTGTCTACTGATGTCCACTTGATCTTCACAGGTACCATTGGCTTTTGGGCTTGCCCAAACACAGTACAGCATATGTTAGGTCATAGGAACTGGTAGGACTTGGTTTTAAGCTCCCCTGGATGTAGGAAGACTGCAGTGAGTATAACTATTTCACAAATTTGGAGGTATGCCAGTCATTCAGAGCCTGCCACTTCCAATAAGTATGTACAGCTGAAATCTATGTACAGTTTAATTGTGGGCTTGAGTTAAAATGAAAATCCAGAATGAAAGCAAATAATTCCACTTTCAAAGTGGACAAGAGACATGAGTTTGCGAAAATGAAGTGCATTTCGACAGTAACATCTCCTACTAAGACTGCTAGTATAGTTCAGTCTGTAGAACAGCTTAAAGCTGTCATATGCTGTGGGAGGAAGTTATTGTTCAAGAATTCCTACCAAAAAAGGTGCCTTTTTGGTATGATGCTACCCAGGAGCAGTGTTTGTATCTTTGTGCCATGAGCTCATTTGTGTGGCAGCTCTGGTGGGGATACAATGTGGTGAGCCACCATTGTGCCTTCAGGAGGTGGACTGTGGGTTTGCAGGGAGTCCTGGGGAAAATCTGTGATTTATCAGATGCAGGTTTAGCTTGCTGAGTGGATCAAAAGGTCCAACGTAATTAGCTTGAGCTTAACACTAGGCTCCCAGAGCCTCTGGGACAGCCCAGAGCAAGCAGTTGTTGGCGTGAATAATATTTGGTGGGTACAGTCAGTGTGTGCATGGTGCATGGACAAACAGTTAAACACATTTGACTATCAAGCCTGGCACAGAACAGATGCACCTGCCTGTCTTGGCCTTTCTGGCTCTACAAATGGTTACCACAGGTATACTTTTAAACCCTGGAGGACTTGCCTTGTGCATTTTAAAGCTAAGTATACAGAACTAGCTTGCTGCCTTAGATCTTGATCAGTATAGGTACTTAAGGGCAACACAGGTACTGGTGATACTGCAAAGAGCCTGCTGAAGTTTGGCACTGGTCACTGTGCTCGGTATTGTACAGAAAAAGGGGGAGGGATGACACTATCTCTGTCAGCTAAATCACTTAACATATGACTAGTCCTGCTAGAGTTGTTCTGACCCTCAAACATAGCTGCAAACAACACCTGCTTTCCCCATCTTGTTTGAAGATCACAATCTTTTTTGCCTTTTTGTTCTCTGAACTGCAGGGGGGCTTGGCCTGTGGGCAATATTCAGTCTGAGATTAGCATGATGATGGAGGAAAGAACCTGAGGGAGGCTTAAGCAGGGCCCAGCTCCTGTTCTGACCCTTGATTTCCCCCACCAGATAAGAGCTAGCTTCCTTCTCCCACAGAAAACTCACAAAAGCAGCTGGTTATACAGTAATGGAGATTAAGAAAAGGGAATTTACTGAAGACCTTAACACTCTGGGAAGTCTCTTGTTTAAACCCTACTTTTCACATTGCTATCGTAATTTACTTGAGTTATTCCAAACCCAAGGAAGGAGAAGGTGTGCTGCCAACTCGTGGGTCATTAATTTCCAAACCATGCTGAAAGGTACAAAGGTGAGCATGTTTTTCTTTGTGTTTTACTGACAACAAATATTTGTGTTTGTAATATTTTTGTGAGAAGCAGAGACCAGGAATGCTCATTGGCTTGGAGCACCAATGTGTGGTGAGGTATCTGAAAGACCTTAAGGCTGTGTGGGACATGCCTAAGAGGCCATGGCAGTCATTCTCAGACTGAGATTTACAGGATGATAACAGATTATGAGGGGTTTTGTTAGCTGTATGCTAATACTTTTCCTTTAGTAAAACTTACCCCTCCGGTTACTCAGTAGAAATTCTACAGCCTCTGAAATTTTGGAGTATGTTCCCTTCCAGCTCCCTCTAAGCTTTGCTGTGCAATAACTCATCTCTTGCAGGTGATGCTGATGGTGCTCAAACCATTGGCACTCTCCTCTGGGATTTCCTGAATTAGGATAAACCATCCTGGCAGAGGCTAGATTTTTCACAAGATGCGGAGGCAAGGTTTTGCCTTGTGAACATGTTGTGAAATACCTTGTGGTATGCTTTTCGTTTAGAGAAATTATATGAAGTCCAGTTTTACTCAAGTTTTAACTTAGTCTGTTATGTTCTGCCTCTCTGTCTCTTCCTTGAACTCTTTTTCAAACCTGATAGCTTTATTTCTTTGTACCTTCTGTAGTATAGCGCTAGTGAACAACTTTATCTTGCTTTAGAGGTGTCTGTATTTCAGTGGTATGTAAGAAACTTTTCATGCAGACTCACTTCTGCAAATACATAAATTGGTGACTAATTTAAAATAAATTAATAATGTCACTAAGTTAAGAATATTCCTATGACACAAAAGTCCTCAGGGGTTTCCTAGGATTTGAATGGGTTCCATGTGTAAAGCGTTGGGAAGAAAGTTTCTGTATGAAATACAATTCTAAAAGTTTGTTTGTGTTTACAGGAAACTATATTCTTTCAAAGATAAAGGAATACCTTCCATTTTTAGGTTAAACAGTGTAAATTATTTGTTATAGGTAGTTTCAAATACCCTATTTTCTATGCCAATTTTTATGATCTTGCAGTTATGGTTTCCTATAGTTAAGAATGTTTTTCTCCTTGTTGCTAAGAGAAAAACACACAAACAGCAAAGCAAACTAAATACAGTCAGTTTAACTATTCATAAGAAACCTATGTTGAATGTAAACCCAAATAAAACCCTTTCTCTCAAT
Organism: Falco cherrug; assembly: GCF_023634085.1. NCBI lineage: Eukaryota > Metazoa > Chordata > Aves > Falconiformes > Falconidae > Falco > Falco cherrug. Next base: position 9,115,294 of record NC_073704.1, on the reverse strand, counting down.
TTTTTTTCATTTGCAGTACACATGTGTTGCATAGAGCAATAGTAAGATTTTTGGACAGGAGCATAATTAAGACTATGCTTTTTAAGGCAATGATAAATTGTACATAATTTGTAGAGCTGCATGCTTAATATGTGCCTCAGAAGATGGTGTGACTGCAGAGTTGTGCAGCTTTAAATCAACTATGCACGTTCAAAACAATATCCCAGGTTTTATTATTTGATCTTGGATACTATTTCAGCTATGGGAGTGCTGCATTTATACACATACACAATGCTGTTCTTATGAATGTCATTATAAATAAACATAAGCAAAAGGGGTTTTTTTATTGTGCATTTCAGACTCAAAATAAGTCACCCACCCAAATGGCTTTAGCTATATTGCAGGCTGTGTTTTTTCAAGTAATACAGTCCTAAGGGCTTGGGAGGAATGTTGTGTTACCTGTAAAGTGGGGTTTACGTGGGTTTCGTGTGCTTAAGTGTTAGATCTTGGTAGACAATAGTGAGGGCTTTTCATGTGGAAATACTTGGTACTTTGAAATTCCTATATATTAATATATATTTTCCTATATTCTGCTTTGAAAAAGCAGAAAACAAACCAAAACCCTTTCCTGAGTTTCAGACACAATCCACTCTAAGACACAGCAAACATAACTGTGCAGTTCACAGCCATCCTTGCTACTTCTTCTTTATTTCAGATATTCATAGTTTTATACTTTTAAGCAATTGTCTAAAATAGAGAAAAGGGGGTATCTCTGTTTATATGATCAGGAAGATAATCACCTGTGATTTCTTGAATGAGAGGATTCATACTTTGCACAGAATTTGTTTTTGCTCCTGGGTGACCATCATTGTGGAGACTAATTTTTTTCAGCAAAAGAATCTGTGTTATTGGGAGGAAGCCTCCCCAACAAAACTCCTCACTGTAAACAACCTATTTTGATGAAAAGTTTAGCATAAACCACCTCAATTAAGGTTCTACTTTAGAAGTTTGTAACAAGATCTGTACAGCATCAACAATGCTGTAGTTCAGACTGCCATGTAGGGTACAGCAAAGTAGAGAAGGAATGTGAATAAAGATTTGAAGTACCCCTGAATGCTGCTAAACTAAAGCAAACAAGAATGCTTATTGTCTTTTTGGTAAAAAACCTTCTTTGGGTCCTTGCTGCTTCCTTCTGCCAAAACATCTCATCTGGCTTTAGTCATCATTAATGACTGTAAGACTAACAAACTTTCATCTAAACATTTATGTATAAAGGCTTTTACTATTGTTTTGGTATAAAGAAAAGAACACAAATTTGATTGTCTTTTTCTAACAGAGCATGTGGTCCTCATAATGAACCAGTCAGGACACTTTAAAATAAATTCTGGATTTCTCCTATCTTCTCCTGCAACAGTGAGAAACTTGCTGACATAAGGCAAGCCTTGCACCACTCCTAGTTTCTCCTAGTCCTGTCCCTTCAAATACAGCCAGCTCCTGCTTCCCACTCTGCTTCCAGGGTTACACCTTGACCTATGGGTCTGTCATGAGACCTTCACTTTTGTCCTGTTTTACAAGCCTTTGAGTGACCTTTTGGTGTTGCTGCATGCCACATGGATGCTGCTCTCCTCTTGTATATTAAGGTGTTTGTTCCCTAATTTGTCATTAAATGTGATTCTAGCGGTTTCAAGCATTTCTGTGGCTCCAAACACAGAATAGTCTGTGTTTTCAATAAGTAGTCTAGAGACACAGGGTCCAGTCTTCCTAATGTTATCATTATGTAAGGAGCAACATGGAAAAATATCAAGAACTATGTTGTCCTGCTTTTTAGGACATGTTCCTGAGGATTTTGTTTTCTATCCAGACTATGGTCAAATAATCCCTTGTTCTTGCAGGTGAGCAGTGAATTTCCAGTACAGATGGTCTTAGGAGACTGGTAAATCTAAAATTTAGTTTCATCTTTCAGGCATTTCTCCTTGCTTTCTGCCAGCCAGTGTTTCTCTTGAATACTTTAGCTTTCTTGAGAAAGCCCTCCTTGTCCTACTTCTAGTCTTGTTTTTCTTCCCCAATCTCCAAATGTTCTTCCCTCTTTAACCTAGATATTAAGTACAGTCTCTTTTATCAGATGCTTAACTCATTAAAGAAATCTCAGTTCTAAAACTCTGTATAACTATCAAATAAAGTTGCTGATATCTGATCTTTTAAATGTGAGTTTTGAATATTATTCAACATCTGTGGAGCAACTGAGCTATGAACTGTAACCTCATACTTGGAGAATATTTGGGAGTTCCCAGCAGGGAGAGATTTTTGTAAATGGTCCAAGCTGAGGAAAAGCTGCAGTTGAAGCTGAAGCTTTCACTTTTGATTTTTTTTTTTTTTTTTTTTTAGATTTCGAAGTTAATCAGGTGTGAGGATTCTCCTGAACACACCTGGGGACAGCTGGTGAAGTTGTTGTTCATGCTATATGCCAGGCTGGCTTCACTATTTTTTGAATGCACTTAGAAACACTTGGCTTGCTTTTCTAAATATTAAGAGGGTCAGTTCCATATTGTGGTGACTGTTATGGGTATGTTCAAACTAGCATCCACCTAGCTAATATATATGCAATCGGGGAAAGGCTAGAAGTAAAACTTCATGAATGATGCAAAACCCCTGGGGCACCTAGTGGGTTATTTCCCTGTGCTGAAATTCTGTGCTGCTGTACTCACTGCTACTAGTAGCTGTGCTGGCTCCTTGAGTCCACCTCATCTGCACTACATTTTTTTTGTTTAAATGCAACACAAATATTAATACAATGTGTTACAGACAGACATTTTTTTTTTGTAGCACTTGTAGTAGACAAGTTATGTTCTCTTGCCATATTTGAAGCTTATAGCCTTTATTTACAGCAACTCTGTACCAATAAACTCCTGTTTGATGCTTAACTCTTAATTAAGAAGGAAACCAACATTCTCTTTCAGTAAATGCTGTCAGAGTGGCTACCTAGCTATAGCTGTATTTTTCATGCAAAGAAAGCTTTGGCAGTGTGTAGGTGGGCTAAATAGCTGTTGTGCTCTTCTAGCCCTCGAGTTGCTCTGCTGCCTGGGACACTGAAAAGGACCAGTGCTGTTTTGTACCCTTGCAGATACAAAAAACCCTCCAGACTTCCTACAGCATCATGGCACAGGCAGTTTAACACTTGAAAGCAAGTTGCATTCCATCCTGATCAAACAGGGATGAGAATGGCAGAGACATTTGTTACTATCCTGACAGCTTTGCCTTGGGGGTATCTAAATGCTTTGGCAAGCATGATTAATTTTTTTTTTTTTCTGGCTTTGGATTAAGCTGTTCCTAAATGTTTGGATTTGCAGGGATGCTATCCATCTGTTCTACCCTCTCTCTCCTCACCATATTCTTTTTCAACAACGTATCAACAGTGTAAGTGTAAGAAAAGGGTAAATGTTCCGGATTCCCACATTTCTGAGAACTGTTGTGATAGTACACTTGCATAACATGAGTACATTCGAAGTCTGTAGGGTATTACCTGGTAGCTGCCTTCTAATTGGCCTGAATCTGGGAGGATTCACACATGATATAGGATGATCTCATCTGGCTGTCAGAAACCTATTTCTCTCTAGCCCATCTGCTTGCAAAACCCGTCGGTAAAAATTATTAAAGAATACCAAACTGCAGGGTGCCCCAAGATATGATCTGGCTTCATACATGAGAAACAAAGCAATCAATAGGAAATAATTTGAAAAGCCAGTGCTAGGGCCCCTGAAACCACATCAGCTTTATTGGGAGAAATTTCCAGACTGACATAAGCTCTCAACAGCTTTGAATCGGTTGTGATAGGATGTGGCCAAGAGGTCAGAGTTTAGCTTGAAAGTTCTTAATAATGTCAAATGCCATACCCACTAACTGCAGTACCTGACTAAAGATAAGCCTTGCGATTTTAACTTCCCTTATTTTTCATTTTTTAATTGGAATTCTGCTTCTGTGGAAAAAGCAGAACAGCAGCTAAAACGTAAAAACTTGCATTGCTAAATAAGGTGGGCTTGGGAATAAAACTTAATTTGGGAGATCTTGGTGTCTCCAGTTTGCATGGCAGAACAGAAGACTTCAACAGGGTGAAACTTCATGAAACACCTCTCCAAGGAAGCTTTACTTTGTGTAAAAACACACACTCACTGTTCTTCTAGCCAGTTGGGGTATTTTTTCCCTGCTGTTGTTGCTGCTGGTATCTGTCATAGTGTGTAGTTCTGCCTTTATTTTACACAGAAGTATAAAAGATGCTGTAGCAGATAAGTGACTCACCCATCTCGTGGAGGATACAGGGAGTATTTTGAATCTGACCAAATACATGATAGTTTCATCAGAAGAGCTTAATTCTCAATCAAGGAATTAATCTCATCCTGCTTAGCCTCTGTCCAAATACAAGTGTGCCCAGTTTTGGAATGGAGAAAGCTATTGGATTATATTGGATACATTGAGAGATGGGTCTTGTGGAGTGAGAGACTTAGTCAAGAAATCTGACAAACGTGGAGCAAAAACAGTTTTAGAGAGTGATGGCTTAGCTTGAGTTTACCCACTTCTTTTGGCTTCTATTGCTGGAAAGTCACTGCTTGCTAGAAGAGGCAAATTATTGTTTCCCCCAGCTGAGATGTAAACAACCATACTTAGCAATAAAAATCTTAACCCATAAAAGCATTTGTTTTATTTTAATATCTCTTCCCTCCCTCCTCTTAGGCACAAATAAAACTTTTTGCTTCATAATTCCAGCAGGATAGATTGCCCTACTTGCCCTTCACGAATATCTCTGGATAGAAAAACATGAGCTTAGGAACAATTTTGAAGAGAAAGTGAGTAAACTGCTTATGTAGATCATATTTGGCAAATCAATCAAATCTCTAATTCTGATAGTGAAACTCCACATAACACTTGGCAAACACTAGGACTGATGAGAGGCTATTTTTCCATGTCAAACTTCTTTCCCATGTCACAAGAAGCTGTTGAATAAAGTGAGAAACGGTGCACGTGCCGAAGTGTGAGCTGACTGAGTTGTTACAAATGCTCATTGAATCAGTAGATGGAGGATAATACAATAAGCAGTGGGTGTTGGGAGCTGTTTGAGTTCAGTCATCTCTTTACAGATAAACTTGATAACCACTGTGAGACTGTTCTGATTATTTTCTATAGCAGGGATTCTGTGCAAAAGGAGGGGGAAAAAAAAAAGGGAAATCCAGCCCATCAAATACAGAGGGTGAAGCAAAAGTCACTCCGCAGTGCAGGTGTTAGGTGCTTGTTTGGAGTTGTAGAAAAGCAAGTGTTGCTATCATAGAATGGTTTGGGTTGGAAAGGATCTTAAAGACCATCTAGTTCCAGGCCCCTTCCCAAGAGCAGGGACACCTTCCACCAGATCAGTTGCTCAAAACCCCATCAAACCTGATGCTGAACACTTCCAGGGATGGGGCATCTACAGTTTCTCTGGGCAGCTTGTTCCAGTGTCTCACCACCCTTACAGTAAAGCATTCCTTCCTAGTATCTAATGTAAATCTACTCTCTTGCAGTAAAACTGTTATCCTTTGTCCTATCTCTACAGGCCATACTAAAATCTCTGCCCCAACTTTCTTATAAGCCCCTTTGAAGTACTGGAAGGCCATTATAAGGTCTCCCTGGTGCCTTTTCTTCTCCAGGCTGAACAATCCCAAGTGTCTTAGCCTGTCTTCCTAGGAGAAAGCATCTTCTATCTTGGAGTCCTGACAAGACCTATGATTTTTAGATGTCTGCATTTTCTTTGGAGTAACCAGTTTGCAGTATCTTGAAGGAAGGGTAATTTTCAGAGTCGTAATATCCTAACTGGAACTGAATTTGAGCACTGAAAAAAATGGTAGTAACCCCCCGCCTGCCCCCATCAGTACCAAAAACTTGGGCCAGTATTGCAAAAGCTTTGAAAGGCACCAAAGGGTTCAGAACTAATTTAGATTGAAATTAGCTCAAAATTTTTGGCTTGCATTTTCTCAGTCTACATTTCTTCCCTGTGATGACGTTCTGTTTCCAGTTGCATTGGTGTCTGGAGCCCTTTCCTTTGAAAGGTATCACGATTTGAAGAATGAGGTGTCATAATCCATTGGTCTTCCAGCAAAACCTTGAGGCTATAGCAATGCAGATGGCAACAGCCAGAAGCTATTGTACAGCTTGGAAACTGAGATACCTCAGGACACCTAAAACCTTAGATATGTTCTCTGCTCTGTTAAATATCTCACAAAGTGTGGGTCTGATGCTATTTAAGTGGGAGCAATGCACATTGCACATTTGAGTACATCTGGTGGGACTGCACCAGCGGAAAGAATATTCTAGGTGCTGGTGAGACAGCAAACATAAGAATTAACCAAATACATCTTTTAGCCCTCTTAGACATACTAAAACATTGTAATCATTCTTGTTCCTACCAGTATCTCTTAGCAGTGTACTGATGGTTAGGTACTAACTTTCTGTAATGTAAAGAATGTTTTCAGAGGGTACTGGATGCTTTGCAGGCACTGGGTTGCGAGTGGGCAAGCCCTGTGTGGACAGAAAAGGAAATGGTGCTGGATTATTTCCTGTTTCTCACCCCTACATTTTCATTAGGGAAATGGCAAGTTGGCTTCTATTAGGTGCTGTGAACTTTTACTCCCATGGACTTGAAAGGGATGTGAGTAGTTTATAGGGCTCGGGGAAATTTTACCTTGTTTAATATTATACATTTCTTCTCTAGGAGTTACATCATGACTTAATTACAGAAGAGTAATTAGCTACAATATCGTGATATCAGTTGTTCAAGGTATGAGCCAACTATTAGAAATGCTTATGGCAGTGCCAGGAATGTCCTGCTTCCCTGCCTGGGAATGACACTATTTTCTCTGCTGGAGCAAGGGAGATGAATTCATGCCTCCCTTTTTGATTTGTACCAGAAGAGACTAGCAGAACTGACATGGTCGTTTGTTGCACTTTGATTAAAAAGGTTCTGTGTCCTAATTGGCAGAACTAATTTTAAAGCATTTTGTTTCTTGTATTTATCTGGTCATGCCAGTTTGCATGTGTTAAGTGATTTCTTAACAGAACTTTGCTTACTGTTAAGATCCTTGGTTTAGATCTGGTGCATTGTTTGCTTAAGCTGAACGAAGCAAGGATTACTTTGGTCTCCTAAAAAGAAGCATTAGCTTTGTGGAAAACAATAAATTATTTTTCCCTTAACAGCACTTCCCTTCCATTTGATCTTTGTTTCTCTTTTCTACTTCCTCTAAGGTTCAGAGGTTTCATAGTCTGAAGTGATGGTCTTTTAGGAAACTCTCTACGTAGAGAGGTAGGAGTTGAATGTTTCTATCTCTGATTAAATAATTTTTTCTAATTTCTTATTAATGAGAATATTTCTCCTGTTTGGTTTTTTGTTCCCCTCTGGGAGAGATTTTTGAGCAGTAACGCTATAAGAATGTATGGCTGAATTATTTGCTGCTGCTCTGATTTCAGTGGAGTTGGGCCAGCAGAGACTTTGGACCACTGTTAGTCTGCATTTCTCAGAAATGCTTTTCTGAGCAGATTTGCATTGTTTCCCAGCACAAGGCTAACTCCGCTTAATATATTAATGTAGGCAAGTTTGTAAATGCAAGAATCACATGGCAAAGTGTATATATGGGAGTGAAAAGCTACCTCATGTCCAATTCCCTTTACAGGTTTTATAGTGCATGAAACAGTTAATAGTAACTCTTCCATCTTGATTTAAATATAGCTATGTTAGTAATTTGTCTGAGAACTGAATATGTCTCTCTTCTCCCACTGCAACTTTTGAGTACATAATAAACCAGCTTCTTACATATCACAATATGTAGTGAGGCTAAATATGGCCCATAACAAATTAGCTGAAGAAACAAGCAGGTGCCCACTGTGCAGTAGCTTACTTCAGCTCAGCTATGATATACTCATAAATATACTATAAAGATCATGTCATGTAATGGGTAGGGTGCATGATGAGGCACACCGTCTTCTGTTTTTAGTGACTGGCATTCATTACTGGTATAAGTAATTTCAGGACACTGCATCTCGTTGGAAAAGTATCAATCTGTTATGAACAATTTGGAGGCATCTTTGTCTTAAATCTGCCTAAAAGGTCAACTGGGAGGGGCTTGTATGATGCATTGCTGTTGTAGGATACTTGCATAGCAGAAAAGTCTTGCCATGCTCGCAACTTTAATCCACGAGTGCTGGGATACCTGCATTACATAAACATTTGTGGTCCTTCATTGTTAAGTCACATTACTTACCAAGCTCTGAGCTCTCAGCCACATGTGATCAGCCAAACCATGATGCCAGGCCCATTTTGTTGCACTTTCCTTGAGCCAGTATTCTTCCCTGGTCGGATTTCTCTGGCTTATTACTGGTTGGGGTGCTTGTCACTGATTATGGTGACCCACTTGGACCCTCACAGTGAGGGAGAACACTTCTGCCCTTGCAGTAACAGAGGGAATTGCAGGAGGTTAAACCTGCATCTCCATTCCAAAATGAATGGGTCACAAGCAGCATGTGAGCTCCAGTGCATACAAACTTCCATAGGTATCTGACTTCCTTGGAGCCCATATTTTATAGGGTATTATAAGGCAGGAGTCTTGTCTCCAATCCTAATGCACAGCTTAAAATTTGGGTATTGGCATCCACTAAAAAATATGTTGCACTGGAGAGGGTGGAGGGATTCCTTCTATTTCTGAAGCTTTCAGACCTTGTTGCAAATGTCAGGCTGTTTGCATATCTTCCTGAGAACAGACTGAGTCACTAGCCAGTTCAAATGTCCCTTTTGCACAGCTGGCAGCATGTCTCTGCTTGGTTATTAGATGTGGAACAGTTGTGGCATCTTTCCCTGCCTTGGACAGAGGCACAACATGGACTTGTGACTCTGTACAAAAGGCCACATCCTTACTGACAATACGCCATTGTATGAGTCAATAATAATAATATTCCAAGTTGTCTGAGCAACCATGAGAAAGATCCTAGTATGAAGTTTTCTGAGTGCTAGCCCAACTGGATCCATCCTTTCATGCTGTTTCCCATTGTGTGTTGTTGCAAACACTTAAGAGCAGCTGACGGCAGAGCTAAAGGGAAATTTCCTAAATGCTCCTAAAAGAGAGAAAACGCAAAATTCCTGTCCAAAGATAGGAATAGTAATTAGGGATGAACCCTTCTGTAGATTACAGTAAAGGTTATGGCCTACTGCTGCTTCGAATAACCTTATTCTTCTCCTTTTTTGGAAACTTTTCTTGGTTATGTCAGTAAAAGCTACTTCTGTTCGGGACTAGAATATGTAACCAAATACTGGAGAGAGGCAGATATATTTGCAGGATCTTCTGCAAGTTGTTCTTCCAAAAGGGGACCTGAACATTTGTGTGACTGAGCAGCCCAGAAAGCCTGGAGGGTGTGGGGATGAACCCACTGCTTCCCAATCTGTCTGTCACTTTGGCAAGCTTTGGTAAGAGATGGACAAAGAGGCATGATGATGGGGACCCAGTGGGTTGTTGCACTAAAGGCCTATTCTCAAGCAGTCTGGAGGGAAAAATCCCTTCTCCTTCAGCAGAGTCTTGAGTACATAAGATACAAGCTATTTCTCTTGCACCTGTGCTAGTTCAAGAACAGGAATAAGTCTGGACTGCCAGGTCTGTTTGTCCCCAGAACACTGTAATCGGCATAAAACACTAGCCCAGTGGAGCTTCCATGAAACACAGTCTGAATAAATATTTTTTCTTTTATCTATTTCTGTTAAAAGGGTCTTTTGATGAAGTTATCATTAGTATGTTTGAAAAAAACACCCCCTGAGTAGTTACTTACTGAAACTTTAAATACACAGGCTGAATAATTGACTCCTCTGAAAGCACTACCACTGTAGACCAAGCAGAAATGCCCCATGTCTGTCCAGAGGCTCCAGTCATTTCCTCCCTGTGCTGCAGATGGTGATGTGACTGTGTTTGTGTGGATGCCCAAGGGGAGAACCTCTACTACCAGTCCCTGTCTGACCAACCGGTGTAGAACACAGCGTCTCAGACCTTGCCCTTTCCTGCACACCCTGTACCTGGTTGCGCTCAGATGGAGAATAAGGTCTTGAAAGACAAGGGACATTGTGAAACCCACAGAAGGGGGACTGGGAGTTTTCAACACCTTACCTTTCTGGTACTGCATAGGGACAGTTTTGTCTATCAATATTGTCTAACAGAAAGACCAGCCTCAATAACTTTAATAGAATTTAAGGCGTTTTAATGTGGTCTTTGCACCCTCCTTGTGTCTCTGGCCAGTGAAGGCTGGTGATGTGGTGGTGCTCCTCTTTCCCATCTAGCCAAGCACTCTTTCTAAAAACCTCAGGCAGTGAAGTATAGAGGTCATTCTACAGTCAACACAATTGTACCCTCACTGAGATCCTATTCAAAATGAACAGAAAACTATGAGAATTACATCTTGAGTGGAAATCTATGTAATGGCTGACTTGGCAAAAACTATTTCAGAACATGCCTTTTACTAAACATGACCTATTTTACTGCAAGCCAAATATACATTCGTATATAATATATATAAAAATAGTTGTGAAGTTGAGAGGCTGATGAAAGGTTACCGTATAAGCAGTTGATAAATCCCTGACCCATTTCACATCTCACTGAGCTTTTTATGAGCTAAGGAGCTGTAAAATATCTGTGAATCCTGATGAACAGCGACATGTGAGATGAGTAACCAGCTTATACTGGAGAGTGAAGCAGGAGCCAGTAAATGGAAATGGTCTTGGTTTCTTTTGCTGTAGATGTTACAGATGTTATTTCCACTCATGGTCTGCCTCAAGCTGCGGACCCTTCAGCTCCCACTTCTGTAGCATCAGGCCCTGTAGCCAGTTCTGTGCATGTGTAGATTAGTAGAATCATTTAGGTTAGAAAAGACAATTAAGATCAAGTCCAACCGTTAACCCAGCACTGCCAAGTCCATCACTAAACTATGTCCCTAAGCACCACATCTACATGTTTTTTAAACACCTTCAAGTATGATGATTCCACCACTTCCCTGGGCAGCTTGTTCCAATGCTGGGCAACCCTTTTGCTGAAGAAATGTTTCCTAATACCCAATCTAAACCTCCCCTGGCATAACTTGAGGCCATCTCCTCTTGTCTTGTCACTTGTTCCTTGGGAGAAGAGACCAAGCCCCCCCTTGCTACAACCTCCTCTCAGGTAGTTGTAGAGAGCAATAAGGTCCCCCTGAGCCTCCTTTACTCCAGGCTAAACAACCCCAGCTCCCTCAGCTGCATCTCATACGACTTGTGCTCCAGACCCATCCCCAGCTCCGTTGCCCGTCTCTGGACACGCTCCGGCATCTCAGTATCTTTCCTGTAGTGGGGGGCCCAAAACTGAACACAGTGTTCAAGGTGCAGCCTCACCGGTGCTGAGTAGAGGGGGATGATCACTGCCCTGGTCCTGCTGGCCACACTATTTCTCATACAAGCCAGGATGCTGTTGGCCTTCTTGGCCACCTGGGTACATGGCTGGCCCATGTTCAGCTGTCTTTCTGTAATGGTTTAACCCTGGCCAGCAACCACGCACCATGCAGCCACTCATTCACTCCCCCCTCACCCAGAGGGATGGGGAGGAGAATCAGAATGTAAAACTCTAGGGTTCTGAGGACAGTTTAATAGGTAATGCAAAAGCTGTGCATACAAGCAAAGCAAAACAAGGCATTCATTCACTACTTTCCATGGGCAGGCAGGTGTTCAGCCATCTCCAGGAAAGCAGGGCTCCATCACACGTAACAGTTACTTGGAAAGCCAAATGCCATAATGCCAAATGTCCCCACCTTCGTTCTTTTTCTTCCAGTTTATATACTCAGCATGATGTCTTATGGTATGGATACCTCTTTGGCTGATTCAGGTAAGCTGTCCTAGCTGTGTCCCCTCCCAGTTTCCTGTGCCCCTCCAGCCCTATCACTGGCAAGGCCCAAGAGACTGAGAAGTCCTTGATATAAACATTACTTAGCAACAATTAAGAACATCAGTGTCCTGTCAATATTGTTCTCACACCAAATCCAAACTTGTTACATTTGGCCTCAGCCCATCAATCCAGCCTGTCCAGACCCCTCTTCAGAGCCTTCCTACCCTCAAGCAGATCAACAGTCCTGCCTAACTTGGTGTTGTCTGCAGACTTACTGAGGGTGCACTTGATCCCCTCATCCAGATCCTCGATAAAGTTATTAAATAGAACTAGCCCCAGTACTGACGCCTAGGGAACACCACTTGTGACTGGCCACCAACTGGATATAACTCCATTTACTACCACTCTCTGGGCTTGGCCATCCAGCCAGCTTTTTACCAAGAGTAAAGTACACCCGTCTAAGCCATGAATAGCCAGTTTCTCCAGGAGAATGCTGTGGGAGATGGTGTCAACGGCTTTACTAAGGTCCAGGTAGACAGCATCTACAGCCTTTCCCTCATCCGCTAGGCAGGTCATCTTGTTGTAGAAGATCACTTTCATCAAACAGAACCTGCTTTTCATAAGCCCATGCTGGCTGGGCCTGATCCCCCCGCTGTCCTGCACATGCTGCGTGATGGCTGTCAGTGTGATCTGTTCCATAACCTTCCCCAGCACTGAGGTCAGGCTGACAAGCCTGTAGTTTCCCGGATCCTCCTTCCTGCCCTTCTTGTAGATGGGTATCACATTGGCTAACCTCCAGTCTTCTGGGACCTCCCCAGCTCACCAGGACTGTTGAAAAATGATGGAGAGCCGCTTAGCAAGCTCCTCCACCAGCTCCCTCTGTGCCCTCAGGTGCATCCCACCTGGCCCCATAGACTTGTGTGTGTCCAGGTGGAGCAGCAGGTCACTAACTGTGTCCTTCTGGGCTGGGGGGGCTTCATTCTGTTCCTCATCCCTGTCTCCCAGCTCAGGGGGCTGAGTGCCCTGAGAGTAACTGATCTTAGTCCCCCCTGCATCCAATAAAGGATGCAGACGATTATCCTTGGCCTTCCTTTTTCTCCTGTCTTATGTCTGGAGGTTTTTTGGGTATTGGTACACTAAGTTCTGATAGGAATTGAGTTTGTAAGTGGAGCTGTTTAGTTTTACAAGATGTGTACCATTGTTAGAGTGAGTTTTTAGCTACATTTCTGCCTAACATTCCCTGAAGTTTAAGCTAGATCAGATGGGGAGTTAAAAAATGATCGTGTTCTTTGGAGGAAAACACAAAATACCGATGAGCTGAATGAACTGTTTTTTTCTTTATACATGTAATACACAAGCTAAAATGCGTTGGATGTAGTGAAAATCACTTAGTCCTCCAAGTCACTGAGATCCTTTAAAAATTGCATGTCCTTTCAGTAAGATAGTTCTCAAAAAAAAAAAAAAAAAATTACCTTTTTCTAACTGGTGTCAGCCTGCATCTGTAAGTGCCTAAAGTAGCAATTAACTTTGGTGCCCCAGAATCTTTACGGTGTTTAGGTGCCTGCCCTGCCTTCAAGTGCCTAGTTCAGTCTAGAAAAAATGAGACTTAGGGTCCTAAATCAAAGGATGCTTACTGAAATATAACCTTTTAGCCAGATGCTGTAGTAGAAATCTTAGTTGCCCAGCTTCTTACCTCCAGAAGTTTTTTCTATTGTTGTATTTTCTATCATGGATAAATAACTATTGATTTGTCTAGAACCAGATCAGTTCTGTAGTTAAGTTGATCACCTATCTAATAGTTCATTCATGATTTCTTTTTCTATTAATCATGATTTTTTTTTATTATTCAGCAAGTTTTGGTATTTTCAATAGAATCTTAGCAAGCAGTTTACTATTGTATTTTGACTGTTTCCTCTTCTCTCTTAATGGGGTTCTATGTTAACAGTTTTGCAGTGCCAGAACATCACAAAGTCACCAGAACCTACCAGTGAGCCTTGCTCTGCATGTTCAAACATAGTATGAATAAAATTGTTGGCTATGACTGTTGAAAAGGTGATGGGAATTTTTTGTAATCTGTAATCACTTTCATGGTGTATTTTTTGGGGGAATTGAAATACTTGGTAAAAATCTAAATTTATCATCTCATTACTATCATGCATGTGTTGAAACCAAAAACCTTTTGGGGTTTAATGATATATTAAGTCTTTCTGCACGATTCTGGGGAAGATTATTGAACGGATCCTTTTTATGCTACCAGTGCCATGTAAAGAGCTGTTAGTCTAAGCTGGCATTCAGTTCCTTACTTTTAAACTTGGGGAGGGAGTTTTTGAACCACACCTCTTTGTATAAATAGTGTCTTATGTTCACAATAGCCTCAAAATCCACTTAGATACATACCCTAAGTTATAGTGGACTGAACTGAAAACTTCCAACTTTCCCCGTGTCCCAAACTCATCTAACTGGAGCTAAATTTGTGTGTGTAGGAACTGCCTATTTTAAACACATATTTTGAAATGTGTGGTTTAAGAGCTGGAAATTGTGCCTCTGTTCTAGCATTTTTTATTTTCCATAGTTCCCAGGCTAGTCTCTTAATGAAACAATATTGATCGTGCTTATATTCAGAGCATTAAGGGGAGGATGGCTTTCTGTTCTCTTCTTCCCAGTTCATCTTCAGGCCACAGTGGTGATCCAGCAGTGGCAGCACAATGATATTGCTCTCTAATGCTGTGCTTGAACACTTTAGTGCCCTTTTTAAAATATCATTTCACATTCATCCATGCTGATTCATATAACTACCTATTCTGTGGTTGTTTCCATGGGAAAAACAGATGTGTGTTGTTTCTGCTACTTAAAAAAGCTTGGTGTGCTCAACAGCCTAGAAGACCTACATGTCCCGTTCCCAGCATGGGCCCTTTTAGCTCTTCTAAGTTATCTTGAAAAATTCGCTTTTGTATTACTATGGCTCTTGTCTTAAAGTAACAAAGTTCATGGTTGTAAGAGACCATGCATAAGATGTTCAAAGCCGCAAAGGGACAACCTCTCTTATAGTAGGCGGGGTATCAGTCATCCCTCAATGACAACATTACATGGATACATTGTGTTAGGCAGTTTTCACTTTAGGAAGGATTGGAATTGCCAAAAAAAGATCAAACCAGAGACTATTTGATACAATGTTTATCAAGTAAACCCCTTACTCTGGGTAAGGAATAAGCTGCTTTCCATATTGGCAACTTTTTTTTCAAGATGATCTCCTGAAAGGAGGCTGCATGAGGATGTATGGGGGGTGGGGGGTGGCAGGAATGAGCAGAAATAGTATTAGATGTATTCTTAAGATGCATTCTTAAAAAATGCAATAATTTGACCCTCCGGCTCAATGGGCAAAATTACTTTATCTGGAAGCACATCTGGAGCAGAGGTCTATAGGCTAATGTCATAACTTTGTTAGCTTTGGGAGTTGCTGACTGAGATAGGAATGCCAGCTCCGTGTTGGTACTAGCATTGCTCATTAGCATGTGTATGGTGTGGAAGGTTCCTTTACATATAACACAGATGTCCTTGCCAAAGTTGGTGTATAAATGTACATTTTGAGTTGTCATTTATCACTGTAGACAAAATTAAGCTAGGCTAGATGCTATATTTAAAGCAGAGATGATAATAGTACTTGCTATGGTTACAGGCTTCCCACAGTACTAAAGAAACATATGACAAATCCAAGCCAACTATTTTTCCAGATTTTGTGCCAGAGTTCAGTTTGCATAGGTGGCAGTATTGGAAATTCTCCCGAGAAAGCTTTTTATCTGACCACTCATTTCTGCTAGCTGTTCTCATCTTGAATCCCTCTCAAGCCGAGTCTAAACCTGCCATAGCTGAAAAAGCCAACCACTCTGCTATCCAAAACAACTCACTAGTTTCAAACCTACCGCAGAATGAGACGAGTCTCAGGTAAAGGCAGAGCTAGGCTTTTCCATTTCCTCTGCTTATCAGAGCCAAAAGCCCTTTTCTAACAAGTTGAACTCATCTAAAGGAACTGAACGTGTATGGATTATTGGCTGGTTGCTTTCTGCACAAACATGTAGGTTTTCACCATTGGCATGGGCAAGTGAAATATCACTGTGTGCTGAAGCCCACCCACCGGGCAGATAGGTAGGCAAATGTGAGTTTGCCTGTGGGCTGTTCTTGCTTCACTTCTGTCAGTTTGGAGGTGAGGGGCGGGGGCAGGGGGGGAGCTGTAATTAGTTACCTCTGCCATTGGGGGTTGTGTCTACACCTCAGCTGAATGACTGACACCTCTGAGTAAGAGCACCAAGCAATTAATAATAAACTTTGTAATGAGTTCTCAGACAAAGGGTCTGTTGTAGTGAAACTTCAGGGAATTGGGCTGTTGTCCAGTATCTGCAGATATTGAATACTCTGGTTCCACAAATAATACAAGAAAAATTCTGGAACTCTTCTATAATATACTCTTCTATAATGTACATGTACATACTTTTATGGAAAAAAATTGCAACAGTTTTACCTCTTGAGCAATTCTACCAAGTGGCCACCCACTCTGAGCTGGTCCCTTTCTGGGAACCAAAGCTCTTGGAAGCTGAGTCTTTTGATCTGGGAAGCTCTTGTAGCAGTTTTGGAGACTTGACAGACTTCTTTCAGATCAGTGTCTTCTGTCTGTATCTGGAGGGAGCCAACAAAGATGGCCACAAATGGAGTCACTTCTGAAATTCAGGGTTGTGAATGGGCATGATAGAGATGGGTAATCCATAAGTAGCTGAAGATGAGATAGTACCTGGCAGATTGAAACCTCTTTTGCATTGTATTTCTTAAGAGCAGCAGTTACTGCTAAGCTCTCTTAAAATTCCTGAAGCCTCCAATTATCGAAAGGCTTGAACAGCCTCTGGAAACCTTTGCTGACTGATGTTCTGTTGTGCTGGAAAGGAAAGGAAGGATGAAAATCTCATGACTGAGAATATCCTGGGTTTGTTTAAGCATTTTGAAGGCTGACGTTCCCCACTTATCCAAAGAATATTATTACTTTTTGCTGAGTTTTGAAAAATTAGACCACACCACATCCAAAAAGAGCAACTAATGATGCTGGGTGAACTGGCTGATCTCAGATGTGGAACCCTATGTGCAGAATTTGCCCCCATGGGATTTCCACTGGAGAGGGTTCCTGACTGCAGCAGTAAATGTGGTCTAAGGCATTTGGTAACTATCTACAGTTCTCATTTTCATTACAAAGGGCCATTGCATCTTTTATAGTCACTTGGCTCCCTGCATTTGCTCAGTCTGTTTCTCTGTTATATTTTAATGGATGTAGTAGTCACACTGAAAGCCCTAAAGAATTTGAAGTAGTGGGGAAGGAACAACACAGCTGTGTTGTACAATTCTGATACAACGGGGCTAACTACTTCTGACAGAAGTCACTTATTTGCCTTGTCTATCTAGGGTATGGTTTTTACATTGTAACGTAGTGAAGATACTAAATAGGGTTCAACAAAAGTCAATGGACTTTTAAAAAAATTTTGCAAGACCTTGATAATGAGCTGGTGGCAGCTGACAACATGTTGCCATTCAGTCAGCAGGCTGGGACCTTTGATCACCATTTATTAAAAAAACCACTGAATTTGCCACTTTAGACCAGCCTTATCAAATTACTAATCTTGTGAACTCATTAGTGACTTCTACCACCACAGCTCCCTGCCACTGATCTTTTCACTTGTAGATGGCAGTTAAAGACCACTGTTGTTTTAAGTGTCCTTCATAGTTATATCCTAGACTTGCAGTTAAAGTATTTAAATACATACCTAGGTTTATGCATGTGACTGCCCTATTGACTTCACTGAGATTACTCGTGTGTTAGGCATATGTTTAGGTAACTCACCTGATTAGAGTTTAACTATGTATAAAAACAATTTCTCTGTTCTCTAGTCCAGGAGAAACAGGAGCTCTGCAAAGCTGGAAGGCATTGCCAGTTGGAAGCAAAGGGACCCCTCTCATTAGAGGCCTCATAAGCCTGGGGTTAGAAAATAAAGCCAAAGCATAATAGGAGTATCAGCATAAGGTAGAACTTGCCAGTAAGAAGTGAAATGCTGGCTAAAACAAATATCCTTATGAACCTGTGCAGCTGGATTGATTGGTGAGCTTGATTACTCATCCTTTCCTGTCTAGACAGACCTGGTTTTTAGATTTCATTTAAAAAGTTAATACTTATCATGTTTGATGGCTGTCTTGGTGTTTGGGTGAGGTTTCATGAATTACTGTCAATATGATTGGAAATGGAGTTTGGGAAAGTATTAGTAAAATGGCCTTACCTTTCGCTGTAGCTTAGTGGAAGAAACATGCTCTTCTCCGTGGGGGTATAACAGAAAGAGAACCTCCCTCTGCCTCCTTTTCAGAGTTAGATTATAGCAAATGCACTTGGCATATTCTAGACTGGAATATTTGAGAAAAACTTGGTCCATTTGCCTATAAACAAGAAACATTGCCTCATATGAGGTCTTGACATAAACCTGAACAAAAGCAAGGTTGTCAGAGGTATCAGATATGATGAAACTAGATTAATTTGTATCTGGAAAACTTTTATATCTTGGGGGTAGCACAGCTTGTTTAAAACTGTAAAAGCAGAAGGTGACCCATGTAACTTGGTCCCCAGGCTTTACATTGTACAATGATGATGAAGCTGTCCACTTACTCAGTGCATGCCGAGGCAAGGCAAAGGATTTATTTTTCCCCTTCAACTGTTTCTCTGGTTGCAAAGTGATTTCTTATTACTCATGAGGAGAAGAGGAGTTGAGGAACCACTGAGCTGGCTGCATGTTGAGCAGTCTTTAAAGGGGGCCATTTATTGTCAGCCCAATCACTTATACATGGGGCATCAGAGCTGAAGACCCTAATTTGAACCAGTCCAATGAGTTTTGATAGACTCCAATAGATTTAAGGGAAAAGAACATGAGAAATAGATAGACTTGACAATGTCAAAACTTTGAATTTTGTTGGAGAAAGGGAATTTACTCTTGCAGGTTTTTTGTTTTCCCATGCCCTTTAATTGATCTGGTAAAAATGGTAAGAATTTTTCCTTGAAATTTCATATTCCGGAACAGGTAAAACTGTTGACAAACTGTTCTGCTTTTGTTCTCATTTTTTAACTTATTGTAATAGTTATTAAACTGCTGGGCAAAATTTAAAGAATCCAAACAGACTGAAAATTCTCAGGCTTTGTGCTCAAGACTTTACAGGTGAATAAAGAAACATTATGGCTTATGATGGCATTTACCAAGTTAATAATTTTAGAAAAAATAATATGGCAATAAGAAACATAGGGTGAATTGCACAGTTTTCAAAAGAAAAGGAGTAAGAAAAAGGTCATGGCTATTTATTCATAAACTAGCACAGATACTCAATATAAAACATGACATTAACTTAGTGCTTAGTGCTGCCTATTCCTGTATCAGTTAGCTTCTGAACATACTGGACAGTGATTTACCTTTTGCAACCCAGCCAATATTAGAGTCTGAGTTAATGACACCTGAGTACACTCCCCACTTCAAATGCTGTTGCTTTAAACAGCTAAGGTTGAGGGTAGGAGAAATTTGGTCCTTTTAGCAGAAGGGAAACCCCAGGCAAATCTAAGATCTAGATTTGTAGAGTCTCCAACTCTTAAAATGGAAGAGAACAAGGGGTGCAAAATACCTGCAGAGATCAAAGCTGACAGGGTTGAGAGCTAAATGAGAGCCTCAGTCCAGTACTTAACTAGATGCTCTTTCTAGGTAGTCTGTGCTTCTTAAGTCTACTAGGAAGATCGCCGAGACATCATTATATGAGAAACTAAGCAGAGTACTAGAGATGATGCTGTGCCATACCAGTGTGTGAGCTGACTTCATTAACAGTCTGGTTCTGATCTCTCTTCACTGGCTACAAATTTTAGTAACTCCCTGCTGACAGTTTTGGATACTCTAGCTCCAAGTGTGTCTGATTCTGAAAGCAAGTCAGATCCTGAAAATGACCTTGGATAGAAGCTTTAACAGGTATTTGAGCTCTGCTTTCATCTTTTATGAACAGTGTTACGCTAAGTGCTCTTTGGCTGCTGTTTCAGGGAGCTGGCACAAGGAAAGTGGTAAGGAGCTCATTTTAATAGAGCTGGACTCATTAGCATTCCAGATGCTGAAAATGTGCACAGCTGGATCACTGCCAAAGAGCAGGCCTCTTCATCTGTGGCTTTCTGCTGACCTAAAAATAAAGTTCAAACTGACTTTATTAAAAATCTCTCTATATGTATACTTACATAAACATATGTATTTATACACATATAAACACACATTTTGGCCAAGCTGATGTTTGCCCATTGCCTGCTTGAAGGATGAAGTCTTCTCTGTCCTTTGCGGGTGGACAGTGTCAGATTGCAAGAACTATGTTCACATCCAGGTCTTGAGGTGACAAGTTAGGCTTGCCTCATAGCAGTGTAGAGATGCTCTGCTAGTTCCTGAGCTCAAAGAGGGACTGTCACTTCAGAATACCATATTGCCTTGGTTAATATGGCTGTATACCCCTGTGACCAGGCTGGCATTTCATCATGTATATGCAACTCTAACTTCTAGTGAGGAGGAGTGTTTTGAAACCTACCTTCTTCAATAAAAGTTGTAATAGGTGATTGTATGAAAATAGCAAATTATCTGGTGTAAGAAAAAGATTAAATGATGCTAAGAACTACCAGGACAGGAAAAAGAATCAAACAGACTTGTGGCAATGTATAGATCCTCATCACATCCTTCCCTTAAGAACTGTGTGAGGTATTTTATACACAAAAATAAAAGAATAAAGTATACAGAGGACAAAAATAGATGAAGGGTGTGGAATGGCTTTTGTACAAGAGGTGACTGAAAGTGTTATTTGTTTCAGTGTGGAAAAGATGAATAATAAAAAAACTGTCTTTAACTTCACAACCTGCAGAGAGAAGGTCAGCAGAGAAGGCTTAGTCACTCATGGTTTAAAAATCAGAGGCAACAAATTAAATTACTGGCTAGATTCTTCAAAAAGAATGAGAATATGTACTTTGTCACACAACATATGAATCAGGTGTGGAAGTCATTGCCAAAAGTTGCCAAGAAACTACTGAAATCCACAAAAAGCTTTAGAGAAATTACTGGAAAGAAGATTTATTAGGGAATATTAAGCACAAAGGTCTGTTTAAGCATGTGAACTCTGGCACAAGAAGTCTGAGCTGCACATCACCAAAAACTGAGAGAATAATGGGAGGTGTTCCTAAATGCCTGTCCTTACATGCTTCCTTATATAGTTGGCTGCAGCAGTTGAAGAGAGGTTACTGGTCTTGGATGGCCCTGTAGTCTAATCCATGGTGTGCAAGTCCTCCAAGACAGGTAAAAACTTCCAGATCCAATGGGCTAATGTTGAAAGGCTGGCTGCAGTGTCGCAGAACTAACTGAAGAGAATATTACATCCCCTGAACCACCATTTGGATTTCTACCCTCTTTCCTTTGAGGAGCTAGTATTCTGGGCTTGATTTTTTATATTTTATTTTTTTTCCTAAAGGCAATAAGGGCTAGATCTTTAAAGATGCTTTGGCATGTTAATCTCATGTATTTTAAGGAGAAATCTGTATCCTTATGGATCTTTCCAAAAAAGAGGTCGCCTATATTAAAAGACACCTCTATGTTTAGTTCTTTTACGCTCTGTTTTATCAGTAGAAAGGTGTACATTTCTATAGCTACTTGAACTGGTAAAGGCCTCTTTCTTTACCAGGCTTTGCTCATTCCTGGATTTGTAGACATGTGAGTTTCTACTAAGGAACTTAAAAATGGCTGGTCCATCTATCTGAGCAAGTCACTCAGTGACACAAGCAAATGAGGGAAGAAGCTTCATAAATCACAAATGTGTACGGGATGGATTTTAGGGGAAAGGGAAGAATGAGAAAAAGCTTAGCAAATTTAGTGCAGAAAAAGACTGTGGGAGAACAGTGTCAATGAATATTACCCTAGCAAGAGGAGTGACAGCTACAGAAAGTCAGCAATGTGCTATTAAATCACAGCTATGCTGAAAGACAAATTAGGCACCCTTCTGAATGGTGACAGTTTACAGGAGTATACCGCACCTTTGCAGACATTTCAAGGGTGTCTAAGATGGGAAATATCCGTCTACAATTTGTTTACCTGTACATGGTGGCTCAATGAGTGTATTTGCAAATGATCCCAGTTCCCAATAAGATGATGTTGTTGGATATAACCCCTATTTTCCCATCATAGTTTAGTTCAAAGTTGGTCTTGTGGGTTTATGGCTGTCTAGTTCCCTCTCAATTCTGGTACTTGAGCTCCTTTTTAATTAAACACCCATCATTTGAGGAACTAAAAACATTCCAAAAAAGTTCTGTTGACCAAAGTCTGAAAATATGAAATGTTCTTTGGGGGGTTTTGGGTGTGGATCATGAGGCACATTTTCGTAATATTTAGTATGTCATCTTCAAGCAATGTTTTTAAACCTCAAAACTCCAGGGAAGTTCTGTAGGCTTTAGCAAACAGATGTTAGCAGTCAGGAAAGAATTATGATTCCTGCCCAAAAATATTCCCTCCTGCCTATCAAGATATCCTGACATGCAACACTTTAAAGATATGTCTCTTATGGAAGTGGGGGCACAATATTTCTGCAGGTCTGTGATTCAATACATGAAGTCTTGAGTTCCTCTTAATCAATCAAGGCAACTTACCATTTGGGATGTCCTGATTAATAGACTGTGTGTGTGTATTAGTGCACATTTTGTCCCTACCTAGTAGCTGACTAAAGTTGTCTGACTCAGCTGCTGCTTGTGAGTTAACAGTCTTTTAACTTAAATGTGTGCACTAAGATCCTACATATCCTGAGTTCTGTAATCTGCTTCAGGGATCAATGGGAATTATTAACTGCAGATTCAGATCTCTGCTGTTACGAAAACTGGGGAAGGGTTGGCCCCAGAGGTCTTAATGAGGCAAAAATGACAATATCTGGTCTATGGGAAAAGTTTAGCTTGACCTCCATGGAGCTACATCAACTTTCTGGCATTTTCTGTTTCAAGCTTAATGGTGAGGGTACACAAAGGTTCCTGAGACGCAGCGTGAAACTGTGGCTCACTGATCCGAAAGGGCAGGCAGCTTCTGCTGTTTTACAGAAAGTTTGGCAGCATCTTCACGAAACTACCAAGCAACATAAAGATAGCTGCATAAACACTTAAAAATGAGCTGATGTACAGTGAAAAGCCAAAGGACTGTCTCTACATTTCCACTGCAGAGGCACCACATAATAACACAACTTCGTTATCTTTGGGTTGATGCAACTCTATGCTGTGTCCTTCCCATGGGACAGCATAAGGGTTACGATCCACTCATTCTTCAGAGCTCTCATGCTTTCAGTTTTAATGGAAGCATCTAAAGTCTTGCTCTAGCTTTCTCTCTTTGTAGCAGCCTCAGTGTGGTTAATATAAAAACCTGCAGACAACTTGCTTGTATAGCCAACTGTGAGTCTGCGGCCTCTTGTTGCCTGTTGCCCTCTAGGCTCACGACCCTATCACCATCAAAAGCTGAACAGGACGTGTGCTTCCACACAGCAGAAGAGCTCTGGTTTTGAATCCAGAGGTGGCTGGACTTAATCCCTGCAGGTGGCTTCCCACTTTTTCTACTTTTCCCACTTTTTCCTGAGCTATAAAGAAAAGGGAAAGAAGGGATGATGGCTCTATAAAGGGAATTGTAACACTTGTTGTCTGTGGTACACTCTTGGGCTAGCTCACACATTATCTTCTGGCATTCTGCTGCCATTGCAAGTGTATGTCTTTCCATACCTTTGTTTCCATTCTGCATTCCTGTTCCTGAAAGTTACTTTTCATTGTAGGTTCCAGCCTGACAACTTCTTTCAACAGCCTGTTGAATTCTCAGCTTCTGCCCTTTAGGTCTAGAGAAAGAGCAGCCAAAACCAAAGGTTTTAGGTTTCCTTTTAGTGCTTTTGTAAGTGGGAAGCAGAGAATGCTCTTTGGTATCTTCTCTGTTCCTCACTAAAAATATGGACAGATTTTTATTTCTGTGGGAATCCAAGTGTCCAGTCTTAGTTTGAACTGGTGTACCATTTTCTTATATCTAACCAATGCATCCAGTGGTCTATCTCCTTTAATCCTTCTGCTTGCTTACACGATTACTATTTCTTTGAAGGTGAGAGTCTCAATTTCAGAATATTAGGAGTTTTGATTTTTTAACTTGTTGATTTATTAATAATTTCAAATGGAGAAAAATCACTCTTTGAAGTAGCTCCACTTAATGTAAATACTAAATTTAGGATCATGTTCTACCAGTATTTACCTTAAAAGACATGCCCACTCTTCACATGAAGTTTGACAGGCTTTTATATTACAGTAAGGTGAAATTGGCTCCCTGTGAAAAGTTAAGTATCTCTGATTAATACACATTAATTTTATCTGTGCAGTGTATATATGATCCATTCATCTTCAAAAAAGCTTCCTGTGTCCGTACTATATTGTTTCATTTTACAAATGATTCATCCTTTGTGGTGGTGGGGAAAGAACATAGGGGATTCCCTAGGAAAATGTTGCATTAGCCATAACTTCAGTTCATTCTTATTCTTCTGTGGAAATAGATAATACTGTGCATGGATCAGCTCTTTGGAGACCAGCCCAAACTCACTCAGGTGCTTGAAACGAATTTCCCCATGATTAGGGATCTGTGGTGGAATTGTTACTTTGAGAGGTGTTAATTAAAATTTATAGGATTATGATGTCTTAGTTATGTTCATGTAATCACCACTAGTTTAGAAGAAGCTGTCAGGAAAGCAGTGATGAATCTCACTAGAGAACTGCATATCGCATAGGCCCAATAAGTGTTTGTATGTGACTGATATGAAGGAAAAGAGAGGTTCCAAGAGCAATGTTAATGGTAGTAATTTTTGCCTAACTGAAAATCCATGAAGTCTTTGGAAAGGCTCCTTTTTATACTTCACCAGGCTTAGGACATGTTCACAGGACCCAAGAAAATACATGACATGGACATGGTGCTTTGACTGAACATGAACCCAGACATGCGCTGGCAGATTTTCTGACTTAAGGTGAAATCCCTTGCAAATGGCTCAGTCAACCAAATAAAATCAGAACTGCAATGTCTCAGTTCAGGAAAGTACAGCATAATTGTGATTATAGCCTTCTGCTGTCTAAGCCACTTAAAAATGAATGACATGCTGAAGAAAAGTAGAATTTGCAGATTTATTTATTTATTGCCTTTACTTCTGTAGTGGCTGTATGTAAAGATACATTATATGATTGCAAGTCCAAGAAACGCGCTCCCGGGAATGTTTTTGAAAGCTTCCAGAAAGAGTGAGAGTCTGATGAGCTTGGATTGAAAAGTGTGAAATTCCAAGCACAGAAGCTCACAAATTTTGTTGGAGGCAAAGAAGCTCACAAGTTTGTAAGAGGCAAAGAAAGCTTATGTTTATAGCTGTTTCAGGCCTGATCCAATTCTTGCTGATGTCAATGGAAAGCCCTTTGCTTGAGTTCTTCATCAGTAAGGTTCTGAGTCCCAAGAGAAACAAGATTTATGAAGAAAGCTGTAAATGGGCAGTTTACACCTTTTGCCCTGTTTAGCAAAAGGAGCTGCAGAAGATTAATCTGCAGCAGTTTGACTGCTGAAGACATTTGAAGCATGAGAAGATGCAACAGTGCTAGTAATGAGTGCTCAGATGCTGTCATTTGCATTTCCAGGTTTTTGAAAGGGTAAGCAATGACTGCTCAAGTGGTGGACTTGGAAAATAGAGTGTTTAGCTTGGTATGTGAGGAAAAGCATGGGTTTTTGTTGGTTTTGGTTGCGTTTTTTTTTTCAGGAGACAGGGTAAAGTATGACAGCACCACCACTGGGGCACTGGAGACAGGCCAGATATACATATTTGGTTAGAGAAGGAAAACAACCATCTGTCTGGAAAAGGATGTAAACATTAAGTTTTAACTTTCTGTCCTAGCCTCTTCTACGACAGAAAGGAAGCCTTGTATGTTGAGCTATTCTGCTACTCTGTTAAAAGCTACTGTAATTCAGACTGTGTTGAAAAGGAGCAATTTAGGGATAGATTTTTTTTCTTTTACTGTATTTTTCCAAAAGATGACTTTTTCACGTAGGTCCCTTCTGACTCAAGAAGGGAGAAATCATTTGGAAGGGAATAAATGTCTACTGATGGCTACATGTAAAAGCAGCCAATGAGCATGGGTGATCTAATATTAATAAATGCCATGGATGATGCACTGAATAATCTCTCAGTTGTTTTTATTATACTATAAAGAAGTTTAGATTTAGACTTCCAAGAACAACAGGCACACTTACTTTTTTGAGGTATGTGCATTGCAGTGAAACTTCGACGAGAGTATCAGTACAAGGAGTGAAGCATATTCCAGCAGCATATCATGATTATGGCCTGTAACACAGGGGCTGTAAGTCTGGAAACCCACTGAATACAGAGGAGCCTTGCACCCCATCAGCAGTGCAGTATTCAGCCTCAAGAGTGGCTGCTGGCCAGAGGTCTGCTGGCATTGTAAACCAGGGCAAGTGCTGCCTGAAGGATAACTGAACTGCTGTCTAAAATAATTTGCTCCTACACAATCATGTCAGACCAGGAATGGATTTACATGCACTAACTGAGGACCTGTTCCATTTGATTCGTATCGTGTCTTCACTGTTCTTTATCTTCAGCCTGGTTGCTGAGGACAGTGAATCTATTCCAGTTTGAAACAGGTTGAGTGCAACTAATCTTCAAACACAGAGGACCCCTTTTGGCTGTGACTGGTCCTCCAACTTGTACCTCCTACTTCTCCAATCCATCATCTTTGCCTTGGACCCTTTACTTCTTAAAGCTGTTGAATAAGAGACCATTTCTGTTCAATCCTCAATGACAGTCAGGGGTTGGATGGCAGATCTGGACCTTAAATCACAAATTTCCAAAATTTTGCCCCTAAGACTTCTATTATCAACTTTTATGATGTCAGTTTTTCATTCTGTTGTATATGTAAGGTAGGTAAATATCAATTAGCTGAAACCTGATATAAATGTGAAAGTGCTTCCCAGTATAATATTGCAGCTTTGGTTTAAATAAAAGACAAGCAACTAAACTGTCTTATTCTCACTGTTGGACTTGAGTCTGTAGGGACTGAAGAATATTGGATGTCACTTTTCCAAGTTATTCTGTGTATGAAACAGAGAAAATGAACTTGAAAAAACACAGGAGAGGTTTGACTTCTGATCACCAAACTAAAGTATGAGGAGATGGCAGAGGAAGATCTGGGGAAGGTGTCCCAGGCTGCTTATGCAGTGTTGGATATTGTTAGGGAAGAGAAATGTGTGCTGGCAACATAAACACACCCAGATCCAGATCCAAGGCCACTAAAGACAATGCACAGGCTCCCACTGACTGTCTTGGTGCTGGACCAGACTGTTTCCTCCACCCTCCACGATGAGCCTGGGGCTGAAGAGCGTTTTTGCAGTTGAGTCATCCAGCCTCTCGGAATAGGAGCCTAATGTTAATGCATCTGGAACAGCAAGAGCCTGGACAAGTGCCTATTCTGATTTGGTGAAATATTCTTGGCAACCACCAACCATTTTTAAACCAGTCCTTCATTAAATACAGTTTTATACGCCAAAGTATGCCAGTTTCACTTTATATGCAAACTATTTTAAGGAAACTTATATGCAGACTTATAATAGCAGGAGCTGCAGTGCCACAATCAGGCAAGGACAGCAGTTCCCAGGGATGAGAACTGGCATTTGATGTTGTGGGCAATGTAAACACAAGTGCCCCTGTTATTTCTGTCATCTTTCATCCACCCCGTCTATGTAAGTCCAGATCTGTCCACAAAATCTGTCATATGGACTCCCTCTGACTTCTGTGGGGCTCTTCTGGCATGGAGGGGCTTCTCTAAACCTAGCTTAAAGCACTGAGGCCTTTCAGGGCACTGGCTGCTCTGTTCTGTGTGAGTCCCAGCTGGCATTTCATCTGTGGTTGTAGAGCAAGTGACGGCAATGCTATTGATGACTTCTACCTTTATGGGAGGGGATAAATGCCAGCTTCTTAGAAAGTTAATTTTAGTAAACCAAAATCACTTTCCAGATTATTTTAAGATGGTACTGGTAGTAAAGAGATAGGTAGCAAACTTTGCTTTCCAAACATGTTTGGAAATACTGTATGGTTGGGCTTAGCACTCCCCTTCACGTAGTACTGTCAGCTTGTGAATGTGGCCTTCTAGGCATCTAATATTTTTGCTGTTTATTCGCATGGCTTATGTGCATCTTTCCCTTTTCACAAACTTCAGGGACTTAATATAATCTCCTTTGCAAATCCTTCCTGTGAAGGAAAGGAGGAACTAAATGCAACACGAGGCAAGAACCAACTTCACAGCTGTCATCTGCAGTGAGGGAGTGATGGAGCAGTTTTAGGAGCACAAGAGCAATCCCAGATGAGGGGAGAGTGATAGGCATGTCCCTCATCCCAGCTCTTATGTTCTAGAAAAAAAGGGGCAGGAGCCACTGAAATCAGCAGTTCTTGGCCTCCCAAGAGAAAGCAAGTTTACATGAAGCCAGGATCCTCCTTGGCCCTGAGCCAGCTTCTACATATGCTGAATCCTCCCAGTGAGTGAACAAGATGCAATTTTCCTGTGCCCTCAGCTGAGAAGGGGGAATTGGTATGTGTCTGGCTGATCCAGATCCTTTCCTCCTATAGTGGAAATATGGAGGTAGTCTGGATCTTACAGGTGGGAATAAAGTGTATTTGAGAGGTTTTCACACCCTCGTGTTAGTGCCTAAATGTGTTGTCTTTCTGGAAAGAGATCACTAGCTCTGTGTTTGCGTGTGCCTTTCTCAAAAAGGGGATATGTACTCCCAATGCCAGCAGGAATGACTTCTTCAAGCACCATATGTTTTTCATGTGTCTTATCCTATGTGTAAATGTGGAATCCATTTACTGAATACAGGTCATGGCTGAGTTAGGCTGGAATGAGGTCTGTCCCGGGGCTCTTGAGCTGCGGAGCTGGCAAGCACACCAGTAATGTATGAACACAAGTGTTTGGGTTAGGAAATGTGTCTATCCCAAGCTGGCTCAGAGCTTCTCAGGTGGGCACCTCAAGTAGTCACGTCGTCTAATATCAGTGGCTGGGGCTGCTATGGGAAGGGGCATGGGGAAAGGGCAGTAAGGCATCAGGGTGGCACCTAGGCAAAGTAGGCATGAGACCTACAGCCATGTTGTTATACCTACTACCTGTCTTGTCTGTACAAAGGTGGCCTTGTGTCAATCCTTCATGCCCTCTGAAAGACATTATGTATTTGCAGAGTTGATTTGCAAGCCCTTCAAATGAAGCTGTTTCATTATTTCTGTTGCATGTATTTTTCTAGTGTGCTGAGGGAGCTGACTAAAAATGCACACTTAAAATATTATTTTCTCTTTTGCCTTCTGGTCTGAATGCAATGTTTCATTTGACAGCAGGTGGGGGGTGGATGATTTCTATTTTTTGGTGCAGTCAAAATTTTTTAAAAATTTTGGATGGATCTGAAACAAAATGCTGTGTCTTCATGTTCAGCCAGGGAACCAAAATGTAATTATTTGCACAGCTGTAATCACACTTCAAAGGAGACATGACTCCTCCTGGAGCCCCAGGTGTATAGAGAGGACACTCCAGCCCCACAATAAGCTCTGCATCCCTCATCTTTGCATCTGTTGAAATGCAGGACTGACCACTGTCCCACTATTTTGTTGACCGCTGTGGCATCCCAACTAACAGGTTGCATTTTACAGTAGGAAACTCAAGGTATTTCTACACTATTTCACCAGCAAATGCAGCTCATCCTTTGCTATGGGCTGCTGTGCTGTGTTAATGTGGTGCTGACCTTGTCCTTACAACTCCATCAGCATTATCCTCTTGCCTGTTAAAAATCTAACCAGCATCAAGATGCAGCCAGACAAGGCTGTGTGGAGCTGAAGGCAAGGGTGAGGCTGCACTTACATGTGCACACCTGTATGGGCCCCAAAACTTCTGCCTACAAATTCCTGTTTATAAATAAATAGAAGCAGCTTTCATCCTATTAACAGCAGTCCAAAAAATTGTGTGAAAATCAATGGGCTTTTTAAAACAAAATTTTCCACAGAAAGGTTCCTCTGTGAAAGTATTTTTAATGACAATATTTTTTTAAAGTTATAAAACTTCAACCAAAATTGTTTATCAAAACATTTTTTTCTTCTGGTTGTCAGAAGGTACTCTTGGTATTTGCGTTAAGAACTTGGGGAGCCTTAAAAACCTTGGGAAGGTTTGAAATAACAATGTCTACTTTAAATGCTTTCAGAACAAAAATAATTAAATTTTCTGTTTATTTTTATATCAGCAAAATAGGTTTATATAATTCAACCAGCTTGTCCCTTTGGCTTCCTCCCAAACACTAGTTTGACCTAGTGTCCCAAGGGATGTGGGCAGTAAGCAGTCTCAGGAGAGCACTGCTCATGTGGCAAGGTGGACATTTCTTCTATTCTGTCTGGACCAGATCATCTTTATTTTAAAAAAGAACTCTCAGATGCAGGCTGTATTTTATTGCTCATGCTTAGAGATTTGCTTGATATGTGAGTGCAGAAATATGCATTTATTTTAGACATTTTTCCTCTTTGCAGTTCTGTCATAGTCTACTCTGCCCAGAGCACCACATGGTTTGATAACATTGGAGAGTTTGGCTTGTCCAGTTTATACCTGCAACGGGGTTTTAGTGGAGATGAGGGAATTACTGAAAGGATTGCAAAGACTGCAGCACAGCAAGGCAGCTCTGCAGGGTCTAGGAACATGGAAGAGAAAGTTTACCAAGTTAAACCCACTGCATTTGGTTTTTTTCTTTAATATTGAGTTCTGTATCTGATTTTAATGGGTATTTATTCCCAGCTTGCTTTATAGAGCGGTTATTAAGAAAACAGCCTCTTAAAAAAATTATTAAAAATTATGTTTCCATTGGCAGGGGAACATTTTTACAAACAAGGTATGTAATTGCTTTTTTAACTAGCGAGGGACCTGCCGTTTCCTTTGGTCACTGACGCAGTGTTGCCTCTTTTTAATGATGGGGTGCAGAGATCTTTTTTATTACAGCTTTTGGGAGACTCCAGCTTTAGCAAAAGTTTGTTAAAACAGACTGGAGACTTCTGGGACACTTACTTCTCCAGCAAAGCTGTTTGAACAACTCTGTGGTCTGGGCAGCTGTCCAGCTGGATGTATTGATACTTTGCTGGAATAATCCAGGAAAGTTTTTTTGCTGAGTTGTATCTTGACTGGTAATTCTGCTGAGCAGTGGCTTGAGATCTGCCCAGCCTGAGCTTCTAGCTTTGCTTGGGGACAGTCTGTCCCACTTAAATCTTGGGCAAGAGTGAAAGGTGCTCCTGTGTTGCAGCCTAATTTCTATCTCATTTCAATCTCTATGATCAAAGACTCTCAAATAACTTGAGCTAGTGTTAATTCTTTTGAGAAATCAAGTGCTGTGATGTCCCATGGGAGCTAGAGGTAGTTGAACAACCAACCTGCCTTGTCCTGGCTACCGATGTCTATAGAGTCTTTCCACTTCGTTTCCCAAAGAGACTGATATGAATCTCTAAGGGACAGAGGCTCCATTTTTTTTATAGAAGTTAAGTGTCCATAGGTTTTTCTTCAAGAAAACAAGTTACAGTTTAGGGCCAAATGTTTAAAAGCTGCATTTAACCCTGAATTACCTTCTTTGCTAGAATCCATTTGTTTTTATGTGCCCATATTTATGTTCCCGCATTCTTAAGCATGATAGCAAATACCAAATCGTATGCAGGCTTGTGACAGGATGTGGCCTCAAGGAAGACCAAGAAGGAGGTCTGCCAAATAAAATCCCTGTAAGGCTGTCTGGCGTTGGTTAGACAAACGGAAAGCCAAGACATCTGCTATGCTGTTGAACACTGCTCCCTTCGCTATCTCCTGCTGCCACCCACATTCTCCTCATACGTGTGTCCCGTCCACCTGCCCTGTCCTGACGTGTGCTTTGTACGTCTAGACAGGAGTCTGTGCATCTGCCTGACAGCTCAATCACATTCATTGTCCTGGATTGTCTGGACACCCTGGAAATGCTTGCTCTGAGACACAAACATTTGTGTCTTACCTAGAGCTGCATCGTAGCCTTAAACCACAAATATTTTGTGTCCTGGAATTAGCCTTGCATTTACAAGTGTGTCGGTTAAAACAGCAACAGAGATCTAACCCAGAGGTGCCTGTGCTACACAGGCTGCAGGGATGAGAAAAATCCTCTTTTCTGACACATCTGCCCAGATGGTGTTTCTACACCGGTTGCTTCTGCAATATATACAATTCCCATCACTGAAAACTGTTAATTAAATGGTAGACTCAGTGCCCTGAAGCACTGGTTTCTGAGACAAGGAGGTAACAAGTTCTGTGTTTATGGCCCTTAGCAACATGTGCTCAGTTTTGAGCAACTCATCAACAGCTTGATACTAGCAAATTAGTGGGATTTTAAGGGAAAAGTACATCTAGAAGGCTGGCATTGTCACAGGGAAGGTTTAAACATTAATTACGAGTAACTTAACTGAGCAACACTAAAGAGTCTGTCTGTCGGTGATTCCCTAGTTTAAAACAAAATTGCCCCAGAAGGGACTGAAAGTACCTGAATCCAGACTACATCCTCAGTCAGCTGCTGCCTGATCCCAGAGGCAGACCCACTGGTCCTTTCCTCAGTAGCAAAAGCAGCCTAAAGTATCCCCCATGTCCTCTCCCTTTACCTGCTTGTTTCTGACCCAGTCCTTGGCATGTCTGTTTGGTAAACCACCATGGTAAACTGGATCAGTGAACTGCTCCAGGCTATAAAGTAATCCTAGAAGAAAAGTTTAACCTGATCTGTTCACTAATGCTGTGTCCTGGGCAGTCCTGAGATCAGCTGCACTGTCAAGGCGGAGGGGGTGATTGATGGGGAGACAGGCAAAGGTGGGAGCTGTTTAAGCTGGCATAGCTGATGAAACTAACACGGGCTGACTTTGCCAACCACCAAAAATCTTGCTTGTAGTTAGGTATGCCTGTGGTCTGGACAAAGCCAGACATTTCAGTACTTTCTTAATCCTTCATCCATAAATTAGCTATCCACTGGTTTGTCTTATGCACAGGGTTCAAACTAGTGCACCTTCTCAGGCCATGCAGAGGCAAAGCTGGGTGACAGCAGAGCTCAGTGCATCATGCAACAGTGGCATTTGCCCCTACCCAAGAAATTATGATTATAGCACACTCAAAGGATGAGGTATGCTGAGCTTCAGGTCTTCTCAAGGTGAGTCAAACCCAGCACATCATCCCTGCCCTTCCCCAATGGTTATTTTAGCTACTAGCTTGTAAAACACTGATGGTGGGATAGAGCTGTCCCACTTACAAGTGTCAAATTTTTTTGGAGGCTGAGAGTCCACTGCCCAAACATTCCTGTTTCTAGGTTGCTGCCCAAAACACAAAGTTGTGTTAATTTGCAACTGTCATGGTTCAACCCCAGCCAGCAACTAAGCCCCACACAGCCACTGACTCACTCACCCCCTAGGTGAGATGGGAAAGAGGATCAGAAGAGTAAAAGTGAGAAAACGCATGGTTGAGATAAAGACAGGTTAATAGGTAAAGCAAAAGCCACGCACACAAGCAAAGCCAAAGGCGGCACTCACTCACCACTTCCCATCGGCAGGCAGGTGGTCAGCCATCCCCAGGAAAGCCAGGCCTCGTCACGTGTTACGGGTGCTTGGGAACACAAACACCAACAATGTCCCCCCGCTTCCTTCTTCTTCCCCCAGCTTTAAATGCTGAGCGTGACACCATATGGTATGGGATAGCCCTTTGCTCAGCTGGGGTCAGCTGTCCCTGCTGTGCCCCCTCCCAGCGTCTTATGCCCCCCCAGCCTGCTCGCTGGTGGGGTGGGGTGAGAGGCAGAAAAGGCCTGGGCTCTGGGTAGGCACTGCTCAGCAGCAACAAGAACATCCCTGTGTTATTGATATTGTCTTTAGCACAAATCCAAAATATAGCCCCATACCAGCTACTTTGAAGAAAATCAACTATCCCAGCCAAAACCGGCACATCAGCTCACTTCTCCTGGCCTAATGGCTATGGTACACTGGGAAATGGAGGGAATGAGAGCACCACCTTTGCAAAAACCTGGTGCTAGGGCAGTCTGCAAAGCAGGATCTGCAGGCAAGGAGCTAAACCCCTTTGCAATTGCCACCAAACACTGAACTGTCAGATGAAGCAGGGGATCATGCAACAACTACTCCTTCAGCCTTTAAAAGATAAGATCCCAGGAAACCTTTTGGGCTGGGAGTCACAAGTGGAAGGACTTGCTTGCAATTTAAAGTTAGGTGCCAAAGTCGTGGGGAGAAGATGGGGTTTAGGAACTACTCTGGTGCAGTTCCTAATGCAGAGCGATTCCTGTTCTGTGGCAGTGAATCTGCCCATACACTTCACAGTGCATCTAACCTGGATGCTTGACTTTCAGTAAGCGAAACTGCACTCCAACTCTGAACTCTAGGTTAGTGAGGGGTGATTGTATTCTTAAATATATAATATTAATTATAGGAAATTCCAGCCTTCAACTATGCTCAGAGCCACAGGCCTGTGTGCAATTGATCCTCCTGCTCCCAAAAAGTCTTTTTGACTCTGAAGCATTTCTACAACTTTTAAAAATTTGCTGTTGAAAACCACTTTATGAGAATCACACCTGGCTTGTAGCAAACGGTGGTGGCCTTACTTTTTGCCTAGGAGGAAAAATGAGAGACCATCCAAGGGCTTTGAAAGGCATATAAAGGATACTAATGACTTCATATATTCAGCATCAATCCTTAACTCCAGTGGCAAATAAGAGCAGCTGATGAGTGAAAAGACTAAAAGCTCATTTCAACTCATGTGCAACCTCTTTGTTAGTGAGTGAAGTGGCAAGTGAGAAGCCCAAGAAGCCTGTGGACACACCCAGCTGGTACCTTCTCACTGCTAAGCATGGCCATGTGTGGGTCCAAGACTGTTCTCAGGGCTAAATTACCCCAGTTGTGTCTTCTTGGATCTGACCTTCTAGCCAAATAGCTGGATTTCATCTAACATAGCCCTTTCGCTTTTAACAGACAAGAAGCCTTTTCATGGCTGAGCCGTTCATTCTCTAATCCCCCCTTCTTTTACCTTGCCTCAGGTTTCCTGTAGTTACCCATGATCTGCTTATGTCAAACTGGCAGGCAGCATCTCTGCCAATCTCAGGTGGGACAACTCTGAACTGTCTTTTCATTTTAATCAAGATAACTGTCAATGTTACTGTTATATACAGCGTTCAAAATACTTGAGCTATCAGACCAGTCTTTTTCAATATGGGTTTTATCTTGAATGGGCACATAAAACCACTGGTTTTCTTTGCAGTTTCATGAACAGGCAAGCGGACTGTATAGAGTAGCTTTGTCTGGGTCCTGTTGACTGCGAGGCTCTTTGAAGATGCTTTAAATAAACATCACTTGCTGGAAGCTCATTTCTAGTCAAACAAGGATTTTTTATGGTTTGCGGTTATAGAAAGGAAGGAATCAGCTAATTTAAATAGTCAATGGATGAAGGAAGAAGTAACAATTTTTATATTCATGATTGTCAGAAAATGAAGTTGGGACTTGCAGAGTATCTTTGCAATGACCCCATAAAATC
This sequence comes from Falco cherrug, assembly GCF_023634085.1. Classification (NCBI taxonomy): domain Eukaryota; kingdom Metazoa; phylum Chordata; class Aves; order Falconiformes; family Falconidae; genus Falco; species Falco cherrug. The sequence goes on along the minus strand of NC_073704.1, from coordinate 9,079,720 downwards.
TTTAGCACAGACAATAATGTAACCATTGCGCAGAGCAGCAGAGCAGCAGGACTACCTGTTTACTGAAAAGTTTAATTCTGCATGTTTTACTGGTTTAGGACCAGCATATGAATTTCTTAAAACCCTAATGGCCTTACTTCATAAATATTTAATAGAGCCATCACTATCTTATACTTATGCATCCAGAATCCCTTGAAATGAGGGCTGCAATTAAGGCCTAAAGAAACCTGATAAATGGACAAAGGAGTGCACAGAGCCAAATTCCTGCTTGGCAAAGCTCCTCCAGTGTTAGAGCATTTGGCGGACGATATTTAATAAAGCACTTGCATCCACGCTTAAAACTTCACACCATTAGCATTCCCCACCTCTCCTCCTCTGTATTGTTTTTCTTCATATGCTATTGAAATTACACAGAGATGACTGTTATAGTTCCCAAAGTATTTGTGTTAGTAGAAAGTAAAGATGTTGGGTAGTGTGTGTATCAGCAATGCTAATGCTTTGGACGGGCTAGTCTTTTGCTGTGCAAAGATTCTCTGTCTTAACTCAGTCCTTTGCAGAGGACAGCAAAGGACTGAGTTAAGACAGACAATCTTTTCCCCTTTTCTTCCAGGGATAAAAAAAATTCATCAGTATTTGCTTTTTCTTCTACAAACTAGGAGATTTTGTCTCAGCACAATTTTTTGAGGAGATACTTGTCACAGGAAAAATAGGATATTTTTTTCTTTGGAACTTAACAGTTCGAAAGGGAGATGCTTGAGATAACATGCAATAATCTTTTGCCACATCCTCTGCTGCCAAGTAGAGTGTAGCTACAGTTATTCCCTGTGAAGCTGCATGGCCACGTGTCCCCAAGGGGACAGGGCTGGGTCTTCCACCCCTTACTCATTCGGGACCTGTGTTTAGTGGGGAAATCCCTTCAGCCAAGAGTAGAATAATAATAACTCTACTTTACATGCTGAGAAGTTTAACTGCTGTCTCTGGAGTGCTTTGAATGCACATTAAATTTTGTTTCTAGCTCTGGTGAGAGCCTGAGCAGCTGGAAGATGGCAGGGAAATGGTTAGCCAGTGGTTGGGAAGCATCGCTGGGGATGGGAAGTCTCCCCAGCTCCGCTCAAACAATGGCAAAAAGCCACTTTACCCCATCCTCAAAAATGAAACGTTTCACAGATGTCCATAAAGGAAATTGATTTGTGTTGCTTTATCCCATGTAGATAAAAAGGGATAGGAAGATGTGTTTTCTTATTAGAAATTTTTTTGCCAGGGGATGGTTTGTTGATCTAATCATAATCATAGAATTATACAGTCATTTAGGTTAGAAAAGACCTTTAAGATCATCAAGTCCAACAGTTAAGCCAGCACTGCCAAGTCCATCACTAAACCCTGTCCCTATCGGCCACTTCCCTGGGCAGCTTGTTCCAATTCTGGGCAAACCTTTTGCTGAAGAAATGTTTCCTAATACCCAATCTAAACCTCCCCTGGTGCAGCTTGAGGCAGTTTCCTCTTGTCTGTCACTTGTTCCTTGGGAGAAGAGACTGACTCCCACCTGCCTACAACCTCCTTTTCAGGTAGTTGTAGAGAGCAATGAGGTCCCCCCTGAGCTTCCTTTACTCCAGGCTAAACACCCCCAGTTCCCTCAGCCGCTCCTCATGTGACCCATGCTCCAGACCCTTCCCCAGCTCCATTGCCCATCTCTGGACACGCTCCGGCATCTCAGTATCTTTCCTGTAGTGGGGGGCCCAAAACTGAACACAATGTTCAAGGTGCAGCCTCACCGGTGCTGAGTAGAGGGGGATGATCACTGCCCTGGTCCTGCTGGCCACACTATTTCTCATACAAGCCAGGATGCTGTTGGCTCTCTTGGCCACCTGGGCACACTGCTGGCCCATGTTCAGCTGGCCATCAACCAGCACCCCCAGGTCCTTTCCCTCCAGGCAGCTTCCCAGCTGCTCTGCCCCAAGCCTGTAGCGCTGTGTGGGGCTGGTGTGACCCACGTGCAGGACCCAGCACTGAGCCTGGTTGAACCTCATACAGCTGGCCTCGGCCCATTGATCCAGCCTCTCCAGATCCCTCTGCAGAGCCTTCCTGCCCTCAAGCAGATCAGCAGTCCCCTCCAACTTGGTATTGTCTGTAAATAACTGTAGTGTAACATAGGAAGGTGTTTCCAGGTTTAAGGTGAGGTTTTTTGCTCCCAGATGGGAACACCTGATAGTCAGGGAGTGTTGAAGGTCCTCCATGGGAAAATCAGCCAACAGCAGGCTGCCAGCCTAATCAATGATAACTGTGAGGGTCAGAGGGTCTTGTTTTCCTTGGACAGAAAGAAGGTGCCTGCAGTGGGCTGGTTTAGAGGTGGGGTGATATCCTGAATAACAGGAGCCTGGTTGGCTACCCAGATAACGTACAGAATGTAATGATAGAAAAATTTTAAGAGATGTTTTAAAACATGAAAAATTTTAGAGGTTACAAATTCCCAAGACTGGCCACCTGAACTTGAACATTCTTTCTACAATTAGCAACAGATATAGCCTTTGCTACATTGATACAGCCCCTAGTCATTTCCTCCTCTTCATCAGGCTTGAAAAAAAGGACACATTGACCCTACAGTATCTGAGGCAGGTATTTTCCTGGATGAATACTTCCCAGTTACATTGTGTCAGAAAACTTGTAGGCTTTCTGTATCATATTGGTGATGTTCCTCTCCTCTTTGCTTTTTTTAAGCTCTGCAATATTCAGGAGCTATACCTTGATGTATACCTGTACCATGCCTAGCACACTGGACTGGATTAAAAAAAAAAAAAAAGAGGAAGGGCAAACAATAACAAAGTAGTGGTCATAAATATTTGGGTTTAAAGCATTATGGTTGCTCAGAGCCAAGCTATTTTATTTGTCACCTTGAGAGCAAATGGATGCTGTACTACTCTTCACAACTATCTGACCATATTCTCCATCCCGTACTGTTATTCATTTGCATTTTTTTCCTCTTATCCCCTCACTTCTGGGTACTAAGGAAGCTTTATTCTTTATTTTTCAGATGGGAGAAGCATAAGGCAATTAGAGACTTGCACAGGACCAGGTAAAGGGCACTGCCTGAGCTAGGGCTGAACTACCCTTTGGCACATTATTTGTCAAAAGAGATCCTGCAGTTGTGCTCAGGATTTTTAATATTTTTTTTTTTAAAATCTAGTGGTTGCATCTGGCTTTTTTGAACTCAGAATCATCTGTGGGTGAGAAAAATGCTTCCCTGTGTCTCTACCTTTAAATGAAAAGTGACACACATTCCTCTTTCTGTACATAATTTCTTGCTGTCCTTCTTCTCCAGGCTACAAACTGGCTTGCTCAGGCTGCTCCGCTCTGCTCTCCCTCTCACCTATCCTAATGGGGCTGGCAAGGCCACCCTGGCTCAGTGTATCACTCCCCACCTGCCCAGGTATGCTGTAACTTGTGTCCAGCACCTCAGCTGGCCTCTGAAGACAGAGGCACTTAGTCTGCTTGTCTTCCTTCTGCAGCTTCCCTGGTAGCAAAAGCAGTAAATGCTGTTTCTGACCACAGCAAGCTGTCCAAAAGAAATAGCTTTCATGTCAAACGCCCAACAGAAATTCAAGCTTATACCCCAGCTGCATGGCTGCATATAAGAATCACACTGATGATTCTCTGAGGGGCTCACCAGGCTGCAGTGCAGGTACTTGATTTCTCTTTGTGGCCAGCAAACTGCCCTGGCCTAAGCACAGCCACCCCTTTCCCCCTCCTTCCCTAGGTTGAGCACTCAGTTGCCCTTGAGTGCTGCTTTGTGTTAGGTGTGGATCTGTTGGAAAACTAGCAAGCTAAACCTTTGGAGATGTTTTTCCAGGGGCTGGGAGCTGTGCCGTACCTGCTCCACCCTGAAAGCATCTTGCAGCAGGATTGCTGCTGCGGGTCAGAACTGCTGAGAGAAGACAGTAGCAAAGGGCAGGACATGAGGGGTCTGGGGTCTAACAGCCTCACCAGCAAAGGACATCTCTGAAGCTGTGCAACCTCTTTTCCTTTAAAGCCTCTAAGAGGGGTCTGAGAAGTACAAGGGGAGGTAGTGGTGGGATTTGTTTTTCTGAGTGGTTTTTTTGTTTGTTTTGGTTTGGTTTTTTTTCATGAGAACTAAGAGAAGTTTGGCTGCAGAAATTTTGTCTGTATTTCTTCTTTCTTTGCTGTAAGGGGAGGACTGGTGAAGATTGTGTCAACAGAGGAACCATGTACATAAAACTGATGAGTCAAGAGAGGAGCAGGTTTTAACCCAAGCCATTTGTGCTGTAGGCGGATTCACACTGCTTTAGGAAGGCTGTGATATGAATCCTACCTGGGAGGTCTGCAGCACCAGGAAAGGGGAAAGCCTTGAGCTGAGGAGACCAGCATTCCCTCTTCTTTGCACTGCTCTTAGTTAGAGACACTGTAGGACCTTGTAATCGGGTCTTTTGCTGGTTTATTAACAGAGGGGCTGGGGGAGAGAGAGGAAGGCATTTGCATTCATAGATTGACCCTGCTAAGGGCAGAGAGCCCTCTGAACAGGTGCCCAAATCTTGCTGTGAGCCCTCTAGCACTGCTTGCTGTAGAACATGCGGTCACTTTGATAGATACTAGTGCATGCCTGCACAAAACCTTGCAATGGAGGGGTGCTTTTAGGAGGGGAAAAGCAAAATGTTAGGTTTGCTTGATGAAACAGGAGTAAGAAACCCAACAAGCCAAAGCTTTTATTCCCTTCCAGCCCAAAATGTCTGTGCCTCATCCCATGTTTTTCCTTTGAAGGCTTTTTTTTCATATTCCTTTGCTCGGGGGCAAATCTTTCTACCAACTGCAAGCCTGCCAGAGGGAAACTCATTCTCCCTTTCCCCTCTGCCATTCCTCTTCACCCTCAGTTCCCCATTCCCTGGGAGGGGACAGGAAGCACAGGGGTCTGTACCGCGCATCTGTCTACCAGGCGTTTTGCTACATTGACGGAGTCCTTTACTGCTTTTTATTAAAGACAGGAAGTGTTTTGCAGGCTGGAGGTGACTCTAGGTCTGCTTGTCTCAAGCTTTCTAGTGACTCATCTGTCTGCAACTGATATGATGTTGTCTGATATATTTTTTTAAACTGCAGACAGCATTATGTGCTGAGATATTGAAAGGCTGATTTCTGTTTTGACTGTTGTCATGTTGGCTTGCAAAGCATAAGGTATGTATCACTTTGGGGTTAACCATTCTTATTCAGTAATTTTATTAATAGATTCTATGCTCATGAATGAAAAATTGCAACTTACTGAAATTGAAAGGAGTAGGAGGGAACTTATCTTTTTTTTTTTTTTTTTTTTCTGGTGTGCAGTGGATTTCAAAGGCTTTCCCCAGAAAGAGACACTCACAATAATGCTGAGTCTGGTTCTGCCCGAGCAGAGCCTCAGCTAATTACAGCAGATCTGAGTGGCTGTGTTATGCTACAGAATATATTGAGACTTATGAATGAAACCTGTTACACATTAACATGTTATACACCCGTAATGTCTGGAGCTGTGTAGTAGCTTAAAGGCGTAGAATTTAGAATAATAAAGTCAGTAGGTTGTCTTAAGTTCATTAAAGAGGTAAAGGTAGCATACAAATTAAAGAACAAAAGAAATCAATTTATAAGGCTTGTCTGAGACAACTTGAAAATATTTCTCTGGCCACTGATCACTACCTTTAACCCAAGAAGTAAATGACAACAAGTATGCCATTTCTTTTAAAGGCATCTGTTTCTTTTGGTTTTAACTGTATTTATTTACATACCTTAACCCTTCTCTGATTCCTCTGCTTTCTGAATAAAACTAACCTATTGTGTAATTTGGATGGCATTCACAAAAAGGCCCACTTCAAGAACTGTGCAGCTTTCAGATTAATATTTTATCATATCTTTCAAGGGTGGCCATATCTCATGTACTTCATTGCTGATTCAAGACATTTTCCACCAAGCAGAGCATCTCTTCAGAAATTATGAGCTTGGAAGAGAGAGGATCTGAATAGGACTATCTTTTATTGCTTAAGTAACCCCAAAGTTACACCTAGAGGAGAGATACGCTGAAATCAAAAAGGCTGGCCAGGGGAATAAAATTTCAGTTCTGCTGCACAGTTTCTAGTCCCGATCCAGCGCAATGAGAGCTTGCCTGTGATCCAATGGGCTGCAAATGATGCCGGTAATCTTTGGTCCCTAAGCGTCTCACCAGGATATTAATAATTCTGTATGTCAGGGGGACAGAGGAAATGAATTAATTAATTGAGGAGCTCAGACTGTACATTAACGAAGCTTCAGGAACAGATTGCCTGAGCCACTTGCTTAACAACAGATAGGGGAGGATAAACAAAGCATGGGAAAATAGGGAAACAGCTGTAATGTCAGAGAGAAAGAGGAACCCCCCCGAGACCCTTGCAGTTTTAGTGAGATGGTGTTGCATTCCTCCCTCAAAACAGAAGTCCCTGAGGCTGAAGTAACAGGAGAAAGCAGAGTCCTGCTCTGGAAATCTAGGCAAAGAGGCAGAGGGGCCAGGTTATCCCTTTGGAATTTTTATCAGCTCCAGCTGCTTTTCTCCAGGCTGATTCACCCCTGTCTCTAAGGAAATGTGGGGAAGAGATGATGTTTCTAGCAATCTGGAGGGACTTGCAATATGTCTTCAGGGCACTGGGTGTATAAACAGAAGAATTTGAGATCTATTACCTGTGCTGTTTAGGTTGGCTTTTCCCTCCCCTTCCCTTGCTGACCTGCAACAGAACTTGTATTGAGGTGATTCATCCCCCAAAATTCTCTTGGTTACTATGGTATACTTTGCAAACAGCATGCATGCATACATGACATAATTAGTCATGTGTAGGTGCACTGAAATGGTTATCAAGGAGTTGATGGTGGGCTTGTATGAAGTTTTCCTAATTGTGTTTTTCATTCATATTAGTGAATTTGCAGTAATTATGAGCATAAAAATTTACAAGTTACAGAAAAAAAGCCAGCGCCCATGATTCATGGTGGTGTTCTGTTGAAGAAGAGAAGCCCTTGAGAGCAAGGTTGCTGTATATATAGAATAGAAAAGAATCATAAAGTTATCGAGTGGTTTGAGTTGGAAAGTTGTTAAAGATCTCCTAGTTCCAACTCCCTGCCATGGGCAGGGACACCTTCCACTAGACCAAGTTACTCAAAGCCTCATGCAGCCTGGCCTTGAACCCTTCCAGGGATGGGGCATTCACACCTTCTCTGAGCAGCCTGTTCCAGTGTCTCACCACCCTCACAGTGAAGAATTCTCGGTGGGACTTTTAAAATGCATTTCACTCAGGTGCAGTTAACAGGTACAATGAAAGTGCCTGATTTCTTTGCAAATGCAAAAACTAGCAATATATATTCTAAGAATATCAAAGACCGAGAATTCTGCCAAATCAGTGTAGCTCTGTTCATTCCAACAGTGATTTTGGTTTAAACAAGCTACAGCCTTAGCTGCATCTTTCTTGACCAAAGTAAGAGTGGCCAAAAATTGTCAGTTTTCACCCAGTCATTTCTGCACAACCTAGTAAGATCATCATGCATACCTTGGATGTTGTAGTTGTGCTGTGTGATATTTGACAGAAGGCTCCCGATCCATGAAGCACTTAAGAACATCTTCAGAATTTATTATTAAACAGTACATACAACACCGCATAAATAAATGATCAGAGTCCACAATAGGGCTCTCAAGTTCCTGACTCTGACAAACCATCAGAGTTGTTGGTCCCAAATACATCCTTAGTCTATGCAGCCTCCATAGGCTTGGAGCTGAGTACATGTGACTTCCCAAGCCAAAGGAAAATCTACTTAGGAATTACGGCAAAGCAAACACCAGTTTGTTCTCACAGGGCCATGCCCCCCACAAGAAAACAGAGGGGGTGTTACAAGCTATTAAGTAACACCAATGAACAAGGCTGTACCCTGGGCAAAATGACAGTCAAAGGGAAGACTGCAAAAGGCTCACCAGGCACACACTGCATTGCAGCTACGCTCACTGGTGGGGTTTGCCCCTGGTGGGGTTTGCCCCTGTGTGAGCTTTAGAGGAGTGCGTGGAAAGAGGAGTTGTCTGTACATTGAACTCCTGTTAATGGTTAGCTGAAAGCAAATTTACACCTACTCAATGGGACATTGTCCTGTTGTCAGCATGTATTGGAGAGCAGGTGACCTTTTATGTTTGGGCAGTGGAGGCAGTTGCCTAGGCTCCTATACTGATAAATGCAGATGCAAACCCCCTTGGAGTTTTTCAGCTCCTACTACGCTGATTTGATCTTCTAGGAGGCCCTAAGACTAATGGAATTTCCGTACCATAAAAATGATTTCCCATACTTGCAGAGATTCCGTACTTGCAGAGAATGTGGATGTGCTCACTTTAATGCAAAGCAATGTCACCATGTTCTGCACCATACATCACACAAATAAGTCTTGCAAAGTTGATGCTGCATCTGAACCAGAGCTGACTTACACCCTGACAGCTACACCATGCTCCTACTCTGGAAGTTTCAGTGCTTGCCATGACCAAGAACTGAGCTCCAGCCTGGAGGGGGACACCAGGGCAGGTGTTTCAGCAGGCTCTAGAGAGGGAGTGAGTTGGCCAGTGCAAGGTGAATCACGTAATTATGCCAGTGGATGTTGCAAAATTTCAACTTTTGCCTTAAACGGCTGTGTCTTGATTTCATGATAATTCTCATCTATAATCATAGGTGGCCCCAAGGTAAATTCAGAGCAAAAGCCACCTGCACTCCCACCAGTGATTAGATGGCCTCTTTTCAGCAATTGGAGCAACAGCCTTCAGTGTTTCTATTATAAGGACCAATAAGCACCTTTGGACTGAGCACAATTTGAGCCTCAGTTTAATGGTAGGGAGCAGGTGGACGTAAAAAAGAACAAGGATCCTGTTGCTGCTCACCTGTGCCCAGACCACAGGCTACTGCTTTGCAAACCACGGGTCAAGTCTGGGCCACAGTCTAGAAATCTTTGGTCAACAGCACTAGGTAGCTAAATTTAATTTCTGCCTGTCCCAGCACTTCTGCCAGAGCAGAGCTGCAGAATCCTACACTGCGGCATGCTGGTTTTGCAGGAATTGTATTTTCTTACATTAGAAAAATTATCTATAAAAGCAGAAGGAAAACCCCATCCAGTAAATAGTTTTGGTTAAACAAACATGTAAAATTATGGTAAGCCCTATACTGAGAAATGTCTACTAGGGCCCATAAATGCGCGGGCTTTCAGTCTCAGTCTTAATTACCCTGTGTGCTGCTTTACTATGTACTTCCAACCCATGTAAAGAAAATACAACAGAGCTAGATATAACAGCTGCTCACGTGTTACAAAGATTCATTCTTTTGGAAAAAAATATGTATATTTAGTAGTTCTGAACAGTCAGGCTTGTGTTGATAGCTGGCTTTCATTTATTTGGTAGGAACCTGTAATTCCTTTGGATCAAATCTGAGACCAAGCAAAGCATGAGCACTTCTGTAGATATGAGTTTTTGAAGAAAATTGCAGTGCTACTAATTTCTGATTAATCCTGGCTACTGCTTGAATGTGAGCTCTTTATAGCAGGATAGGAAGTAAAGCTGGTTTACCATAAACCCCAAAAGAAGGCTAAAAACTTAATATTTTTTTTTTAGGGAAGTGTGTATTTTAAAGTCTCTTTTCATTTCCTCCCCACCCCACGTTTGGTTTGTATCTTTGAGAAATATCTACTTTTCCGGTTTTATTGCACTTTCTCACACCTTCCCCTCTGGAGATTTACAAATCTGAGATGTTTATAAGCTCAAATACTCTGATTTTATTGGTTCTTCAAGAGCTCCACATATGGCTCAACCTTATAGTCGGCTGATGTTCTTCTCCATGGTTTAAACAAGGCTGCTAAAGAAATGAAACCTCTAAGGGCAAAAGCCCCCAAAGGTCATTTATCAAACATTTGGTAGGCTAAGTAGCAGCTCTGATAATGCTTCTGGTGGGCTGAATGAAAGATCTATAATCCCTTTTCAGTAGTAAATGTGGGCAAATCTAAATCTATTCCTCCTAGCAACCAATAATTTGACATAAATTATACAGCAACTGCTTAGCAGAGTTTGGAGAGCAGTGGTGTGTTTTGTTTTTTTTTCTTTGCCCTGAAGATGAACTTCATTTGCAGCAGGGCTGCCAAATCCATTTCATTGTAAAGAAATTTACTTTCTAAACTAGATACCCCTAGGGATTGAAATTGTGTGGAAAGTAAGCCAAATCCAATTGCTTGGCTATCTGTATTGGTTGGAAGTACGTTAACAAACAGTATCGTTCTTTGCATCTTACATTTACTAAGCTATTTATTTATTGGCTTCAGACTGCATTCCTGGAAGCCTGTCAAGCTGCTAAAATGTGTGGAGCCTGTCAGAGAGCTATGGGGGAGGCTCCCACCTTGAAACGGGTGGCTGTGTTACCAGCTGAGAAGCAGACGTGGCTTTTTGAAAGAATCTGTCTTGTAACCCTTTGAGAATTTCTCTTCACAGGCTGGTGCAGGGGGAAACCCCATCTACTGTCCCTCCTCCCAGCCATTCCAGGTAGGCACTTGAGCCTTCTTGTGCCTCTTGTGGTCTGATCCTAAAGCTTTGCTAGCTGACAATGTGACTTCCAGTTGGCTTTCACTCTTCTTTACACGGCAGTATGGATATCTGATGGAAATCGTTGCCTATCCCTAAGGTAACCTCAGAGCCACAAGACAATGTGTCAGAGTTGTAGTGCTGGACAATTCTGACATTTTTTCAAGGAACATATTTGTGGACTAAAGCTTCGTTTTTTCACAACAGCAATTAAGAATGCTGTTTCAATTGCAGGGCAGGAGGATGGGTTTGCTGCTGGCTTTGAACATACGGGATCCAAACTCCAAGGTGTCTGTAGGCACCACGCTAATACAAATAAACCCTTTACTCTAGCAAGTGCTGCTCATCCCTACACTTTGGCTTTAGATTGCAGCAGCAGGATATGTGATGATCTTTTTTGCCTTTGAAAATCATCCACCTCCAGCCTCTCCACTACTAACTTACAACCTAACCATGCTAGAAAGGATAAGTACAGTTCTCAAACTCACAAAAAAAAAAACCCAGTCCAAAAGGGGGAAAAAAATGTTCTCTCAGCCAATCAGAGTGTGGACTAAAGAATGACTCATGTCTGATATGTTTAAAAATATATGGCCTGTTCCTGTAATGTAAAACATTGCTAGAGCTTGCTGTTCTAATGCAGTGGAAATTCCATATTTATTTCTCGTGAAGCCTATCTGTTATGTTATCCAATTGAGTTACTGAGAAACAGCAGTCACTCTGGTGTTTTAACAGGGAACTATAACCAAACTTTCCTTTGTGATCTCAGTGTAGGCTTGTCCTGACAATCCATGAAGATGATGTAACCAGAAAACAGCCCATTAATCTCATCCGAAGCTTTAAATTCCAAGGCGCAATAAATCAAATTTAAATGAGTTTCCACTGAACAAAAGTAAAGGGGCTTTATGAAAAACTTTCATTTTCAGTGAGGGTTTCTTTTACTACATATTATTATATAATTCTTCAAGCAGCAACTAGTTATGTTAAAGCAGGAGGGCACTGATGAATTTCTTTTTGTTTCTGCATCCTTATAAGGTATTTTGTTTAACATACGCAGAAGCTGCTGAAAGGACAAAAAAGGGGAGCAATTTCGGTGTCATACTCTTAGGGGAAAAAAATGCAGTATTAATTTCTTTATAGCCTATGGACAAGGCTGATTATATGTTGGAGCAGTGCAGAATTACCAGAATCAGCTGGATATGTCTGAATACTCAGCTGGGTATGCGTCTGTAAGCTCATTTTCATGTTCTGGCACCTCTAAAGCACTAGAAATACAAAATTAGGTGTGTTTTTTTAAAGCAGTCTCCATCATTGAGTCTTGCCCTGTTCTTTAACACATAAAATTTAGTAATGCTGTGAAGTACATGAAAGGATATAGCAGAGGTGTGTGGAAATGCAGCTTTGTATGTCTTTGTTGGATATAGGCGCTGGAGAATGTAATACATACAAATGCACATGGATATTCTTGACTAAATACACATAGTTACACTAAGCACTTGCAGTTAAGGCTGACTCTCATTTGGTGACTTTGCAGAAGTTGTTGGCTGTGTCTCCTTGTCTATACACGTGTCTGTGTTTCCCCAAACCTCCTTGTTTGCCCAGCTCCCCTAAATACTGACATGCACTGCTCTGCAGAGACAGATGTCAGCTACCAGAAGAGGAGGGGAGTTCTGAAAAGCTAGGGCTCTGCAAAAAAACAGTGCTCCGACTTTGTTAGCAAAGCTTCCTTACATCTTTTCAGTACCTGCCAGCTCCTGCCTGCTGTAGGATGCAAAGGCTCTAGGATTACTAATGCCTGCACCAGACCTGTCAGGCTCTGCAAAGCCTGCAGTCAAAGTCACATCAGCCATTCAAGGCTTTGCAAAAGTAACAGGAGGCCCTGCAAGGGGAGTTGGAGCAGAGGGGAAAAGTGCATTTATGTCCTTATTGTGCTGTGTTTGAGATTTTTGATGCAACATTTGTAAGCACAAATGGTGTGGAAGGAGGAATTGGCTGCCTGACCCAGTGCCTCTGGAGGATGACTGGAGCAGATCTCTTGGCTTCAGTGGGCCCTTAAATCTTTAGGCATTAAAAAAACCCCACACACCCCCCAAAAAAACCCCAACAAAAAACCCCAAAACACAACTGAAATTGTATTCAGAAGCTAGAGCCATATTTGAGTATTTCAGTTCCTTTTTCTCATGTAGTCCCGTCTCAGGATGAAGACCTGGGGCAGGGCAGGGAAGAGAAGAATTCAGTAAAGCTAAGCAGGATCATTTTGCCTGAAGCTGCTAGGAGACAGCACTGTTACCAGCAAAACTAAAGAGCCAGTAAGCTTTAAGGCTGGGGTGTTGTCAGGTGGGTGGGAAAGGGCTGGAGCAGGACATTTTCCCCCAGGTCTGCTATAACCAGTGCAGCATGCCCCTAGTGAAAGATGAAGGAAGCCCTGCTGCATAGAGTGGCTTTGCTGGGATGTACAAAGCTACTTGCTGACCTCTCAATACCTGAATTTTCCTGTGCAGAAAGTGCAGACAACAGTGTTTTCTCACTTTGCAGAGCTGCGAGGAAAATAAATCAACACAATTTGAGAGATGCCCAGACATCACCACTGCCCAGGCAAATGTTTTTAATTGGAACTGCTGCCCAGCACAAGAGTCCTATCATGGGACATGGCTCTTCTGTGCTTGGCACAGGGATGGCACCACTAGCTTAGCCAGAAACACACAGGGACTAAGGGCAGCTGCCTCCATTATCTGGGCATATTTCTCTTGCACAACACTGTGAGGATCTGTGGGCACAGTTCTGGTTGTCTGAGGGTCCCCCATATCTGTGTTACTGTTTTCCAGCAGTGGTTTTGTTTTTCTATGAGTAACTTCATATCTGCTTGGCTTCTACATATTTGTGTTTTATGCAAGGAATAAAAAGTAGGAGAATCTATTAATTTTCCCTTTGAAAATAATAATGTCTGGAAGCATAGTGAGCATGAAAGGATAGGGAGAGGTCTTTCTGGGTGTCATGATTAAGCTGTGGTCAGGGAGGGGAGGACACCTTTGCTATGGGAGGCATCTGCTGCCTCCCTACCCCGCCAGCTCTCTGACAAGGTTTAGCCTTGGTGGCAGGGCCAGGTAAGCCACAGAAGCCATGTGCTCTGTTGGTGCAAGCTGCCGACGCTCCCTCCTCAAGCGCAGAGCTCTGCTTCCCATCTTCATGTGGATGTTCTTGTGTATGAGAATATGCCCAGATGCTCACCAAGGACTGCGGGAGCTGGATTCTTTTCCTCTCCTTCCCCCCTACAAGATTTCTTTGCAAATGTGGAGACCTGTGCAGAGGTTGGTGAAGTAATAGGAAACACTTCAGACTATTGTCAGTTTATGACTGAGGAAAACCAAACAAGCACCTGAGTCTAATAAACGTCTTGGGTCACTTCCTACTGGATGGAGCAAATGGAGGGTATTTTCCTTTTTGTCAGAAGTCCATCAGGTTGATGCTAACTGAGCAGGCATAAGGAAAAATCATAAACCAGCCAAGCTGGTACTTGTACGCAGAAGTCTTCCTTTTCAGAAAACCTAGGTAAAATCAGTGAAGTTTCTTACCAATTCAGCAGGAATCTGAGTCTGCCTCTTCACCTGAATGATCTGTGAATTTTGCACAGTGACAACAGGGAAAAGGAATCATGTTATCACATGCTTTCTGCACTCAGGACATCAAATACCATTTTGTTGGAAATCATGGCAACACCACATTACTTTGCTGTTAATACAAAGAGACAGAGCAGAAAAGCTGCAAAAGAAAATACATGTTCGAGTACAACTGTTTACATCACGGTTTTATGTTCCTCCCTTGGTTCCAGAATGTCCCAAGTCAGTCACAAGTTATCTGGCCTGTTAGTGATGGCTTAGGTAGAAAAGAAAGGTATTTCCCACCTACAGAGAAGTTATAACAGAAGCTCACTGACCTTGGTGATGGAAGACACAAAGATGGAAGGCCAAAGGGGTCCTTTCTGGCAAAATATACAAATCCACAAATTTCCTCTGACTTGAGCAAAGTTCTCGCTGAAGAGATGAAGCATGCAGAAGACGGCTGCAGTATCTTTTGCAGTAAGTAGATGCAGTAAGAAATGGCATGAAAGGAAAATGTTTTCCTGATTAAATATGACCTAGGCTTATATAGCTCTCCAGGATGGGAACAGTTCAGCTGGCCAGCAGACCAGATTTGCTGTCTACCTTACCAGGTGATCTCTTTAATTAAAGCCATGTCAGTGTGCTTCTACTCCCTTCAAAAAAAGTATTTTCAGCCAGCTTGAGAAACACAACAGGTTTGCGAGTATGTGCTCTTTTAAACTAACTAAAGACATATGGGAAGTCATGACTTCCTTAATAAAATACTTAGTGAAAGGATCTACTTCTAAAATCAGCAGAGGAATTCTTTCAGGAAGTCTAAATTTCCACAAGAAGAAACTCTCCTCCTTTCTCTAGCTCTACAACAATTGCCTTTTGTCATTCCTTTGCCTCTGCTAGCACTGTCACTTTTTCCTTTATTGGTACAGTGTTCTCCAATACTGAGCATCCAAGATAGGCCAACAGATTAAAAAACATTATGTTTGCTTTTCTTTTGAGTTCTTATCAAGGCTGGGAACTTTTCCATTAAGGTGCCTTCCCATCTAATTTTCACTTTCCCCCTTCTAAATGCTTCCCTGCTGTATCACTTATACTGTATTTCACACTGCCCATTTTGTAGGGCTGGCTAGCCAGCTTGTGTTCTCTCTCAGGCACTGTGCAGATCAGTTTCTGATTTTGATTCATCTATGCTTCATCCCTTAAGTTAAGAAACCTATAAATTGCTTCTTTTATGTTTCTTTGGAAGCTAGGCCTTCCCTAGCTATATACAGATGAGAGACAAATGGGACAGCATAATCAGGTCACATGTAAATTGTCTTGCAGCATCAGCAGAGGCAAGAGGCTTGATGAGTCAGCCTTGAGCCATGAACATCCAGCACTAGAGTCTGGCTAAGGAGGTCTCTGTTACCCGCCTCTGGGTGGGAGGAATTTGCCCAGCTTTGAGTAAATATCCAGACTCCTAGAAGACGACCAAACATCAGCTCAGAACCATGTCCTGGAATAAAGGCTGGACCCTGTATTCTTACTGTATGGTCATGGGAAGCATCAGGAAGTTTCAGGTAATGGAGACTAATAAAGGAGCTTAGTTTACTTCCTTGAACATAATTATGAAGTCCAGAGCATGTGTAGAAAGATGTGCGGGCTTTCTGATCTCAGCTTCAGGCTTCTGGAGGGATTTTATGCCTCTTAAGGACCTTGTCTGAACGCTATTAGGCTTTTGGGACTTTGGGGCCATTGCAGCCTTGCATTGAATGGAAAAGGACAACAGGGAGTGCAATGAATGAATGCAGATTCTCTCACATTCTGAATTTATGAAAGCCTGTGTATTTTTCTTTAATTATAACCACCTCCCCTTCTCCTGAGTCCCCTGATGACAACAACCCACCAAAAAGCCCACAACCTCAAAAGAGATATCAACTATTTTCCCAGGGCAGGGAAAAAGCAATGTTTACCCATGTATGTTTATTTCAGGATGAAGAATGGTGAGAGGAAAATCTCATACTTCTCTCTCTTTGTCATCAAGTATCAATTGGTTTGTGTGCCTAAGAAGCCCACAGTCACAGTTTTGTAAGGATCCTCTGAAGATCATCTATTTCGAACCCTCTGCTCAAGTAGGATTGGCTATGGTGATGACCAGTCTGGTGTTGAGTATCTTAATTGTCTTTTTGATGTGGGAAGGTATTTTATTAAACTGTAGAGGTAAGAAGCTGCCAAAGAAGACCATTGTGAAAAGCCAGAGAACACAGCCACTTGCCATTGGGCCTGTGCTTGATTTCATCAGGACATCTGGTCACAAGTGATGTTCGCCAGGGCTCAGTACTGGGGCCGGTTATGTTTAATGTCTTTATCAATGCTCCGGACAAGGGGATCAAGTGCACCCTCACTTAGTCTGCAGGTGACACCAAGTTGGAGGGGACTGCTGATCTGCTTGAGGGCAGGAAGGCTCTGCAGAGGGATCTGGAGAGGCTGGATCAATGGGCCGAGGCCAGCTGTATGAGGTTCAACCAGGCTCAGTGCTGGGTCCTGCACGTGGGTCACACCAGCCCCGCACAGCGCTACAGGCTTGGGGCAGAGCAGCTGGGAAGCTGCCTGGAGGGAAAGGACCTGGGGGTGCTGGTTGATGGCCAGCTGAACATGAGCCAGCCGTGTGCCCAGGTGGCCAAGAGAGCCAACAGCATCCTGGCTTGTATGAGAAATAGTGTGGCCAGCAGGACCAGGGCAGTGATCATCCCCCTCTACTCAGCACCGGTGAGGCTGCACCTTGAACATTGTGTTCAGTTTTGGGCCCCCCACTACAGGAAAGATACTAAGATGCCGGAGCGTGTCCAGAGATGGGCAACGGAGCTGGGGAAAGGTCTGGAGCATGGGTCACATGAGGAGCGGCTGAGGGAACTGGGGGTGTTTAGCCTGGAGTAAAGGAAGCTCAGGGGGGACCTCATTGCTCTCTACAACTACCTGAAAAGGAGGTTGTAGGCAGGTGGGAGTCAGTCTCTTCTCCCAAGGAACGTGACGGGACAAGAGGAAACTGCCTCAAGCTTCACCAGGGGAGGTTTAGATTGGGTATTAGGAAACATTTCTTCAGCAAAAGGGTTGTCAATCATTGGAGCAGGCTGCCCAGGGAAGTGGCTGAGAGACCATCCATCCCTGGAGGTATTTAAAAGATGTATAGATGAGGTGCTTAGGGACAGGGTTTAGTGATGGACTTGGCAGTGCTGGGTTAATATCTGGACTCAATGATCTTAAAGGTCTTTTCCAATCTAAATGATTCTTTTATTTCAAACTCTCAGTCTCAGCAAAATTTATTTATCAATCACATGGAGAAATGAAAACTATTATCGATGGATGCAATTTCATGCCACCCACAAGCATAGAGCTGCAACCCCCAGTGCTGAAATGTGGAGTAGCCCTGGAGAAAGCAACGATCTGTATCTGGGCACCCCTCAAGGATCTAGGTGGAGGAAGCCTTTCTTTTGGTCTTGTGCAGTGTTTCTGGCAAGGTGGTAGGCTGGATTCAGAGCTTTTGCTTCACAAAAACCTGCTGGTTAATGTTGCTAGGCCAGGTAGTTGGGAATGGTGGATTTGTTCTTTTCCCCTCTACATTCTCCCTTTCCCTTCTTTTTCCTCTCAGCAACCTTGGAAAAGTTCTAGAGAAGATCAGCCAGGGGTCCAAAGTCCCATGTGAGACTTGGTGAGACTGCCCACCTCAGCATGGCTAAGCAGAGCTTCTGCAAAGCCCCAGCTCCTCACATGAGGGTGTGGTGGTGGGATGCTATGTCTTTGGTGTATCATAAACCAAGTAAACTGATTGGGTCACTGTCTGTCTTACTCCGATGATAAAATCTGCAGAAGTCTAGCATGGTGGAAAATTACCGATCGTAAACAAGAATGTCAAAAGGAATATAAACCTCTTTTGATGTATGGCCAGGAAACCTCAAGGTTTGGAGGAAGCTGTGCTGGTGATTCAGGGGATGGTATTCTTCCCTTGAGTCAGTCCTGAATCCATGCCTAGGTATGACCACATCTGAAATATGGCTCCTTTGACAGCACAGTGCCCACGAACACTGTGCTGGAGGGCTGGCTTGTTGCTGGATTTTTCTTGGAAAACTCCCATCCAGGAAGAGTTCAGGCTTGACCAACTTAGCCGATGAAAGCTGGCAGAATCACGGGAAAGGCTTTGTAGCTTTGCTTGAGCAAGCAGAGGAATTCAGAGGTATTAGATCAGATCCTCAGTAAAAATCAGTATAACTCTGGCTGAATTACAACTGCAAAAAATTGGTCTAACACTATTAACAACATAATACTGCTGATTAAATGGGAGGAGAGGAGGAGAGCTGAAGACCTGCTTACTTGCTATAGTTACAAAAAGATCACTATTACTTCTAGAAACCAAGTAAAATGCATTGTGAACAGCGAGGCAAAGGTAAGAAGAACACTGACAACGGTCACTACTTGAATGAGTTTTAGCTCTCTATGTCCTGCCAGGGTTGAAACACATTGCTTCATGCAAAGGGAAGTTAATTGGCAGTGGATGTCCCGTCTTTACCAAAGCCAGTGATCCTACAACAGCCTGTTCAGACATCTGTGCAAAGTAAGTTGGTTTGCTGCAATGTTGTGGACAGGATGTAGGATGGCAAATCGCTTCATTTGGCACAAATTCACACCCTAGCTGGAAGGACCACATAGGAATGATTGGCTCAGAGGCTTTGATTACCTTCTCATACACAGCATGGTCCCCACAGATCTAGATTCAGTCTTGATGACAAAAATATGTACAGAGGTTTGTGCGGCTACACCTGTGCAGCAGTAGCTGTTCTGCTAGAGTATTTCTGTCTGTAGATCAGTCCGTGCAGTGCATTGTAGAGAGCAAAAGATCTTTTAGCTGGAGAACTTTAATGCTTGGGAAGAACAACAAATGACTAAGAATGAGACCTTTCATGCAGTAAGGCTTTAATGTTTCCTTACAAAATCAAAACCTATTCAAAAAGGCAGCTGATGTGGGAACACAAGAGTGATAAGGCCTAAGGAAACACATTTAATAATAATATTCCATCACTTGATACTGGAAAGGTAAAATATCAAACAGCTGAGCAGTTGTTTTCCATAAAAGTTAATACACTGAAAATAATGAGGCTTTCTACTGATTAATGCTTTATAAAGCAGTGTGTTGGTACAGATGTAGTCCGATGGATGTCAGTGGTGTGGAAGATAAATTTTGTTTAAGTGTTTTCCTGAATTAGGTTGAAATCGTAGGACCCATAAGAAATTCTGGAGCTGTAACAGCACTTAAACCTGTCTTATTCCACATTAAGTGGAGACTTATTAGGCTCCTGAAATACAGGGGCTTATGCGATTGTCAGGATACATAGCTGCAGCTCAAACAATACCTTTGAACTTTGTAGTATCACCTTTGGGTAACACTTGACAAGACTTTTGTCAGATACTCATGTACGCATGGACTTGCATAGGTATGAGTGGGAGGAAGGAGAGAGGGAGGCAAGGGGAATTAGCACTGCCCTCCTTTTTTTTTCTTCCTGTTGTTTTGTTTCACTTCTGGGAAATTAGGTGTTTCTGGCAGTATCGCTCTCCAGAGATGTTTAAAGTATCTATAACCCCCATGCTATGGGGCTTGGGGAGCTATCTGAATAGTGAGGGGACTCTTTCCTGCAAGACCAAAGCCCCTTGTTCATACCCAAGCAGAGCAGGGTCTAAGTCTACCATATTAGTTTGCAAGGAGCCACTCTATGAACAACTTACAGAACTGATGATCCTTGGCTGAGCAACGGGTGCATCTTCTATGGAGTCCCAGTCTGAATATGGAGTGGATACTCCATCACTGAAGTGCAGTGAAGCAGCTTCACAGATTCATCCAGTCATTTAATTTCTAAACCCATAGTGACAGATGTGGTGATGGTCAGAGCAGGTTCAGCTATACAAATGTGGGAGTGTGCTGAAATGGATAATAGTTTGCTCTTTTTCTGTTGACAGCTTTTGACAGAAACCATTTCTCTGATTCCCAGATCCACCCGTGAATATTATGAGCTCAGAAATAAGGCCTGCAGCCAAACCATTCTTGGTATTGGTTTTGCAAAAGCAAACAAAAAACAAATGATGAGGTCTGTCCATCTGTTTTTAACCCATTTCTAATTATAGCATGTTTTCTCAATACAATCAATTCCTGCTGTTGCCCTGGTGGGATCACTGAGATGGTCATCAGGAGCTGATGGTTCTGGCTGAGCCAAACACCAAGGAACCTGTATTTCTCAATATGTTACAAAGCAGCGCTTGTACAACAGGTCGGTTTCTAGCTGGATGGTGTACAATAGCAGTGGGCTCAGGTTTTGAAACTCATTCTTTAGTCCCCACCACTGTGTCAGCAGCCTTTGCTAAGCTGGTAAAAAGGGACTGAATAGTGCAACAGAGGGAGGAAGAGCCTTGCTAGAGGACTAGGCAGAGAAACTGCACTCTCAAACACAAGGAGAGCAGTGCGAGAGAGAGGAGAGCAGCCACATGTTGATCTGACCAGCCCACCTTGCAGGTATAGCTTGTAGATGTCTTTGTGCTGCAGCAGCGTTGTGTCATGTTCAGTGACAGGGACATTATGGACAGACGGAAAATACTGTCTCTAAGTTTCTGTCCACAGTTTCCCTGCTAGTCAGCGCAGAGGCAGCCAGATAATCCGAGTTACAGTATTTTGTGAAGCTGGGCTAATTATGGTGGTAACACCAGAATTGTAGGAGATGAAAATTCTGTTGAGAGGAGAGAATGAAAGATTTAAAGAGCTTGCTGATTGTGATTTTTGCTAATAGTTAACCACAGTTGTGATATATTTTCATTAAATCTAGTCAAAATACTAGAAAGGAAAAAAAAAAAATCAGATACTTGCACAGATTACCTGAAGGCTTTTGGCTAAAAGTTTCAGGTTTCCTAGCATTGACTGAAAGTAAAATGCAAGCATGAGCTCAAGCATCCTTTTGAGTTTGTCCTTTTGTGCCACACAAAAGAAAAATATATTCTAGGAATAATTTCTGACCACATCTATTTTTATGCTAATGACATCTGCAGTATACAGTAGTTCTTACAGTTGCTCACCCTGAAATGAAAACCAAGCTTCTGGGCAGGATCTTGTTTTTGCAGACACAGATGACCCGATCCCTTTAACTTGTTTAAGCAGAACAACCAATTCCACCATAAATAATTTGCAGAAATGTGTGTAGTTTGTTTGGGTTCTGTGGAGTATTTTTATGTTTGGTTTGTTGGGTTTTTTTTTCTGAAAACATCCTTTTTCCCTTAGTAATTATGTTATAAGCATTTAACTGGGTAAGCAATGCCAATGAAAACCCTTCTAAAATATCACTTTTCATGGTCATCTTGCCAGCAGAACTTAAACTTAATGACTCATGTGAATCTCTGTTCCTCTCTCCCAGTGGGAGCTAATAAATCCTAACAGAGTAGCTGCCACTTTACAGCTCTAGGAAAGATGGAGGAAATGAGCTCCATTAGGACTGTCAGTGGACGGAGGATGTAGAAGTCAGAAGACTGAAGAAAGGTTGGAAGAGCTGAGAAACACGTGGTGGTCCTTCTCCACATCTATAGCTGGAGACACTGCAGCAATCTCTGCTTTGCCATAGGTTGGTGCCATCTGACACTGAAATGTCCTTGCATTTACATTGATAGAAACGAGCTGTAGTCTGTTTCTTAAGGACATGCCAGTTCTCTACCACTGCAAGATCTCAGGACACCAAAATGCCTGCGGTCTCTCACTCCCTTCCAGTAACATTTTATAGCTTTTGAGGGTTTTGGTCTTTTCTGCTTACAGCTTATTTTTTTAGGTCTGCCTTATGGTCACAGTAAGTGTGGAATGAATGTGCTGTGGATTTTAACCGAGCTAAACACCTCTGCTGTGCTTCTCTGGGATTTGTGGGGAGTGATCTCAGTGCCCCAGCTGGTCTCCAGTCCAGTGGAGATAAGTGACGTCCATATCCCAATCTCAAAGCACTGTCAAGAAAATGGTTTGCTGAGTACAGCTTCTTTCATGAATTATGACATTTGCACAAAGTATCAGCAAGAAGCTAAATGGCGGATTGGGGTCCCAATTTGCTAAGCATAGGGATTCATTGTGCAGGGAGATGACTTATGTTGTCAGTGTGTTACAAGGACTAACAGATGAACCCAGCCAGACACAGAAGCCCAAATAACAGTGGGAGGATGACTAACGTGTCTGTAATCAGCAGGCACCACAGCACATTGCCATCATTCATTGCTGTCAGAGCTGAGACAGCTGCATAGATGAAGAAGTTATGTCATCCCTCACAGCCTTGCCCCACTTAATGCAAGGCTGGGCTGGAGTGGGGTCTGCCCAAATGCAGGAGGTGGGAAGGATCCCCTGTGAGACAAAGGTGCTCACAGTGATCAAGTGCTCAGGTCACTCTTAGTTCTAGGATGGCCAAAGGAGCTTCAAGGGGCTTGGGCAGGCTGGGTGTTGTCTTCATGCATACCAGCGCTGGGTGATGCAGAAGCAGCTTGAAGCCCAGGGTGGATAGGAGCCACAGGGGCAACGTGATGAAGTGCAGTTTTCCAGTTCCCATCTGCATGGTGGCTAGCTGCACTTGGGGTAGGGTCGAGGTAGTGTTGCCCTCCTGGCTCTTCAGTTCTCACCACCAGCTGACCACAGCACATGGGATGTGTTTTAATTCAATACACTCAGAGGAAACTTAAAAGATATATAAAAATCTCATGAATTGGCTAGGTAAGCTGAGAGCATATTTTAATAGTGGGTGTCAATTAGGAGCTGTTTGAGGGCAATTTCTAAGTGTAGGTACTTCGTTGAAAACATTACAGAGAAGCTTGTCCTGATTAAATTTATTTTCAGAAAATGCCTTCAGCTCCTTTGCTGATCAGCCTCACTGTTCAGGGTTATCCTCTTTTCTATCAACAATGTGCCTGGCCTCTGCTTGTTTGCTTGTGACACTATGTGTCAATTTAACTCTCATCTCAAAAAGAACAAACTTGTTCTCCCTTCCTCCTCCAAACACATCCCCAAAGTTAAGTAAGTTACTCTTTCTTTAGTATGAGACATCTGGTTTCTGAGATCTACAGCAAAAGCAAAGAAATCATGAAAAAAAATGCATGGAAAACCATCCAGCTTTTATTATCATGTCCCACAGAAATGCCTCCCATAGAGCTGCATGAGAAAAGTGAGACTAGAGCTGATAAACAACCCACAGACCAGCAATTAATTCCCTCCACTTTCCTTTTCCTTTACATTATGCCTTGCACCTCCCCAAAACATCATTTGCTTAGCTGAGATGGAACATCAGTTTTCATCCACTGCTAAGGATCCTTCAGTGGTAACTCAGATAACTTTGTAGCACATGTGTAGTTGATCAGAAATGTTCTGGCCAATTAGCTTTTTGCCAAGGAATCAGACTTTTTAAAAAGTAAATTTTGCTTTTTAACAAAAAGATTGTGAACTATGGAAAAATATCCATGGAAAACTTTTACCTTTAAGATGAACACTAAAGAAATCCAGAAATGCTTCTGCTTTGCACCCCAAAATATATATTTTTTTTTTTTTATCTGGAAATGATGCTGTGCTAATTCATGGAAGCTTTAGCACAAATACCTTATAGCACTGAGCTTCCTCAGCTGTGCAGCATTTCCCAGGATGCCTTCTCATGACTTCTCGTGTGGTACGGCACTGATGTACCATGGGAGGCACTTGGCTTAGAGAAGGTAACGGGAAATGATGGTCATCAGCCAAACCTGAGGTTCTGTACTGCAGAAGTTTCCCTGAGTGCAATGATTTTAATTTTAGCTGAAGTAGTCAACTTTACAGACTTCTTCCCCAAAGTTTACATTGTCACTAGGCATGTTGTTGAAACCACAGGTAAGTAATTAAAGCATGTCACAAGATGATTTCACTTTCTGCGGGCTTCCTGCAGTATTCATTCCATAGCTCAGATCTGCAGCAATGGATTCATTGTTACAAGAATAAAGGAGTGAATATGACTCTCCGTCACTTTTTGAACCTCTGCGTCATGAGTTGGCTTGGCATTCGTCCTGACTCTTAGCATAATTTAGAGCAGCCTGAGGTTTGTTTAAAATTTTTACCAAAGATAGCCAGGGATTTACTCCAGGACTTAAACCAGACTCATACACTCAAGCCAGGTGTGAGGCCACCGAGCATTACAAAAACTCTTCCCTGTTCTAACAGGGAAACACGCCCAGGCCTTCTGGGTGAGAATTATTGTACCTTAAACCAAGTCTGGCTTCAGCTGGGTGTTGAAGTACGGGATGCTGAGTTTGTCTTGGAAGTCTTGTTGCATATCTCAGTGTTTAAAGGGGTGTGAGCTGGTCCACTGATCTCAATTGTGAATGGTGCATAATTGAAAAATCTCATCTGGGCGCCTTCTGGAAAATCTGAGGGTTAAATCAGATGTGTAGTTAAATATAGCAGTTAAATATAGTCACGTCTGAATGGAGGTCTGAACTTCATGTCCCAGTCCAGACAGATTAAAGTGAGGGTGCGAACAGATCTGCGTGGCTCAGATCAATTGCTGATAGATAGGACAGGAATAACTTAGGGATGCCTTATTAATTTCAGGAGGTGGGAGGATGGGTATTCAGCATGAGAAGAGAAAAAAGGAAATTTTCTGGTACAGAGATCCTCTGCTGGACTCTGTGGACCAAGATAAGCCTCTGAGGGTCAGAAATCTTTAGGAACTTGCTGGAACAGCTAGGCAATTTGAGTAGCCAGAGCATTGGCAGCACAACAGGTGAAACATGATTGCATGTCAAGATGGAGACAAGTTATTACAGGAATCAGAACCATGGAAATGGTTGGTTTTGTACCGTATTATTATAACTTACAATGTGCCCTGCAAAAAGTAGCTGTTACAAACCAGACCTCTAGCTCTTTCCAATAGTTCCCATAGCTCAGAGGCTGAGGTAGGCTGTTAGAGAAAGGAAGGATAACCCCACTGAGTTTTTGGGTGGAGTCATATGGATTTGCAACATACTTGCTAATACTTCCCACTTGCACAGCGGTTCCAGACACTCTTTGGAAATTGCTGGCTGTCTGCTAGGCCCTGTAGAGTGAGTGACGTTCAAGACACTGTTCCTCATTTACACGTCTGTTAAAAAAATGAGCAATGTTAAGGGCAGGGAGGGGCTCCTTCCTCAGAAATGTTCGGGATCCACTCAGCTGTAACACTGGCAAATAGTAGACACCAAGAAGAATGTGGTTGCCCTTGGTTAAGGACATGGTACTGAGAAGGATGATGAGGAACATTGTAGGAACTTAGGGGATGGCTGTTGAAGGTTCACCCATTTCTGAGCTAGGCAATCACTCTGAATTTCAGAACTTTTCAGATAGTCAGGATATCTGACAAAATGTTCATATAGCTGTATCAGAAGTAACTTGGGGCCATTCTCACCGTGGCTGTTTGGTGGATTTCCATTTACTATAGCACAATTCTTGGTATTGAATAACAGAAATGAGAAAACCTTGCTTATAACCAAAACCTGAAACTGAAAGACTTGCCTGTCTGGAGGGATGCCACACTTTTCATCATGCATCCAGGAGAGGTCAGTCAGAGGTAGGCATGAAAGCTTCACTAGCTATTTTGGCCATGGCTGTCACCAGCTGTTAAGCTGGTGCCTCTTCTCTGACAGTTGGTGCAGACCTATGGCTTTCATCACACGGGACCTCTCTGAACCTCCCATACAGAGCAGGCCTGTATGATCTGGAATGATGTTATACATATCATACATAGCCTGTATGATGCGGCTAACTCCTGCATACTGAAGTTTTCTTTGTGATTTGAGTTGAAAAGGGACTGTGATCCACTGTAGCTTGAAGTCCTGAGGGACTTCCCGCTGATTTCAGCACCCAAAGCAAGAGACGGGGCACACCCTGCCCAAAGAGGTTGCACAGTGCAGAGACAGGGCAGTATGGCCATTCACTTCCCTCTCTACGACACTTCACTGGAAGTGTGATCTTTGCACATTCCTGGAAACCTCTGAAGCGTCTGCTTTTACGTGGTAAGGGTTCCTCTCCTGATGAATGACACTACCCCACAGCGTAACAAAGAAGATTGTAGGAAACAATGAGTGTTTTCCCGTGTGGCGTTTTCAAAAAGTTTTTATTTTTTCTTCTGCACTTCCAGTACAGATATGAGTCTGGACCAGAGCCAAACTTTTTTCTCCTGCTTTTTAACCACCCCTTTCCTATGAATTGGGAGCTGCTTAAGCCATGGACAAGAACCTTT
Source organism: Falco cherrug (assembly GCF_023634085.1). NCBI lineage: Eukaryota > Metazoa > Chordata > Aves > Falconiformes > Falconidae > Falco > Falco cherrug. The sequence goes on along the minus strand of NC_073704.1, from coordinate 9,053,276 downwards.
CAGACATTGGTGGCTCATCTTACGGGTCCTACTCTGATTACAAATGTTATTTGCAGTTGTTCCTGGATTGCTGTAATGGAAAGATTTGGACATGACCAATGCAGTGCTCTTCATGCAAGAACATGTAATATTTCCACATAGTAGTTGGTGTCTTTCCATTTAAATGGGAAAGACAGAAAGAAGGGGGACCAGGATCATGGCAACAAGAAAATGTCCAAAGCAAAATGTTTCTGGTAAGAATGACTCACGAGTCAAAATACTTCTCCTTAACCACTGGCCAGCTGAGCAAGAAGAGGAAAAGAAGATAAACAGGACAGGACAACAGAACAGCATCTCTGCAAAGTTTCCAGTCCTCCTGCCCAGTCTCTGAACACTAGTTTCCAAACGTCTTTCCCTCTTTTACAGCTCATTGGCAAGGACCACAGGTGCTTCAATGGGATCCTTTTATATTATATTTTCCAGGAAGGTATATTTTATGGGATTCTGCAGGATTAAAGTAAAATCCAAATAAAACTGAGAATAGTAACAGCTTAACTTGAGTACAGCTCTGGTAATCGTATCCCGATTGCCTATACATCTTTAGAAGCATCTGTCCTTCATTTTTTCTGCTAAACTACACACACACACACACACACACATGTATGCATATATTTATGCACACCTGAAAACTTTAATAATCAGGGGTTGCAAGACCAGATGAAACCAACAGTTCACATAGCCAGTTTCTTGTTTACAAGAGTGGTTGTTGCTCAGTGCTTCAGAGGAATGTGTAGAAAACCCTTTACAAACTAGTTCTCAAGATATTCTGCTTCAGAAAAATATTACAGTCTGCAGTAGTTAAAGGTCAGCTTCAACCTGAAATATATATTATAACTTTTCCAAGTGCCTCTGATTGATTTAGATAACTCTGGATATAGTTGTCATCTGTAATTTCTTTATGTCCCTGCTAAGCTGTCAGGCTCGTGTTCTTCAGTGGCAGGGAATAGCCATGCTCTGCATGGAAAAAATGAGGCAAGGGCTGTTTCTTCAGATCAGTGGTGTTTAGCTGCTTGAAATGAAAGTCCTGAGTATCTTTTCTGTCTGCAGGCAAGCTGTGAGCATTCACTAATCCTGTGTGGGGTATTCTGAGTGCAGAGATGCCTGCATACGAAGATGAGGCTCGTCCTTCTACCTGTAGCTCTATCAGGATATTTTGTGGAAAGCTTTCTTTGAGGCCAGAGGAAACAGGCTAGTGCTGTGGTGGACCAAAATACTATCTCTTTCCCTCCCAGCAACAGAGAACAGTATTTTCTCTGAAAACAATGCAGCGAAGTGTTTTTCTTCCATCAGAAAAAAAATTATTCTCTGCTTGGTCTCCAGCACTAGCAATATCAGAAACACTATTCTTTAATTATTTTCTTTTTTTCCCTCAGCAAGACTGAGATAGCTTACAACATCTTAGAAATGTGGACACCAAAAATATAAAGTTTTCGAACTGTTCCTTGACACGGGGTGAGTTTCCACTGCACTTTTAGCCTGAGTTTGAACCCTGATTTCAGCCTCCCCACACAGAGAAGCCTCTGTGGGGGTGGTTTAAGCCTAAGTGAACTCAGCGGGGGGTATAGATAAGAAAAGGATGCTGTATTTCACTCGAGTTCAACTCACCCACTCACAAGTGCTGGTTATTCTCCATTTCCTTCTCAAGCAGCTCCTTACAGTACAAAGGCATTCTCCATAGCTGTGTTACACGTTTGTACAGTCACCTACACCAGTAAAAAAGTAGTAGAAATAGTTGTATTTACTTTTATTTTCCTTTACAGCAAAGAAAAACAAAACAAAACAAAAGGATAGAGGGTGTAGGACAAAAAGACCTTACCCTAAGTTCAAATCAAATGCAAATCGTATTGATAGATGAATTGTACTGATGACAGTACAGTTGAGGACAGACTTTTTAGTAGGGCCTGTAGGGATAGGACAAGGGGTTGTGGTTTTAATCTGAAAGTGAGTAGATTTAGATTACATATTAAGAAGAAATTCTTTACTGTGAGAGTGGTGAGACACTGGCCCAGGCTGCCCAGAGCAGCTGTGGCTGCCCCATCCCTGGCAGTGTTCAAGGCCAGGCTGGATGGGGCTGTGAGCAACCTGGGCTGGTGGAAGGTGGCCCTGCCCGTGGCGGGGTGTGGAACTGGGTGATCTTTAAGGTCCTTTCCAATCCAAACCATTTTGTGATTCTATGATTCTATTTTGTGATTGTACTGATTAGATGTCATCATACTGAAGACATTTACTGATGTCTAAAAACCTTTGTATAAATTCAAAACAAAACTGGATAGAAGTTAGAAAAAAATATTATTTTGGTTAGGGATTACCTTGATACTTTTTTTGTTAGGAAAATTGGAACTTGGTTTTTAAGAAGAAACAGTTATCTGTAGGGATTTGCTTAGCAGAGATCCAGATTGTAAGTGAATTTGGGAAGTTTATAGTCATACATTAATTTCTGCATCTTGCTCACAAGGAAAAGCAATGTTGAATGAATGCAGTGCCAGAGTAGATTTCATTCCCTTGTTACCTCTTCGAGCAGAGACAGATACAGCCCAGTACAAAACTAGAAGTCAGAAGGTACTGCTCTCTGTAGCATGTCTGATGGGCACTGCAAACACATAACCAAAGAACAGAAATGTAGACTGTGTTCATTTTAATGGCTTTTAATCAGAAAACAGCCTAATAGCATGTCCTGTATCAGATGTAATACTACAGAAACAATTAATTAATTAGTCTAGCCTGAGATTTTCTAAACTCTCTGACATTAAGCTGCAAAACCTGTGTCAGCCTTCTGCTGATGTTGCCCCAGGAAGATATTTATTTTGTACCTCTTCCTGCTACATAGGACCAAGCAAATTCCTCTGCCTCCACTGCAAGCCAGATCACCCTGGATACAAACTGGGAACAGAATAGAGGACGAAACCTGAAACATTGCTGAAGAAAATCAGTGCAGATGGGTCTGACACCTGACAACATACTTTGCAGACTTTGAGTCAAATTTAGGCTGGGAATTGATTGTTGCGAGCTCACTGTATGCATGGCACTGGACCGCCTAGCTGCACTGTGTCCTAACTTAATCCCAGCTGGGACTGGAGCTTGCAAAAAAACCAGGGACATGAATAATGATACAACTCTAGAAACAGTAATAGGAGCCAAAGTTTGCTCTGTGAAGTATCTATGGTTCTCCCCCTGGACATAAGTCAAGGTAAGAAGAGGAAATAAATGTAGGATCATCTGATTCTGTGTGACTTTCTTAGGTGACCTTGGGTGAGTCTCTCCATTTCTCTGTGCTTCTGCTCATCATCTAAGTTATAGTTTTCTTGATTTGTCCATTTATATTTTGTTCTTCTCAAAGCAGGATGTTTTTGACTCTTTATAGTGTTTTTTTTCCCTTTGGGTGTGAATGCAATAGTCACACTCAATAATATTTGCACCAACCTACTCATTAACATTTAGTCATCTGGTACAGTGCTAATAAAACTTGTAAATAAAGAGTATTTTTGCTAGAAACGTTTATAGTGCTCAGTACATTCAAGGAATCATGGATGGTAACATCAAAATAAACATTTTCTTTGTAGCTAGTGGAACTTACAAAAATGATATCTCAACTATAATTTCCTTTTGAAGGAATATGTTCAAGCATCCCACAGAGTGCAACAAGTTTCAAGCATTTCAATATCTTTGAGGAACTGCAAAGATTAGAATACACAGTGCTTGTTGCTCAGTGCCTTGTGGTGATATGAAATATGTAAAATCATGGCAAAGGCAAAATATGCTAAATTAGTCCTAAACACCACCACCCTGAATATGTTGAAACCATCCTTTGCTGCTGCCTGTAATGTTGTGTTTTTGATCCACCAGGAAGCATTTGTTTACAGCCTCAGCAATCTGTATTTCTCTTTTGCAAGAGCAGGGCATCATATTGTCTCATTCCTGCCTCAGTTATCTCGTTTGTTGCTCTGAACTTATATTGCTCAAGCTCCAGTCCCATTTGCTTCAGCAATGAAAGTTGCATAGATGAAGCAATACCGGGAACAATACAACTGAATTACAGCCCATTTTAGGGGGGTGCATGGGGGAGAAAAAGAGAAAGGAAAAAAAAAAAAAAGCAAGGCGAAGGGAAAGAGACTTGGGGAAAGGTTTAGAGCAACTCTGTGACACTGAAAAGTACGAAAGCAGAAATTATAACGTTCTACACAGAGAAAATGAAAGTTATAACAAAAGAATTCTTTCTCCAGTTGAAGAAGATTAGAGGAGATTACAGCAGTATCTGTATGAGATAACTGGTATCATCAGGAGATTTACAGGATTTGATTGCATTTAAGCAAGTTATTGTTAGTGGAAGTTACAGGGATTGTCACTCGTTCTTGGGAGACTTTCCCACCATGAGTCTTGAGTATGCACTTCTCTGCTGACAATTCAGGCATTACTGAGTTGGACTCAGCCTAGATTAAGTGTCTACTGCAGTCCTAGTACTTCACTATTTAGCTTTCAAAAGAGCTAGCTTTAAATTACCAGCTGAAGTACTGATACGGCCCCACCACTGCAATGGTGAGCTCAGAACAGGGTACATTTCCTGGACAAAAGTGGACTGAAGGGTAGATGTAGCTTAGAAATCACACGGTGAGCTGTTTTCTCATGAAAAACTGGTATTTCTCCAAATGGTTAGAAGTAACAGCAGGCACAGTATAAACTCTCTAAGGTTTCTTTTTTCTTTTGAAGCCAGAAATTCAGACTGACTTGTCTGAGCTCATGGTCTTTGAGATGACATAAATGCATGTGTAGCACCTGCAGGCAAAGAGAAATGCTGCAATCGAAGACCTAGCTTGGGGAGAAAGCTGAAAAATTCTGAAACAGTAGTCAGAAAAGTGAGCTCCGTACAGCTGCCATTTAAGGTGTCTTGAGTGTCCATAGTGGGCATCATATGGAAAGTGTCCATTGAAGTGCATCAAGTACCCAGGCTGTTAGAAACACCTTAAATCAGGGTAGAGAAAACACTGGGCGATACAGTTGCAAATGTAACCCTGACCACAGAATATGACTGTGTAGACCCACATAGTTCTGCTTAATGTGATCTATAACTGTCTACCTTGGAGACTAGTCACACTAAATCCTTTCCATATATCTTTCTGGTAGTCTGACCTCAAAGTTAAGATGTGCTGGGTAATGTAAAAAGATGATAACAAGGTTTGCTTTTACTAAGCTTCACCCTTATCACATGCAATAGAGCAGGAAGCAGAGCCTGGCTGCCCAGGAGTTTGATAAGCGTCAAACTGAGCAGGTCAGTAAACTGGCTCTTCCCAAGCTGCGTATGGGTCTCTGACAGCCACATCATTTTTTCCATGTCAAAAATCCAGTACTCTTACTGTTAGCAGAGATGCACACACTGCTTTTTCCCTACTATGCAGACTCCTTCTTGACATAAAAAGGAATACTAAGGGCTAGCATCAAGTTTTCTTTCTGTGCAGAGCAGAGGGAAAGCACATACATTTCACTGTGTATTTGCGGACGGTTTCTGCAGTTAGAAGCAAAACTGAAGTTTGGGGTTGGGGTTTTTGCCCCTTCCAGGGATGGCTTATGAAGTGAACAGTATAGTGTGTCTGATAACATGAAACAGCATGTAACCCAATCTCTAGCTTTGGCCAGGGAAATAAAATAAAATATTTTTTTTTAAAAAAAAGGTATACATTCAGTGAACTGTGGCACCCTGACTTCATCCTAACACTTGCTATTGGTACAGAACACCAATTTACTGCCCTTAAAAAAAAAAAGCCTCTTTTGCAAAAAGGAGATACCAAGCATTTCAGTTGCATCTGAATTATGAAGTGTTAGAACTCTTTCCCAAAGCAAGCCTTCAAAGGCTTTAGCTGATCAGATAAACATTTCACAAACATTTCTGCTGGAGCTGCAAAATCTTTTCTCTCCAGTGTGCCTCAACCTAGGAGAACGAATAAGGACAGCAGATGATGTTGAGGAGATGCGTCTGCTGCATTTCCTGATTGTGGTAGACAAAACAGACATAAGGATTCCCCCCTTTCTTTTCTTGAAATTAGTGCTGATCTGACACAATGCTTTCTCTTTCCTTCCCCTTAAATCTGGTATGGCCTCTTGAAATACAGCTTAAAATCTGAGTAGTCTATAAAGGCAGGATCTTTACGGTTCTCCAGCCTCCATCATCTCCCAGCAGCTGTGGCTGTGTACACAGGGGAATCAAAGCTTCCTTTGAGACGAAATTTAGGCTAAAAAAAGAAGAAATAACAGAAAGAAAAAAAAAAAAAGCTCTGTTATGTTTACAAAAAAAAAAGAGGTAAATAAAAATATTATTTTCTTGCAAAATCATTACCACCACATCAGGTGATGGTCCAAGAAAAAGAGGCCACTGCCTGTTGTAAAATCATATTCACAGCTACATATCTAGCAGAGGTCTTGTACAAAACTTCCTTCAGAAGCTGGCACATCACTGTAAGAGGGCATCACAGTGTTGGCACAGTGTACCTTCTCAATACAGAAACATGATATATGATGAATGATGCTCAGTGGTTTAAGGACACTCATTGATTTACTCTGCAGAAAAACTCTTAGGTGAGATGGGTTCACATAGACTCATAGAATCATGGAGTTGTTAAGGTTGGAAAAGACCTTTAAGATCATCGAGACCAGATATTAACCCAGCACTGCCAAGTCCATCACTAAACCCTGTCCCTAAGCACCTCATCTATACATCTTTTAAATACCTCCAGGGATGGATGGTCTCTCAGCCACTTCCCTGGGCAGCCTGCTCCAATGATTGACAACCCTTTTGCTGAAGAAATGTTTCCTAATACCCAATCTAAACCTCCCCTGGTGCAGCTTGAGGCAGTTTCCTCTTGTCCCGTCACTTGTTCCTTGGGAGAAGAGACTGACCCCCACCTGCCTACAACTTCCCTGCAAGTCATAGAAAGCAATGAGGTCCCCCCTGAGCTTCCTTTACTCCAGGCTAAACACCCCCAGTTCCCTCAGCCGCTCCTCATGTGACCCATGCTCCAGACCCTTCCCCAGCTCCGTTGCCCGTCTCTGGACACACTCCGGCATCTCAGTATCTTTCCTGTAGTGGGGGGCCCAAAACTGAACACAATGTTCAAGGTGCAGCCTCACCGGTGCTGAGTAGAGGGGGATGATCACTGCCCTGGTCCTGCTGGCCACACTATTTCTCATACAAGCCAGGATGCTGTTGGCTCTCTTGGCCACCTGGGCACACAGCTGGCCCATGTTCAGCTGGCCATCAACCAGCACCCCCAGGTCCTTTCCCTCCAGGCAGCTTCCCAGCTGCTCTGCCCCAAGCCTGTAGCGCTGTGCGGGGCTGGTGTGACCCACGTGCAGGACCCAGCACTGAGCCTGGTTGAACCTCATACAGCTGGCCTCGGCCCATTGATCCAGCCTCTCCAGATCCCTCTGCAGAGCCTTCCTGCCCTCAAGCAGATCAGCAGTCCCCTCCAACTTGGTGTCACCTGCAGACTAAGTGAGGGTGCACTTGATCCCCTTGTCTGGAGCATTGATAAAGACATTAAACATAACTGACCCCAGCACTGAGCCCTGGGGAACATCACTTGTGACTGGTCACCAGCTCGATGTAACTCCATTCACTGCCACTGTTTGGGCTCAGCCATCCAGCCAGTTTTTTATCTGGTGAACAGTACACCCGTCCAAGCCATGAGCGACCATCTCACAGGAAAAGAGCCACTGCAATTATGAGCGTTGTTTATAAGTGAGTTGAGTCTCGAGAGGCTTATCCTTATCCCTGTCATGTCTGTGTAGCTGCCTGGGAAACATCAGCAAATTGTGTGCACAGCAGATCTTCTTGTAAACACATGAAGCCAACTTTGTAGCTCCCAAACACTGGTTTCTGCTCTGGGAATAACCAAGCAATTGCCTGCGATTCAGGAATCCCTCCAGTGCTCTCTTCTCTTTATGGGTTTGTCACTATTGCAGCACTGTGACTCCAAGTCTGGAAAGTGCCTGTTAAAATTCTCCAACAAAAAAGATTAGACTCTGGCATGAAGCTGTGCAAGCTGGCTGTTACATCGATCTGCATGCTGAGGTTTGAACCAAACTGAAAGCCCAGGCTCCTTTTCTCCAAGCTAAAAGCTAAGGTGCCATAGTTTTTATTTGGCACAAAGAGGAACTGCTGCATGTACTTGCTGGAGGGGGAAAAGGAGATTTTATGTACAGCGTGCACCTGAGGTTCAGAGGTTTGTTCCTATTCCACATTTGTTCCTATTCCACAATTCTTTTGGAAGACCTTGTTGCAACTCAGGAGCTAGAAGGAAGAACTGCAGAGACAAGAGCTTGTAGCAGAGAGCTGATACCCTGCAGTTCAACGCAACAAGGAGACTGTGAGTGATCAAGATATTTGCATTTGGTGCATCAACAAGAAGAAAGGAATATGCCAAGTAACGAGCACAAAGCTAATGAGACTGGTATTTCACTTTCTCAAGCAACAGCAGGCCTGACCAGCACTTTTTGTTTCCTCTCTCCTCTTTCCATACACAGCCAGTCCACACATGCTTTTACTGTGGATGGACTTAGAGCTGGCCAAAGCATCTGCAGATTCTTGTTCTGCAGAGTGCCAATACTTTTGCACGTCTACATGTCTTCAAATTCCAGCTCTGTTTGCAAAATGTATCCAACCTACACCAGCCTGCAATTTTAGTTGCGTAGTAGATACTGATTGCTCTGGCAAGTAAAGGCTGTGTGCTTGAGACAGGCTGTGGTATAAGACCTTGGTACTGTGAGCATCTTGAAACACAGGCTTTTCCCTTGGGCTTTTGGTAATGCCCCAGGATCAACACTCATAAACAAAATGATATCCGGGATTGACATTGTTCTCTAGATTAAGGTCCTACGTCTGCAAATATTTGCACAAATATTTATCCCTAAGCACATGGCTGGGCCCATCAGTTTCAAGCTGCAGAACTTGAACCAGCAGGGACTTGTGCTCGGTTTGGAGGGAGCCTCCTCCAAACAGCACCAAAGCATAGAAAAGGCAGGGGGAGAGGAATGGTTGAATGGATGCATTTCTCTCATCCTCACTGGCAATCTTCGCAGCAGGAGAGAGAGCTTCCAGTTTGCATCCAAAGCATCTTGGATGGACCTGAATAGCTGTAAAGCACAAAATCTTTCTGTGTCTAACCCTGCTGGGAGCAGCCCCTGCCTCAGTGTGCAGTGTGTTAATAAGTGTGCTCTTTGCTGAAGTTGTCTGCATCCCACCACATGGGCTGATTGTCTCGATCAAGGGTAACCTTATCAAGTGCATGACAGCTTACGGGCCCAGATACAAACTGATTTTCAGCAGCTTAATAAGTTACCACTCATCAGCTGGGGTGCAGGTACTGGCAGGGTGGGCTCACATCCTTTCCACCTGGGAGGGAAGGAAATTGGGCCAAAATCTCCAGGAATGGGACTGTGCTGCTTCCCCACTGCACAGTAAATTGCTGTGGCTCAGCAGACTACAGTGGCGATTTGTTACACTGGCATACACAACTGCAAGCCTGTAAAGACATAATGCACAATGGTATACATAAAGTGTGTTCCGTTTTCAAGTTTCATTTTGCTTCTAGATAGGTGAAAGATGACGCTTGAGAGATTTCTGTAGAAGTTTTGACGTAGCCTGTAGCCAGGTCACTGGGGCCTTCAAACCACTAATTTCTTTTAGCCAGGATTTTACACACTGGCCTCACCTCAGTAAAGTAGTGAAACCAATGCATACTCTTACTTGGCCCACAAGTTCTCATGATAAACAACAATATTAATAATACCTTATTAAAGAATATTTATGACAAGTTTAAATAATTGCTGCATGTCTCTTCTGTCTGTCTGTGTTATTTACATTATTTTTTTTCTGTTAAATGTGTAAGAATATCTCAGATACCTATTTACTTTTACTAGCAGTAGGAGAAAAGGGGATGACGCAAACTTCTCCAAATAACGGGAAAGTAATTTCTACTACATTTGGCTATTCTTCGTTTTCAGCAGGCAGTACAATGCGAAGGAGCCAGATAGGTTCAGGAGCACATACTACTTATAAATAAAATTGCTTTCCTCCGAGTCTCAGACAAGAGCGCCTGTTGGAAATGTGCAATTGCAATTTATGAAACAGGAAACAGATGTATTCTGTATCGTAACCCTCTGTGGTTTGAAAGAGTGGGGAGGTGGGAAGGGTATGATAGCTAAGGTCAAAGACATACTGCAAAATAAAGGACTATTAACTCAGAGAATAATAAGTAATACTTGTCACTTACTGCCATGCTTTTCTCTGTGGGCCTCAGGGTGCTTTGCAGACAGCAACTAATTAGCCATTGACCCCTCTGCCTCTGGTGTGTGATAGGGATATGAAGACTGTGATTCTGTGGTACAGTAAATCCAGCTCTCAGGTTCCTAGCAGTAAATCAAAACATGATGGCAGTGTGATGCAAAACAAGATGATCCGGTGTAAAGTCACTTTTCTACCTCAAAAATGTTCTAAACAATGCAGCTGGGCGCACTCCACATTGGCAAATGTTACGCTGCATTAGGAACTGTCTGATTTCTGACAGCTAGGCCAAAGCTAGCATGAAAGTATGAAGCCAGGCTAAATCCCATCTCATATACTGTGGATAATTTGACAGAAATGTGACTGTGTGAGCTGGCACGATGAGGGTTACATACATAATGAAAGCATATAGATCTGGTACCAGTTACCCTGGAACTGAGATCTGCAGGACCCAGACCCAGAGAACAGAGCTTACGATTTGCAGTCCTGACTCCCTGCAACTGGGCTCATAAAAGTAGGTTTTGGCCACCCAAAGACAGCTGCTGAGCTGCTCTTGCTTGTGGGTGGTCTTGGGCTTGGCTTTGTCTGTGTTTTAATGGCTAGGTGGTCTAATTGCACTTGCTGGCCCTCCCGCTGTGGACAAAATTTACACTGGCAAAAGACCTCCAGCTGAAATAAGTGGTCAGGTGCGCTACTCAGCACAGCCGAGCTGCTGAGGCTTAGCAGGTAGGTGTCAGCTGCCCTGCATTTACTGCCTACATGTGTGCTCAAAGCCTGCTCAAATTGCAAAGTGGCAGAACATTGATTAACCTATAATGAAAAGTGATGAATTAATGCATTTTGCCTCAAAACTGGGCCAGGTTAAAGCTAGATCTGCCTGGCTGTTTGCCTTGTCCCTCTGCCAGAAGTTGCCTATCCAGAACAACATTAGCAGAAGACCATATGTGCTTATCTTAATTTATGGAATGGTGAAGCTGTGTTGGGGATGATGATGTCTTTGGACAGTACAGCCCAATTCATATTGTCACCAAGAACCGGTTCAGCAGGGTATGTGCCTATGTAATCATGTCTGCCTTGCTGAGCTTTCACTCCGGATGCGAACGTGCCTCCTCTTTGCTGATGGGGCACATTTGGAGATGACTCACAAAACGCTTCTGTCCAGCAGTTCTTCTCCCGGGGCATCTTTAGTGTGCATTAATGTCCATCATCACAATATCCAGCCTTTGAACTGTGGGCTAGGTAATACCTTTGTGAGATAGCATTGTGCCACTGTCCCTGTTCAAAAACAGGGCAGTGAGGCACCAAGGCAAGAAGTGCTGGTACTTAAGGGCTGAATCCCTACCCTTGGTGCTCTGCTGGCTACCATGAGACCTGCTGTTCTACTGGCAAAGGAAATGAGAAAGCAGATAGGAGAGGTGTGCTTGGGCACAGGTTGCTGGATTGGAGCATCCTTAGAGTTCAGGGCTCAGCAGGAGCTCTCAGAGCCAGCTGTTATCCCAAGGTATTGCCTCCACAGCATCAGGGTCTCACAGCTCCTGCCAAGTGCAGAGCTTAGCAGGCGATCTGGAGGTCTTTTTTCTTCAAAGGCAAATACCATTGCAGAGCTGTGTCTTGCAGCTGCAAGAGGCATGGGCACCTAAACCTACCCTCTTTTTGAAAATGGTGGTGTACCTATCTCAACGGCAAAATAAGAAGTTGGGGGACTGGTGTGCCATCTCATGCCTCTCCACCATGCACACAGCTGTCTGCTTCTCACAGCATGGCCACCAGCTACACTGTTCACTCTTACATCCGAGCTCATGAGAAAGCAGGGATAAAAATGGATGTGAAATTTATTTCAGGCTAAATTTCTGAGACACTGGCACTTTTCTTTTCCTAGCAGTTCCAGTGGACTTTGTTTAAATTCCCTGAATTTTTCGTGCTGTTGGACCCGAATTTTTGAGTCTGCTCTAAAACACAAAGCCATTTTTACCAAATCCTAGGGATTGGCATGTGTAAGATAACAGAAAAAGTAAATGGAGGTCCCTGGGGAAGAGATTTTACCTGGGCTTTGATTTCTTTTCTGTGTCCAACAAGAAAGGATGTAAGACCTTGGCCTAACTTTGACTTCTCCGTGGGCAAGCTCAGACAGTGTATTGAGAAACTGAGGTCAAGTAAAGTGTAGTGGACAGAGGTGGGCAACACCAGCACGACTCCAGAAGCAGAGAGAAGGAAATTGGCACATCAAGTTTTCTTTGTGCAGAGCAAGAACAATTGGGAGGAATATGTTGTTGCAATGTAAGAAAGCGGAAACAGATACATTTTCCACTCCACCACGGCCAGCCGGCCCTGCAATCAGCCGTGGCTTGGGAAGGATGTGTAGTGGGAGCCATGAGATGCCCAACCATCAGAGCAGGGCAGCTGAGGTCATCAGGGTGGATTTCAGAGTGAGAGCTGGCTTGTGTTGAAACACTATGTGGTATTGCTGTGAGAATATGAAATAAAGCCATAGTTGGAGCGTTTGTTGGTCTGTTGCTAGGCAAACATTTCAAAAACAATCATATTTTGCAAACTGATTCCTTCTTGTCTTTGGGTTTTTTTTTTTTTCTGAGGCCCTTAATAAATTGTCCAGGGCAGACATGATTTTTATCATACCTGTTCTTTGCTGTTGCTGTGACTGAGCACTTACCAGCTTCTCAAATCACCCATGAGTTAATTTTTGAAGTATTCACCCAGTTATTTGGTGCATTGCAGTTTAATACATGGCCATGTTAGTTCCTAAGGCACAAGAAATGTTTCCTCTCCATAAAGGACAGGCTCGAGGAAATCAGTTTTCCAGTTGTATTGCTGGTATGAATTTTTCTCTGTGTGGGGATTGGAAACCCTCATTTCTTAGACATTATTAAAGAAAGTGCAATCTGTTCCTCACAGTAAAACAATAAATAAAACATCAAGTGCATTAAATTAAACACGCTGGATCAAAGCTATTTACTTTAGAAGATTACTCGGTACGTGAATTTAAGCTACTTGTCAAATATCAGGATTACGGCCATGAAATGGTGCTCTTTTCTGTCTTGAGCGGTGGAAATAAACCTGGATTCAGCATTTCCCATGTGTTTCCCCTTGTGCCGTGATGTCCTACTGCCCACACTGATTTGCTATGTGCTAGATGTGCTTTTGTGGATGGTCTCTCGGGTGTCCTCCTGGGCCAGCTCCAGGGCAGCTTGCTTTTCTCACTGCGATCATAGGGCCACAGTGATGAGATATGCTTGCATTGGTGTCCAGGAAATTATACATGGATGTTTGTTAGGTCAGTGTTGGGATGGCAGCACCAAGCATGGACCATGCTTTGCCACCAGGAGAAGAAAGGGGTGTGCATTGCTCAGGGACCCAGCTGCTTGCTTTTGTTCTGCTGGGCTGTCATTAGGGCCTGCATTCGCTGCATTTAATTTTAGGCATCTACCTGGCACATCCCCCAGTTGCCCTGAACTCCATCTCCAGGATTACAGCCATGAAACAGTCTCTGGAGCTATAAACCCTGCATGTTGACACACGGATGATGATGCACTGTGCTGCATACAGAAGCCTCCTGACATGTCACCAGCCCCAGGCTTCTGTGTCTGGTTTGTCCGTCCCAGGAAAGATCAGAAGCACCCAAGCCTGGTTTCCTATGAAGCAGAGGTCAGATCATCCCTGGCACAAATGCCAGAGCAGAGATCTCCCGCCTTTCTCAAAGCCACAGGCTCCCAGCCCTGCTCTGGGCTAGCTGGGCCACCCACCCCACATTCCCTCCAGGGCAGACAGCTAAAGGTAGGAGGTCCATGTCACCTCAGGTCCTGAGCTGCCGGGCTCAAGGATGGCAAATGACACAGGTGGCCCATTTTCAAGGCAAAGGATGCACTTCCTGGGCTTCCCAGTGTAGCACTGATCATCATGGCTGGAGCAGCCTTGAGGGCAGCCACGCTGGTTAGCCACAAAAATTAGCAGGCAGTTTCTCGGCATTAACTACTGCTGTGGGTTTCATTTGATTAGTATCAGCAAAGGATTTCAGCTCAGATTTATATTTGAAATTCAGTTGTCTACTCAGTGTCTGGTATCTTGTATTCTTTCCCATCATCCCAAGATGACAATCAGCTCATTCCCAAAGAGTACATGGGATACACTTGAAAGCACATGACTTCACTCTACTTGCAGAGCACAAATTGCTTCCTCTGTCCAAACGCTTGCTCCTAGCACGCTGGTTTTCCCACAGCACTTTGGGTGCATTTTATCTCCTTAAAGGCCACAGAGGAATCCACATTGTCACACACAAAAAAGTGGTCTTGAATGAATTAGTCTTTGTATCTCAGCTGGAAAATTATAATTTGAACCATTCCACTGAAGCGGTGAAATAATATGCACAAAGTGCCTGAGAGGAGCCCAGCTTGGAGGCTTCTAGTGGAAAAAGAAAGTTCAGATAGACAAAAAAAAACCTGGCATGAAGGAGAATGTCATGAGATCAACCCATAGAATATGCTGAGGAAGACAGAAAGGGACTGAACAAATCTAAGTAATTTGGGTAGCAGTTTGCATTTATTAAGTTCTGGCTCATCAGATGTATCAAATTAGGCAAGTGCACAAGTGCCATGTTTATCATACCAGGCTCCTAACGAGCATCCTCTGTCTTAAGGAGCTCGGTTCAAACAAACAGATGCAGACAAGGGAATGGCTGGGAGGTAATGAAGTGGTGAGAGGAATGTATGTTGAATTCAGCACTTCCCTGGCTAACTATCAAGCCATTAGTCTCACAAGAGATTCCCAAACATTGCGCATGAAAGATAGGCTCTCTTACACCATGTTGTTTAAGCAGCCTCAGCCATGTGTCTGCTGCTGAGAGAGCCCAGACCCAAGCCCAGCTCCCACTTCCATGGAGAAGTTTGGAGAAATCCAGGATTCCCAGGGGTGCAGGATTTGCTGATGATGTGAACCAGGCCTGTCCTGCCTTCTTCCACACAGACTTGCTTCCTGCATTAAAATTTTGTTCAAGTGCTTCGTCTAGTCTAACCGAGCTGCTAGACTGAAGGCAAGTGCTCTGATATTTAGCATGAATATCCCAAATGGCATTTTCATTAGTTCCTTCTTGTTGCACGCTCCGACTGTAACCAGTAGCCATGAGCAGCAAACTCATCTGAAATCACCCCAGGAAAGAAAAATATAAGCAAGTCCAGAGTAGATATCATATGCAGGGATAGACAATTTCTCCTTAAACTCAGCTACCCCTGTATCTCCCAAACAGTAAATTCACAGATAAGGTCTTAAAACCTAGTTAACAGGTAGAGAGGCTTATATCCTGGGTAGAGATTAGTTTTGCATACCAGAAAGCTGATACATGTCTTCAGTACCTAGATGACTGTATCTTTGCACTGCAGTTGTGGCCATTTCACAGAAAGATTAGTTGACTTGTCCCACATCCTAGGTCTCTTACTAGGTTTATAGAAGTCTGAGATTTAAAATAATTTTGGAATGTTTTTCTGAACAAATACCTAGTACTTAGTGGGGGATTGTAAATGTTTTTGGAGTGGTGGTGTCACAGCTCTCAAAGGGTAACTTTAACTTCTCTTAAGGATTTTCTAAATTTAACCATTTCAATGTGTCTTAAAATTATATGTATTTACCCCTTAATCATTCTTATTATTCTTGTCTGAGTTTTCTTCTTTTTTCCATTTAGGGTTGGAATTGCCATTAATTTCCATGTAGTCTGTGTAGTGATCCCTTTGCCAGAGATGCACACAGCAGTTATGTACAAATTGATTATAGCCAATAGTCTTGGTTTACTGTTTCATAAATCTGTGTCTCAGATTATAACCTCCACCCCAATCTTCATTTTCAAATTGTATTTCTTCCATTAAATATCTGCATCTTGGATCACTCTCCCGCCCTGGCATTCACTGTCCTATGTTAAGTCTTGTTTCACTGTTTCCTCCTCATATTTCTAAGTGCTCAGTGCAACACGGATGTTGGCTGCGTGTTTCAAAGTCATTTCAGATGTGAATGTACTCATTCCTTTTTATTCTCAAGAAATTAACGAGCATGTTAAATAAAACCAGACACCAACTTTAATCTTTTTACTGCTCCCCTCAGTATCTCTGCTTTTCAGTATGGAACAGCTACTATTTCTTCTTGTTCTATGGTTCTTCCATCAGTTTGCTATCTGGATAAAGCGTTTCAGGGTTTCACATCTTCTCCACTCTAAATGTCTCTTGAGATATTGTACTAAAAGTTTTCTTCCTTTCACTGCAACATTGCCTTCCATTCATTCGAGCCTATTTGTCCATGTCTAAACCAAGGTTGTGGTTTATTTGGTGCAATGAGTTCTCTTCCTGTGTACGTGTGAATATGCAAAGGAGACTAAAAATGAGCATATAGGCTTAGCACCCCTGCTGTTTCTTGCTCCTAGTACTGTTTGTGTCTTGAACTATAATTTACCCTCAAGGATACAGCTAATGCGGGTTCCTCCTTCTCACATAATCTTCTTTCTGTTTATGGAGACAGCAGGAGACATGGGCTGACCTGTTGGGTTGTGTTGCCCATCCATGGAGAAGAGGGAAGGTTGATCTTGGCAGTGTTTTGCAGGACTTTGCTCAGACCACCTTGCAATGACTCAAGCTCAGACTGTTCCCTCTGAGAGCTGATGCTACCATCTAGCAGATTTCACAGCCAAGAATCATTTTTGGCCCCTGGCTTCTTCTTTGCTCATTTCTGCACCTTTCAGCTTGACCAATACCTCCAGCGCCTTTGGACAACCTATCTCCGGTTACATTTCTGCAGTTGACCCAGTAACTGAAGGCGTGGATGACACCACCTAGGTTGTTTTGCTGCCCCTATTAAACATTTCTGATATCTGCTAAAAAGTGTTGTAGTATCTGTAATCTGTGGCCATGCAAATGGACAGCTGCGTCATATCATACAGTGACTTCTTAATGCAAATGGACACCTCTTATTTCTCACAACATTTGAAAATGAGCATAATTTTGTTTGAATGGAAGTTTTTCAGGGTCAAAATCCTATTCCCGTGAAAGCAAATGGGAATTTTTCCTCTGTCTTTCATGGAATCTAGATCTGGCAAGCCGTGAATGCAGATCTGTCACATTTCTTTCTCTTTCTTCATTAAGTTACTGTGATTTTTTCCTGGGAATCAGATTAGTGAATTTTCATTTGACCGAATACCTCTCTGAGGTACCTCAGTGAGACTGGAACATTTCCTGTGGCTATCGTATCCGCTTCAATATCCTTCAAAGTGAATGTCACAGCCCTTAACCATTGAAACAGGCTTTCCTTTCACAGCAGCAAAACAGCAAACCAGCCTGGATAAGATGAGAGGGACACCATAAATATTACATAGGGTCTGAGGCATTTACTGGAAATTCAACAGGAACTTTTCCAGCTTCCCACTGGGAGAGATTTCTTGGGAATCGAAAACTCTCTGGAGTTTATAATATCTTCTTAAGCGATATTGGGATTTTTAACATTCCGTATTACACAACAGGAAGCAGAATCTTAATAGAAATGTGCACACAGTTGCCTTTAATAGGAAACAGAGTCCATGCAGTGGTGAAGGAATATTTAAAATATACTTTCCCTTTCTTTTCTTTTTTATTCTTTTAAAAGTAAACCTGATTTTAGGTAATTTTAAAGTTACTGAACTCTTTATACTGCTGGATTTAATTAAAAGCGTGCAGGGTGAGGCATGACAGTCACAAGGGCAACCTCTTCTACTCCACAGGCCAACTGGATCCTCACTGCAGTTCTCTCAAAGTTGCGGGGCTGGGATGAGAAGTCCAGGAGAAGAGTCTGTCATACAAGTGTTGTCAGGCTTCAGCTTTGAGTTTGCAGATGCTTTTGTATAGATAGGACTTTAAGCTGAATCTAGACCCAGGCATTTTTCAACATCAGTAGGACCTGCTAAGCTTCAGGCTGGAGCAAGCTGAGTTTCCCATTGAGCCCCTCCAAGCTTCAGACTTCACATTGGCAGTGTCTGGTTTTGTTCATCTAGAATACGAGCGTAGGATGCAAAAGCCTGACTGGGAATTGCAAGCACACATGAAGGGAATAGGGTGCTGGTTAGGTCTACAAGCCAGACTTCTGACTCCTCACTTGTGCCGAGTATCAGAAAAGGCAGGTGGAAAGGTAGGGCCATTCCTCAAAAAGGGGTTTCCATCCCCTCCTTGAAAGTGCCAAATGCCTCCCTTTCCCATTTACATGGGTGAAAAACCACAGTCAGTACAACATATGCAGCACACCGTACTTAGCACCTCCTCAGTAACTCCTTCACAGTGGATTTACTCGCTGGGATCCTAATTCACCGAGCCATTGCTTAGCCTTGTGCTGCTACAGAGGGAGTTATGTGGCTGGCTGAGGTTAAGCATGTGGTCGGGGTGGTTTGCCGAACAGGGTTTGCTGGCCATATAGGCAACAACTGACAGCAAGGAAGGATTCCCCCTGCTCCTCACGCTGGAGAACTATCTTTTTGCTCTGGCATTCAAGAAATACCTAGACCATTCAATAGTCATAAATGTTTTTCCTGACTTTCAGCTAAGAGAAATTCCTTCCAACTGATGTTGCTTTTTTATACAAACCACAGGGTACATCATCTTAAATTGAACCCAACCCTTTCACTTTAAGGTGATTTGTGGCTGTTTCTTGGGTCTGAGCGAAGAATGGGGCTTGAACTTCTCCTTCCCCACAAGCAAGTGGCTGGTGAGTAACACTTGTGAGTAAGCCTCATCAGATGTCTGTGCAAATGAACCTTTCCCCCACCCAGTCTGAAACACGTACAAAGTGATCCAAAGAAAGTAGGGGTTTTCTGTGAAAGTAGGCCGGCAGGAGGTCTGGAGCATGCCTTGGCAGTGGAGCTTACCTCCAACTGCAAGGAAACTCTGGCCAGAATCCGGACTCCTTGCCTCACCCGTGTTTCATTTCCAAATTTAAATGTGGGATAATGTTTACAGTAAATACAGGTCACCTTCATGTCTGGGAAGGAATTTCATCTCCACGCATTTCTGTGCTTTCAAGAGAGTTGCATTTTATAGCAAGTCTTATTTATAAGCAGTTGGAAAGAGGCTTGTTTTTTAATAAATGAGTAATCAATGCGTAGCACCCAGCAGCTTGCTGTCGGTAGCGTATAATTTTCCTGTCTGTAACGTGTTCAAGGAGCTCTATTGACCATTTATGAACTCTGTGCATCACTTGGAAATCAGACTGTGCTGTGAAGTGTGCTTGATTGCTGCAAAGACAGCTGAAAAGGCAAATATAAGAGGCCATGTAAAAAGGAAATCTCATGCCTGAGAGTTGCACTAGGTCGTGGGTGCTTTAGGATCACACTGTCAGACCACAGTGAGAAAAGAGCTCCTGTGCTTTTTCAGCCTTTCCCAAAAAAAGCAGAACAGACTGAAATTTTGTCCTGGAAGTTTCCTTGCATGGTCATCCCCACAGTCTGGTACTTTTTGCTTGTGTTTGTAGTCATTTCCAGGCAGAGCTCTTGTCAATAATAACTAAACTGAGACTGAGATCTGGTTGGAAAGCCTTTTTTTCCCCTGTGCCAGAGGGCTGTATGCTGTGTTCAGGTTTAGATAAATCCTTACCAAAACAAGCTTGGAGGGACTGTGGACTTCCATCCACAGAGCTGTAGTGGATGGAAGAGTGTTTCCAGCTAAAAACATGATTTTTAAAATGATGCTAAGGTGGGAAGCAGCTCTGGCCAATGCAGTGGCTTCTGGGGATGGGAACATGTAGCTCCTTCTGTGCTGTTTTCCCTTTAAAGTGGAAGCTGTGTCCTTGCCTGGTGTTGCAGGAGTCCTGTCTTCACCTGCTCACCCTGCACCTGAGCCTCAGAGTTGTGGCCAGCACAAATGGGCAGTGGGCTTTGCAAGCTGATGAGAGAGGACATCAGCCCAGCCCCAGCCAGGAGGGATGGGAAGGACTGGGTAACTCTCCTATCATCTGCTTTTTGCCTCTCTGCGATGGAGCATGGGAGGGAAAGCCAATGACAGGTTAGGCCTTTTACTTCGCTCCAGCTCCCACTCTTCCCTGCAAGCCATGTATAACCTCAGTTTCAATGTCTGTGTGCCCTTAGGACCCAGGAGACACATATTTCCTTTTCAGTGCTGCTCCTGGCCCATGGTGTCATTTTAAAAAGTCATTTCACAGCTACCTGCCTTAGCTCATGGCTATCTCTCACTCTTCTCTAAGTGATGCTGAGCATGTGGTCTATCCAGGGACTAAGTTACCTGTAAAGAGATCAAAGAAAGGTCCTGGTAGCTAGTGGCTCCTGACCTTTCCCATTTCTGGGTCTGCAGTCCATTTCTGTTTGCAATTTTGAGCAAGTTTGGACAATTTTGGCAAGTTTGGTGTCAGGAGTTTCTGATCTGCAGCTGTCAGCAAGAAAAGAGGATCTGAATGTATTTTTGCCTTTCCATGACTGAAAGTTGCTGTAAGTCCCAGAAAGGCTTTTCCAACATTAAAAACATTTTATGGCTTCTATCCTGAGGCACATTTAAAAAGGCTTGATTTTCATAAGTTGGATAGTAAGGTAAAAATCATCTCCTATTCTGATTTCTCAAATCTAGCCCTCCTCCCAATTAGTGCCAGAACTGTCTCTCCTGCTCCTGAGCATTAAATTCAATTGCTTAGACTTGTTAAGAACTCTAGGTTTAGCTTCCTGCTTAAAGCTGTAATTTTAGAACCTTGGTGGGTATAAATAGACACAAATACACAATGCAGTTATGCTGGCTGACATGAACTGGGAATAAGGCCCAAACATTTATTCCTTCTCTTCACCTCTGCTGTCTGTCTTTTGAATGCAGACACACACACATACCCACACGCACACTTGTACAGACCGAGACACTGGAAAGGTCTTTGGAACTTAATCTCCTGCAAAATCTATAGCTTTCCTTCTACTGTGTAAATTGATCTGTAGGTTTATTGGTGAAATCTATATATGAAATAAAATGGCCATAACAGGAACTGTGTGCAGATCTTTTATGGCATTTTTATATGACAATTTGCAAGAATACAAAAGTCTGCAAATTAATATGGTGACCTACCAGAAACGCTGGAAGTTTATCATTCCTTCTCTATGACTTTATGTATGCAGTGTTTGGAGGAGGAGGCTTTTTCTGTTGGGTTTTTTTTTCCTTCTTCTTCTGCTTTTTTTTAAAAAGAATAATAGTTACAACCCAGCAAATGCTTTTGGAGTTAAAGGGGAAATCATCTCCCATAAGTCTGTCTGGAATGACTCAGCTATGTGTTGGGGATCTGCAGTGTAAAACTGAGGACACGAATGTGTTTCTCATCCATTTCTTGAGGAATAGCTGCTTCCCACACAGCCCCGTGGGTCCTTGCTTACAGCTGCCATCCCTCCACCGTGGCTGAGGGCCATGCTCAGCCCTCAGGGATGGGTGGGAGAAGCAGGAGTCTGTAGGAGCCATGTACATGCTCACATGTTAGTACACATGGATGGACCAACATCAGCAACAGGCAGATCTGATTTTCTCACATAGCAAGCGAAGGACATATGGTTTGGGGTCAGCCATCATGGGATCAGCAGGGCACATTGATCCCATGTTCACGGGGCACCACCCCAAAGGGCTCCTGCAGCTGGAGTTGGCAGCCACGAGAAGGCCGTCTGTAGGCAGTGGACATTGCATATCACACGTTATCTTTGCCTTCTCCCACTCGAGCTCTGTGCTTGGCAGCTCTCCGCATCAGCCTGTCACTGCAGCCTATATGTGTGCAAAGCAGCTGATCAGAACTATTTGGTCAAGGCGTTTCTTTTCTCCTCCCACATGAAAAATGGCTTTTAGACATACTACTTCTTGTGGAGAGATTTTCCTTTGCATGGACATTCCTGGAGGAGGAGGGGATGTCCAAAACACTGAATTGCCTATGGAGGATGTAAACATTCAACAATGCTTAAACTGTGGAAAATAACCCCGAATGCATCCATTTTCACTGGACCTGAGTGCTTGAGCATGGGGTTTTTTGCAGCAATAATGTATGATTAACTCTAAGTGGCTTCCATGACTGTTAAGTCCTTTTCTGAGGGCCTGATCTGCACTGGCTGCTCAGGGTGTGAATTCCCAGTGTTGTCATCCTTGCCCCTTCCCAAGCGTTAAATCCCTCCTGGCAAAGAGCATCTGAGGGATTGGTCTGCATCAAGCTGGATTCATAGGAAGCAGGCAAGAAAGGAGGGGGAATATTTTCACATTCTTTTGAAACATACGTTGGAAAATTTCCCTAGGAAAGAAAAGTGCTTACGCAGCTTTGGTTACTGTACATGTGCTTTGGATTGTGTGAAACCCTATCTGCTTTTTCTCAGCGGAGTCCTGATCCCCATATGAGAGAGGCAGACAGACAGGCAGACCAGCAGACCCAGTAAAGGTGACTTGCTGCAGAGCCCCTTCAAGATCCTGCAGGCAAGGGCTGAGAAATTACCCCCCCACCACCTGCATTTGTTGGTCTAGGTGGGTAAGAGGAAGATGAGGAGATATTCCTCCTTGGGTTCAAGCCCAAAGGACCTGTGAAAGCAAAATATTCAGGGTGTAAAATCTTTGCTAGAAAAGATGGTTATGGCTTCAAAACGCCTCAGACTTCTTATCAGGGAGATGAGTCTTAAGGGTTAGAGGGTCTGTTCCCCTACTTTAAATCTTGATACTGCTTGTGCAGCTGGATACTCCCTGCCCGTGGTGGAGCGTGCTTGGGATGGCAGACCCAGGACAAGGCCCCTAACAGCATCCATGTCCAGGAGGGCAGCAAAGGACTGATCAAACACTCAGAGTTCTGCCCGATTCATTTCAAGTCTCCGGTACCGCCCTGTCTTAAGTGTTGAAGGTCTCACCTCCTGTCCAGCAGTTTCTGGGGCGAAATGCTGAGATAGCTTTCTTTGCCTTTCCTGGAAATGAAAAGATTCCAGACAGCTTTTTTTGCCTTTCCTGGAAATGAAAAGATTCCCTCCTCTTCTGTGCACGTGTGTCTCAAAAAAGAGTCTGGGGAAAGAAATTATTGTGGGCATGTGTTCTTGTGTTATGTGTGAGGGCAGCCATGCTACCACTTTAGACGCCAGCAAAAATGACACTTTTTTGTTGCTCCTGGCAGGATCCAAGGTGGAAGGCACCTGTGAGAGGTACAGAAAAGCCCCCTCATGCTGTAATGGAAACGTGGTGCTGGAGAGAGCAAGGGGCAGCTTCCAGGAGACGGCTGGGCTAGCACTATGGTTTCTCCACTGCTGCCACCCATGGAAATGTGTGTCCCTGCAGGGGCTCGGCATATATGTGAGGAGGAGGAGGAGACAGCTCCCTGAGGGGGGGTGAGGCAGGGGAAGCATTAGGAATGTGAATACCACAAAAAACAAATCTGTTGTCAATTACAGCCCAGCAGTGCTGCTAGCAGCCGCTGCTTCCCAGGCTGGACCCTCACCCTATACAGATATCTCAGGCACGCCTGGACTCATCTTGGCTAAAAGCTAGGCAGGGTCTGGTGGAAGAGCAATTTGGGGGCAGCTTCCAGTCTCCTGAATCAGCATTTTGAAGGCTAGGCACGCTGAATTACCCGCCTTCCTTCCCCCAAGGCATGTGTGTATATATACAGATATAAAATACACATATAGCTATATGTTAGCACACACACTCCCGCCTCTGTGAAATGTCAGCCAAAAAATAACTCAAATATTGCTCAGCCTGGTTCAAATGCTGTTAGGCTTCAGAAATTACACCCCCCTCCAGGAATGGGTAAGAGCTGACACAAAGCAGCAATAACCAAAAATTTCCCAGCTGTTCTGTCTGGCCTTTTGAAAACAGGAATTCCTTGGTACAGAGCTTGAAACCTTACTCTTTCCATTCGTCAATGCCTGAGGGCGCTAGCATTAAAAGGATGTATGAGAAAGGATTTATTGTCAGCAAGGTGCTTGTAGCAACAACACTATTTTTTTAAAGACCTGAGTATAGGCTGACATTAGGAGGATGGGGGTTAACCATTGCTAGGTCTGTTTTTCTTCCCAAGATTGTCTGCATGGAGAGCCACTTGCAAGAAACACATTATGCTCCGGAGTCCAATGGCCCTATAGTATTAGCAGGGACAGCTCATAGCTCTTCATGGTTTAGTCAAGTTGGCTGCAGTCAAGGCTAAAGAAACACGAAGCAGAACAGGATCATCTCAGGAGAGCACCATGGGATAACAAGGTATGATGTTCTGCTTGGCCTGTTTTAGCTGAGTTTTCTCTGGGGACATCAATTCTCAAAGGCTGGTGGAACAAACTGCAGATGAATGCAGGAACAGTCTGTGATTCCCTTAGCTGCTGTCAGAGTATGTATAGACTGTTCCTACAAGTTCAGGACTAGAATGGGAAGCAGGTTTCATCAAGACCTGGATCAAGAGTGGAAGCTGTTCTCTTTTGAATTCCTAGTGCAGAGGACCCAAGGCAGGCAGCATCCCCATGAGAGTATCCCTGGCCAGGGCCACAGGAGCAGTCTGGCAGAATGAAGGAGCTTTAAAATGCTCCACCGAGCCTCAGTCTGTCTTCCATAGGTCTTTGGAACATGACTTGGTGAACTGAAGCTTCATGTAAAACATTCAAAAGCCCAGATCCTGTTGCAGGGGCTGATTACATGGTATATCTCACCTTAATAACATAGAAGCCCACAGCTTTTAAAACAGCACATGATTCCTCCAGCATATAACACTACTGCAGCTATTCCCAAGGCAGTCAAAACCTATAGTTTTTTAAACTGGAAATTTTCCCTTCATAGCTTGTGACATTATCTCCAGCTCAGAAAGTTGTTAGTAATGTGTCTTCAGTTGCATGAAGGGTGCTGCACAAATTTATGTTAAACTTCATGCTTCCTTTGACAAAAGCAAATCTGTGGGAGCTCAGAGCTTTCTTCCTTTCAGCCTCCCCCCAGGCCATCCACATCTTCACTCCATCTGAGGATACAAACATGCAGCTATTTCAGTGCAGAATCCTATTGTTCACAGAGTGCTTTGATGATAGAAACCAAACTTTGTACTTGGAGTGCTTAATTGGGTAGCAGTGCAAACTGATTTATAGCGGTGTCTGTAGCCGTGTTCTACATTTTACTAATGCTCTGTGCATAATCGTGCTACTAAAGTCAGATCCTTTCAGTCAGAACTCCACACATGAGGCTGAATATTGGGATCTGGTCACTGTGATAAAATTTTGAATAATCAGTATCTCAAACAGTTGGAAATACCACTGATATTTCTTTTACGAAGTGTTACTTTTAAAGATGCCTTTCAATGCATATATGCACAAGGAAAATTCTGGTGAAAAACACTTAGACTTGGTGAGCATTTTGGAGTAAATGTAAAAGATGGCCTAGATGAAAATTTGAAAAAGACAAGTCATGATTTGTATCATGGCTTTAACAATGATTAGATTGATAGTTTGGTAAAAAAATGCTGCAAATATCCTGGAAGAGAAGGTTGAAAAATGCCTAGTGCTTATTTTGGCTCTAAGAAACCTGTTTTTCTGAAGGTGAAGAGCATCTGCAGTGCCTGTTGATTTCAGAAGGAGGACACTACCTCCAGGATTTGAACACCACATGATGGAAACAGTTAAACACGAATCATTCATCACATAAGCCAGCACTAAGAAAATGATCTCATATTTATTTATGTCCCTAGCCAAATTTGTACTCATTTCCTCTGTGAAAGGTAATAAATTACCTCAGCTAGAGTCTTCAGCATCAAGCTTTTAAGCAACACGATGCTTTGCTTGTAGTATAAAGAGGTCACGACTTTTGCAAGTGAGTGGACAGGAACGGCCGCCGTGACGGCTGCTACACACCACCTTTCCAGGACCACCTTTTCCCAAGGGCCGGTGGAGGCTCAGGACCATTAGTCTATGCCTTCTTGCATGTCTCAGGAGACAATGCTTCTCTGTGCCATGTTTCTGAAATTAAGAGGCCTTTCAACTACTTCACTGGCCAGCCCTTCAGCTATGCTCTTACTGGAAGTAAGTAGGGAAGCTGAAGACCTGGGGTCATGGTTACATCAAGGAAGTTAATCTGTAAGTGAAATATAAAGAGCTAACCTATAAATAACAGTAAAAATTTAATCATTTGGCATAAGCTATCAGCAAGTCCACTGAACATATAAAGTCTCTTTAACCAAGGCATAAAATCACCTTCATCACTTACCATCATTTTGTTTCTGACCATTAGTAATTTGTACATACAGCATGTGTACAATGTCCAGTACTCATTTCTTGTTTAGGCATCCAGGAATTCATCATGGAGCTGGGAAGAAAGATTCACTAGTATATCCAGTTCTAAGAGTACCTGTTTTGTATTTTTAAGTTAATCAGTATTTCCAGTAACTGGTAGGGCTGTGTAAGTGGAGACATAGTTGGTAATATTTTAATTATAGTTATATTCCATGATGTTTTATTTAAATTAACTTTTTTCTTTTCCAGTCTAAGTAATGTTACAATGTTATTTTTATGATGTAGTTCTGTGGTTTTTAAAATAAGGCCCACAAAACCCTGCAGGCTGACTGTCCCGGAGCTAGTCCATGGGTTACACCAGGCTGCAGATTTGAAGAGCTCCCCTCACTAGCTGATATGAAGCTTTATGTCCCACTGCCCCAGGGCCTGATATATTAGATGTGTTCCCCAGTACGGGCCCTGTTGCTGCTTAATAGTTACACACACATAAAAATTAAGACAGATTTGGGAACTGCTTACCTACTACATTCTTGTTCTCAAAGGGACATGGCTTTGTCAGTGTTTTACAAAGAATTAACCCTAAGGGATGACCTTGGAGAAAGAAGTATTTAAGTGGTTCAGAAAGAGCTAAAACCTGGTCCCATAACAATCAGAGCAGGTTTTGCCATTGTTTTATGAAATTGGAAGAGATTCAGAGCATCCTGTGATGGCTGCTTTGGGTTATGGGAGTTATGATTATGGTTTCTATTGCTGTTCTTTGAGTTGCAGCTAGTACCGGATGCATAAATTTCAGAAAGTCATGGTTTTGGTGAATAAAATAGGGACAGGCTGTGGAAATGGAGGAGGATGGGGTGGGATGAGGACTCCAGGTGCAATTTCAACCTGTGGGGTGGGAGGGATCATAAAATCATAGAATGGTTTGAGATGGAAGGGACATTAAAGACCAACTAGTTCCAACCCCCCCTGCCATGGGCAAGGACACCTTCCACCAGCCCAGGTTGCTCACAGCCCCATCCAGCCTGGCCTTGAACACTGCCAGGGATGGGGCAGCCACAGCTGCTCTGGGCAGCCTGGGCCAGTGTCTCACCACCCCCACAGTAAAGAATTCCTTCCTTGTATCCAATATAAATCCACCCTCTTTCAGTTTAAAGCTGTTGCCCCTTGTCCTATCCCTACATACCTTGTATAGAGACCTTCCTCAGCATTCTTGTCGGCCCCCTTCAGGCACTGGCAGGCTGCTGTAAGGTCTCCCCGGAGCCTTCTCATCTCCAAGCTGAACAACCCCAACTCTCTCAGCCTGTCTTCATAGGAGAGGTGCTCCAGCCCTCTGAGCATCTTCTTGGCCCTCCTCTGGACCTGCTCAGCAGGTCCATGTCCATCTTATGTTGGGGGCCACAGAGCTGAATGCAGTACTCCAGGTGGGGTCTGACAGGAATGGAGCAGAGGGGGAGAATCACCTCCCCAAACCTGCTGGCCACACTGCTTTTGATACAGCCCAGTATATGGCTGGCTTTCTGGGCTGCTAGCGCACATTGCTGGGCTCTGCTGAGCTTCTTATGCACCAACACCCCCAAATCTTTCTCCTCAGGACCGCTTTCAATCTATTTGCTACCCAGCCTGTATTTGTGCTTGGTATTGCCCCAACCCATGTGAAGGACCTTGAACTTGGCCTTGCTGAACTTTACAAGGTTTGCACAGGCCCACCTCTCAAGTCTGCCAGGGTCCCTCTGGATGACATCCCTTCCATCCAGCATGTCGACCACACCACACAGCTTGGTGTCATCAGCAAACTTGCTGAGGGTGCACCCAATTCTAGTGTCCGTGTAACCAACAGAGATGTTGAACAGCACCAGTCCCAGTGCCAACCCCCTGAGGAACGCCACTTGTCATGGATGTGTGGTACTTTTCATTACCCCACTATGGAGCCAATCTGAAATTCTGAAAAGATCTTGCCTCTATAAAATTACTTGTACTTGCTACAGAAGACATTCTTCCCTCTGGATCTGCAAGTGTGGCAGAAGAGCATTTCTAGGGGAGGATATGGTAACAACAGTCATTTCTTATAAGCAGGGGGTTGTCACAGAGTGCTTTTAGAAGCAGAGTCTGTCTCCAAGACAGAGATGCATATCTCCAAGAAAGCTATGGCATCTATACAATCTACATTTGTACACCTTTTAGACAGGTGTTCATTCGTGTGTTTCGCTAGAAATATTCAGGTAACATTTTCCAACAGTGTAAGAGTCCAAAGGAAGTTTTTATAAACCGCCCAGGCTGGAACTGGCTGATTTGGAAAGTTGGCACTATGAAATTTATAAGATTATTCCCACTCCTTATACAAGTTAGGTTGTTTGTATGTAAAATTGTTTTCCTTAAACAATTCACAAAACAAAGGACAGCAATGAAAAACAGGAATTTTCCCTAAATCACCAGCTCTATAAAAACCTGGTTTTTCTGGTGCACTAGGGCAAGCAAGGTGCCAGTCACGTGACACAGGAGAGGTGTAAGGTGGGGCCGTATCAGTGGCATGTGCGACTCCAACCACGCAGAAAAGAAACCACAGTTCATTTGCTGATTTGAGGATGGAGGTGCTGGGCTGGGAACTGGGGCACCAGGCTGGGGGAAGAGAGTTCAAGACTCTTGTAAAGGCATGTGGCTTCTGGCTTCTAGAAGGCTTTGGGTATGCTGGCATCAAAGTTTTTGCCAATCCCTGTCATAATAGGCGAGCATCTCACTGTCTTTAACATAACCTTCCTCAAACCCTGTATTTCAGTGTGGAAACAGCAGCAGAAGGCATTTTGTCTCCAGGTGTATGGGGACCTTGCTGTAAGGACTGAGCCTGGGTCTCCCAAGCTCCAGGCGCTGACTGAAATCCCCAGACAACTCCTGCTCTCTTCCTCTGCAGCTGCTGATCTGGAAAAAGACGTAGTCATAATTTGGTGCTAAATCTCTTCAGATCAAATAGCTTCGTTCTTAACAAAATAATCCCATAGAATGATTTGGCTCTCAGCTGAGAGCAGGAGGAAGATCTGGGCAGTGTATTACAGTCAGGTCATGGCACCAGGAGATTAAGTTTTACTACATGTGCTCTGGCAACACAGCTCACACAGAAGTGATGTTTATGACATGCATACCACTGTTCTGTCTCTTAATTCTTAATCCTTTGCCCATCACGGTATGGTTGGTGAGTTTTCTTAGGAGAAAGCAAGGCTAATTTCTAGGCTTACTGTTGAGAAAAAAAAAATAAAAATCTGGCTGTGAAGTTTTCCTCCTTTCTTTTTTTAAGCTGCCAGACAAGTTGACTGCTCTGCCCTGCCTGTCTCTGTTCATTTCTGGAGTGTGTATGTCAGGTGCGGCACGAGCCAGATGTATCAAGGGTAGGTTCATCGCCAAAATAGCTCGATCCCCTGACACCCACTTTGTTCTTCTGCTGACAGTACCCCATGGTCATGAGGCCAAGACCACATGTGCCTCCTGTTTGGAGCTCAGGGCAGAATATAAATGGTTTTCTGCATCACCGCAGCTACTCAGACCCACAGAGTAAGGGACAAAAGAGTCACTTTGAGACCAACTCATCTGCCACATGGCAGCATGTTAATAAGACTGTGGATTAGCAATCTGGCATTTAAAATCATTATTGTGTTTTTTCCCCCAGCCCTACAAACCTGGTGGTGGTAATGAAAGTCTGAAGCCATAGTTTTGGTTCTTTTCTAATTTAAAGGTTAGACACCAGACTGTACGTCAAGAGATTTGGTGGCTGGTCTTTAACTGTACTGTAAATCTCTTTCCATTTCCTCTGACCAAATCTGGAAAAAAAAGATGGAGTCATGACCCAAAACAAAATCCCCAGCAGCTGTCAAGTTGCTGGCATACTTCTTTGCCTCAGGGAAACTCCGTTATGCCCGTGAAATCCCAGATTTTATTTTAGGGTATCATAATACTGATAATCAGAGGACCTGTCTCTAAGGATCTGTTCTACAGAAATATTTGTGATTTTCAGAAGAACACTTTCTCTGTTACCAGTAGTTCTTACTGAACCTTCAGGTAGCTTGCATCCATGTTTGTGAAGTATTTTGCTAAGCATGTCAAAAGAAGGTGAATAAATGGCAGATGGGTAGTTTACAGTAAAGAAAATTTCCTGAGAGGTTTTTTAGGAGAAAATGAGGAGATGCTTTCAATACATAAAGGTCTCAGCCACCTAGACACATCCACATTTCAGACATAGTACAGATATCCAATAAAGCAAAACACAACTCTCCTTAACTCTAGAGCTGCAAAGGACACATTTATAATTGGAGGCTCAGGAACAAGGGGGTTGTGGTTCAGTCCTACTTAACACTTCTCAGCCTCTATGTGAGCTTGAACTTTCAATTCATTCAACACATTAATGCTAAACATTGTTGAAGCCACCAGGTCTCTCTCCAATGGATTTCCTATCAAAACAACTTATTTTACAGGATATCTCTGTTCTCAAATACACAGTTACTTAAAACTGCTGGGAAATGTTTGGCTAGGCTTGTTCAGAACTGGACCTTTGTTCACTCACAAGGTTCATGAACCTTCACAGCTCTCTAGGCGAACTTAGCCTCACTTTCCCATGTATAACCAGATCCCAGTCCAGGTCAGTCTCATTTGGTTTCGTGTTTCACTACAGACATTTTTTTTACAGCTCAGGTTTTAAAGACCTGAGCGTGGGACAGATACAGGGCTCCCATAAACACAGGCAATAGCCATGATAATAGTCGTACATCTCTTTTGTTGTATCTGATGCTGAAATGTATTTCCCTGCAGCAAAATCCTGTTAGTAGCAAAGCAGAAATAAAGAGGCATGTTTATTGTGCATATGTTAAAATAATTCCACCAAAGTTTGATTTACTCCAAACCTATGTTTGGTCTAAGGCATTGCAAGTTTGAAAAAGTACCCAAAATGTTAAAGGAGGCAGCTCAGTTTTTCTGAAATGACTACAAAAGGGCAAAGACATCGGCTAGAAATGTACACTATAATACATAGTATATGAAGTCTGCCAAAAAGTCTGAATTAGACAATTCTCTCATGCTATTTCCTTATAAGAGCCCAAAGAGGCGGTGCTTATGTCAAGAAGCATGAGTCAATCCTCAGAGGAGGATGCTCAAATGGAAAACAGATCGAAGGAGGGCTCTGCAGGCTGTGCTGCTGCAGGTCCTGTCCCTTGAAGTGAAAAGCAGAGGAAGGGAGGAAAAATGGGATCAGTAACAAATGATGTGACGGCAGAGTGTCAATCACAGTGGAATTTCATCCTGGCCCTGTATTACAGCGGTGCTAGGAGTGCTGTTCCAGCGAAGGCTGCATCAGCACTTTGTTTAGCTTATACACCAGTTTATTATCTGCCCTTTCGGCTGACGCTGATTTTTCTAGGAGTTAACCTGGCAACAGTTCTCTGCATGTATTTTCAGATAGTGTGTAGCTCAAGAGTTGTTTAACCTCTCAGCCCTGCAGCCTCAGTCCCAGTTTATCCCACCATGGTACAATTTTCTTGGAGCAACTGGGGTTGTAAGCCTGAAATCCAGGCTCTACAGCAAAGACAAGGGTTTGTGCAGAGCTCCTCCATCCTTGGAAAACACCTGCACTCTGTGCCCGTCCTGTCCTTAGGCTGAAAGTCCTTTGGTGGCTGACAGAACTGGTAGATACTTTGAAGCAGTTTCCAGCTAGTTTGAATATGAATATCGTGTGTGCCAAAGGAAGTGATTTACAATTGCAAGCAGTGGAAGCATCCTACCTAATTAGTTACTGCCTGTCAGAAAAGCTGGAATAAATGTGTCTTCTTCATCCAATTCTGTTGTGAAGTAAAATGCAATAACTTAAAATTCCCCGTCATTGTAATGGGACCTGAATGCAGTCGGCTTGCTGGATGGGTGATGGCTTATTAATCCATGATAACTTGGTAAGACCAAGCTGAGAGAATGAACAGCAATGAATTGCTAGAATGAGATGCTGCTCTCCCAGAAGCTCTGGTGTTGCTTAGATCGGAAAGTACAGCCCCACTTGCTGTAGTGTGAAGCCTCTTGCCTAAATCAGGCTTTGTGCCTGAAGTTTGGAGTGTGGTAAACGTGTCGCCAGTTCCTAAAACATCTCCTGGGACCCATATACTAGGAAGCCTGACTTCTGTGTCAGACAAACCTGCAGAAATTTTAGAATTAGTAGGCACTTGGATAAAACTGATAGGTTGGGGAAGAGTTAGTGTGGCATTTGTAGGGAGAAATCACACTTCACAAATCTATTACAGCTATTTGAAGTGTCAAACAACCTTTAGCTAAGGCTGAGGTGGCTGACAGTGTCAGAAGGCTTTTAACAAGACCCCTCACCAGGAGAGCAAGACTTTTCATCAATTACTAACTTGTAATAATAGCAAACAAAGGACAGGACAAAATCTTCAGATTTTAGTGATGTGTTTTACAAACACTCAGCAGTGTGGCAGGGAAAGTGATCATGTTTGCTAATAATACATAGTTATTTAGAACTAAAGCTGACTGCAAAGATCTGCAGAAGGATCTCCCACTACTGAAGGGATATTCATTAAAATGGCAGATTAGATTTGATTTTGCCAAATGCAAGATAAAGCACACAGAGAAACGGATCCCAACCAAAGTGCACACAGTTATTACTGCTCCAGAAAATTTACTATGGAGTGGCCTGTACAAACGTCAGCTTAGTGTTCACTATAGACTAAAAGGCAGGACTTACCACAGGGAAACAGCAAACAGCACAGAAAATGCTCTTTGTGATTATATAGAGACTTCCCAGAAGCAGATACATGAACCTGTACTGGTTTATAAATCAATCCACCTCTTGGCTGAAAACTTCCGTTCTTGTAAATAAGTTTTGGGTTTATTTAAATCTGTGCCCAGTCAGTATTTACTTTTGATTTACAAAAGAAAAGCTAGGTAAGGTGATCTGCTCCTGTTCTCTCAGTGCAACAGTTTAAACTCTCGTCCACATTCCTAGTGCAAATTTTTTCCTGAGAAGTCCTAAAACCTGATGATGGATGAACCTATGCCATGAACTGTGGACGGTTGTTTTTAGAGCAATAAGTGAAACGTCTCTTGTAAACAATCTCACTGTGAAAGTCCAACAAGGCAAGCAGTAGATCTTGAAAGGAGATCTAGCCAGATTAAAGAATATTTGATGATGAGGGACAAGTAATGGGTGTGGACATACTAATGAAACACATTATCAGAGGGGAGAGCTATCTTTCTCCCAGGATTCCAGCTATTTTTGTACAGTGTCACTCATGACAATGTTCACAGCCATTCAGCTGTGTCCCTACATACCTCCAAAATCTGTAGCAGTTACTATTTTACAGAGATTTTCTAGTCCTTTTAACAGAGAAGTTTAGCTATTCCAAAGAAAAACATACAAGATCTCACCATAAATGACCAAAGTCCTGAAATACAAGGTTAAATGGTCGGGAGTGAGGGGCCTAGTTTCCAGAAAGCAGGTGCTTCGGGGCTGCAAAGGAAAGACACCCAAGTTATGAGCTAAGCTGGAGCACTGAAGCTGCAGGCAGGAAGTTATCCAGTGATTGCTGGAGAATAGCTTGTCTTGGTCACTGACCAGGATGATTGCATGTTAAAGTTATTGCTCTTCCCAGATATCCACCACGCACTATGAGTCAGTGGCCAAAATCAATTAGGAGCGATCACATCAGACCACAGAAGGCAAATATGCTGTCAGTCTTTCATTGAGCAACAGTACCGCTTATTAGCTTATTGAGGTTGTAATAGGAATAGCAACGGGTGAATAGCTCATGGCAGATTATTTATGCATCGGATTTCCTCCCATTCAGTCTGTTTGCAAATTGACCTTGACTTTCTCTGATGCATTCATAATTCAGAACTACTCGGTAACTAATTTTGGTGGCACAGCTCGTTTGAGAAGGGTCTGTTTCAGCCTTCTGATATCTGAAAAGTGGGCTGTTTGACTCTCTCCGTCCAAAGGTTTCAAGGGGGACCTGTATCAGGCCAGAGATGTTTTGTGGGGGCCTGCACCATGATGGAGATGTTTTATGGAAGCAGTATGGTGAAATACAGGGACCCAGCAGCTAAGTGCCAAAAGCAAAATGCTTCCACTGCCTTCTTTTGAGCTCAGTGCTTTAGCCCCTGAACTTGACATCTATGGCTATATGCAAAGCCTGATGACATCCCTGCATGCCTTCCCACTGGCCCCTATAGGGTTTCAGTCAATGCTGAATCTTCTCACTCCTCTGCCTGTGATATCACAGCCTGCTTTCATACAAATAAGTGGTGAGGTCACACGTTCAGGCTCCCAGGTCTGAAAGCACTGAGGTCAAAACAAATTTCAGTCAGGGGAAATAGAGCAGAAAAGTATTTGGCCCTACTCAGAGACAAGGGAGAGGAGAAGATGAGCTGGGCAAGAGCCCACATATGCTTGAACAGAAAGTGTCTGATGTTTTGCAGACGTGAGGAGGAATGCTTTGTGAGACAGAAGGCGCAGCCCAGGCTGGATGAGCTGCTACAAGCTCTTGCTTCAGAATAAAAGCCCGGCTGTCCCGAGAAAGACATGTGCTCATGCAGAAAGGACAGGGAAACAAGCTACTTCTAAACCCTGAGTATGTTATCAAGTCTTGAGCATGATGACACTCTTCCTTGGCCTGTGCAGCTGGGACCTGCAACACTGAGAAGTGATGAGCTGGTTCCTGACACCTAGGAAAAAACATCTCAAAGGCGCTCCCGGCATGGGTGGTGCTGGCAGCTTCTGTTGGTCGTCTAGGGAAATTACCGACAAGACACAGCTACTTTTGCTTTTTCTAGAGTATCACAACTTGGGGTCATTTTGATGAAAGTCTGGTTGCATTTGAAGACCTCTAATTATTCCTCCCAGTGATGTGAAGGACCAGCAGACTGTCTGCAGCATGTAGAAAGTTCGGGGTCACCCTGACCCAAGCTCTGAGTCAGACTGCCCAAAAAGTGTCCATCTCCGTGGGCAACGTGATTATGATTGCCTTGGTCTAGCCTTGAAGGCAAGTAAGGGCCTGGGACAGTCCCAGAGGGGCAGATGGCACAAACGCAACACTCCTAAGACACTTTCGGAGGTAGCTCAGGGAAAAACGCTTTCGCACTTTGGGCCAAAGTTGTGAAGAGCAGGAATGTGGCTGAGGACACCTGCCCTGGCTGCTAAATGGGTGGTTGATTCAGCTGCATTAGATCCAGCTCTCCCCAGCCTCTCTGCTCGGCCACCCAGTTAGGCAGTTCTTATAGGTTCTTATAGGGTGAGATCTGCATCCTGACTGTTGGATCCTGCCTGTCCCCAGGAGCAGAGGGAAGAAATAGCTGTCGCCAGTGACACAGCCATTAGCACTGCACTGGGTATCACTGGGAAAATCTGGAGGCTGCAATTTATAACAGGTATTTATCATATTATGATGTTGGTTTTTCTTCTGTTTTGCTGGGGCTTGGCAGTTGATATGCAGGTATTGCAGCTTTGGTTTGTTTGGTTTGGGTTGTTTTCCTGCCATCTTTCTTGCAGGGGTTTGCTAGCCAGTCTTTAATCTGACAGCAAGTTGTTAGTAGCCAAGTGGCCTATGTCCTGATGGGGTGCTTCAGTGGTATAATGAGGCTACTCAAGAGGTTATGTGATGGAGGATTGGAAATTGTAATGTTACTGGAAGCAAAAAAGCAATTTTGGTAGGTTGCATGAGAGCTCAGAGGTGTCTGGGGGACTAAGGGGTCTTGGAGCACCTGGACCTGATCTGAAAGGTGGCTTGAATGGTGAGACTGAGGTGTGCAGACATGTAGGACTGCTTCTGGGTTTTTGTCTCTTTGTGCCTCTTTTAGTCTCTACAGTAAGACAAAGTTGGTATGTGACTTTGTATGGTGTAGCTTTCACATGTCCTCCACGCAGAGGTGCAGTGCTGGTCAAATGTAAGTTGAAAGGTGGCATGTAAGTACCGATGAAGTGGAGTAAATTCTGACAGAAGGGGCTGACTACTGTGGTAGTCAATAATGATAGCCAGCCACTAGGAGATGGGAAAACTTTCTGAAAGAGAAAATTTTCAGCAGGATTTAAAAGCAAATAAAAGGAGCCCTTGAGAACTCCCAAATCTGACAAAGCTGTAAGTTCAGTGAGAGAAAAAAGCAAGGTCATGTCTATTGTGGTGACAAATCAGACAGAAGGAGATGGAAGAAATTGCTCATATTGGCAAGCCTTTCAAGGGCACGTAGATTGCCCAAGCTCTTGTAAAAAAAAGAAAAAAAAAGTGTGTGGTTTTTTTCTTTTTTAAAAAAAAAAGCATCACAGCTGTTTTTGCAAGGAGCTTCTCTGTCAGGAAGTAATGAGATCTTGCTGCCTTATTGATAAAACACATACAGGCTTGAAGTAAAGAGGTTTCATCTGTTGTGGTCTTCAGGGCATGGCTGTGCTCTGTAATACTAAAAAAAAGAAAAAAAAATAATCACTCTGCTGACTCATGCTCTGCTCTCTGGAAACTGTAGCCCTCTTGGCAATTCCCTTCCTTTCCACCCTCCACCCCTGGCATTTTTTTTCCTTGACAGCAGTTTTCAATTTTTTTTTTTAACTCAAACTGCATCCAAAAGAGTATAGCTTGTTGAAGGCAGTGTTCTGTCCCTTCTAATCCTATTGGGAACAGATGGAAGAATACAGGAAAGCATGCCAGTGTGGGTGGAAAAAATGCTACAATATCTATAGCTGCCTGTGTACCACTGTCTGGCACACATCTAGCCCTGTGCAAAGCAGACTCGAATGTTTCTCCCCAAATTATTCCTGTAAAGCAACTTGAAAAGTTAGGGTGAGAATTGTGAACATTTCAAAGCTTTCTGGAAAACAATACACTTTAAAACATTCAGTTGCTGTTTTTCCTAAACAATACTATTTTGGACTGTTTTCGTATTGAACTGATGTTTTTACTGGGATGTATTTGTAAGATAAAGGCTGGTCTGTTCTAACAGTTGCCAAATCAAGACCTCTGATATTTTTCCCTTTTGAAAGATTTCACACACACACACAGGTGGTTTCTCAGTGCGAGCTAATGTGCAAAGTCCTTTGAGCATCCTTGGAATGTGGTTTGCTTGGGGCAGAAAAAAGTTTCAGAACCAGTTTGTGTTTCCAGGGTCCCCATATCCACAAACTTTTTCAGCCTGGTCTCCAATATCTAGTCTAGTCACTGAGTGCTGTTTCCAAAATGTCAAAACCCTCAGTGGTGAGGAATTTCTGGTCTGACCTGGTGGTCTCAAGCATCTCTGAGAAGCAGCAGGGTGGATAACAGAACATTGCTAATGTTTGGGGGAGTAATTAAAAAACAAACAAACAAACCAACAACTGAGAAAGCCACGATAATACTTAACATACCATTATAATTTTACCATGATTACTTTGCCCTTTTTGAGATTCTTCTTACTCATCACCTAGCTGCTGTTTAGCATGTGATAATTATCACAGTTCCAAGTTGATCTCCCCACCTTTAAAAACCCTTTGTCAGTTCATTGTTGTTGTCACTGTCATAATTGTTAAAATAACAGCAATTATTATTTCATAACCAGAATGATAGACCATCTGGGTAACTTTGGCTTTTGCAATTGTAGTGACTAGTTTGGAGAGCTGAGTTGAAAGCATAGTGTGTATTGGGGTTTGGAGGACAAGGAGGATATAATCCTGTTTTTCCCAGGAATAGCAGGTCAAATATAAGTGTTGGGCACTCCTACACTAAGTTTTGCTGTATCTGTTTTGTATCTAGTCATACTTTTAAGTTTCTCTTTCTCTTTGCTAGCTCAGTCATGTAACTACTTGAGATTCTAAGGGGTTTTTCTTTAACAAAGGAAAAGCTTTGTCCTCAGTGTTGCAGAGAAAGTAGTGACAAATGCATAGGAAATTAGATATACTCAGTGATTAGGCTGAATAATCAATGCCTTTAATGCCTGGTGTTGCCAGTAAAAAACCTTCACATATTTTTCTTCTAATAGTGGCTAGAGACCATGTTTATCCAGTAAACAGTCTATTCAACTCAAACTTCCGCTTGCTTACTTGACTATTTCTTCTGTTAGAAGTATGATTAGCCCAGGAATTCAGCTGAAAAGAGGGAAGTGATGCTCTCCATAGGATTTTGGGGAGTCAAGTACTAGCGTATCTACCCACACACCTGTTGCAATTGCTCACGCATGCTCTTTGGTGCTGTGATTTGCTCCTATTTGTTTCCTGAAATAGTCTTTTTGTTGGGACCTGGAAATTATAGGATATCTAGGCAGTGATTGTACTTCCTGTAGGATGCTCAGTATAGACCAGTTTTTCTTAGTGCAGCTGAAGTAATGAGGGTGAGGTGAGCTTAAGGGTTTGGGGGGAGTTGTTTGGAGGTTTTGTGATATTTTATTTTTTCCTGTAGTAGTGGAGATTTGCAATGCTATACGCCTACTTGGTTCTTTTCTCTTTCTGCTTCTGCTTAGCTTGGTGACAAAATTCACATGCTAATAGAAAGAAGGAGAATTGGAAAGAAGCAATTGACTGAAGCTGTATCTTCTACCTTGTCTCGGAAAGGCTTCTTGTGAGAAATTTGGAAGAAAAACAAAGCGGGCCAGAAATGCAGTTTACAACCTGATCATCTGTAAACTAATCAGCAGAGTTATTCCAGTTCATACAGATTTGGAATGTTGAGATTCTGGCCCCATATTTCTCATTTTTAAAACGGCAGCAACCTCCTTCAGCATCCATCTTGCATGGGGAACTACACACTTGTTTAGTTTAAGACGTTATTACTGCTTTTTCAGCCACATGAGCTAGGATTCTCTCTGTATAAGACAGATGGCTTCTCACAGCCATTTTAAGGGACCCAGCTCTATGGGACACTGAAAAGGACTGAGAGAGAGTAGAAACATTTTTAAATCCCGGTCCTCCCTTCGGACACTGTGCCTTTTTAGGCTGGGCTTTAATGGAGACAGAAGAGAAACAGGAC
Organism: Falco cherrug; assembly: GCF_023634085.1. Taxonomy (NCBI): domain Eukaryota; kingdom Metazoa; phylum Chordata; class Aves; order Falconiformes; family Falconidae; genus Falco; species Falco cherrug. Next base: position 9,013,816 of record NC_073704.1, on the reverse strand, counting down.
CATCCATTTTACCAAAACCTGGGTACGCCAAGTCCATGTGTGGGACTGCGTGATGTGCTGCTATCACGGCCTCCTAGGAAAGTCTCTATCTTTGCATGACCTGGAACATTTGCCATCTGCCTGCTTGCTGAGACACGAGTGTTTGAGGGCAGGCACCATATTGGCTTGTTCCGTTTCATACAATACTTGGCAAAGAGGAAAGAGAATGGTGTCTTGGCTGTCTACCAGGTCTCCAAAGTGCTAAAATAATACTAGCCCTGCAATAAATCTCAAATTGTCCTATTGTCTGACAGTCTGCAGCTTATTTTGGCTCTGGGAATCTGAGAATTTTGACAAAAAATGTAAAGGCTTCTCAATGTGGAGCAAATGAGAGCACCCAGCTACAGTCTGTTTAGCAAGACACAACTATGAATCACTGCTCCTTGGGGAGAAGAACACAGGATTTCCTGGAAACAAATGCAGGCTTTGACAGAGCTGTTTGATCTTCAAATGATGTTTTGTTCTTGTTTTCTAAGCAGCAATAACAGCATTTTAAGCTATAAACAGACCATTTTCCCTTGTCCTTGAAGTGAGTCATTAATTAGTTAAATAACATGAATTAATTACTGCCTGTGCATAATTAAAGGGGCCGTATTTGTTTTATCTACTATGTTCTTTCTAGTGGTGCCTTTGTATTAATAGTCTCTCAATATCCAGTTCTCCTTGTCCCCCCTCAGGATCAGCTCTCCCTAAAGCCTGGTACAACACCTGTGCCTGGGATGTAGTGAAACGCAACCATCAAGCTTACCCAGGGATGAGATATGCAAAATAATTACTTTTGTATGCCAACGAGGGCTGGGTTCAGAAAAGGATTACTTGTTTTTTCCTGAAGGTTGGATCCTTGCGTGCCCCATTCACCAAGAGCCACGCTGTTATCTTGGGATGAGGATTTCAATGCCAAGTTTATGGTTTGAAACTTTTGACAATTGCTTTGTCACATTTGGTGGCTAAATAAATGGTTTGTCTAATTAATTACCAAGAAGATCTTGCTGATGTGGCTGTGGACAGTTTATTGTGAAAACTTTGTGTGTGTATTTCAAGCTGCTTAAAGAGGACACTTCATGTGTCCTTAAATATATTTAGACCTTATTCTCTGATGTGTTTTCCTGGTAGACAACCAGGGAAGAAACAAAAGGTAAGCCTGCCTGGGAGTACCTGTCCTCTTTCTGGGAATCCAGTTTAGTAACCTGGTAGTGCAATGAATGAGACATGCTGCACAGACAAGAAGTGTAGTAACTTCAGGAAAATATCGCTTCACCAGACTTCTCATAGAGACCAGTGCTGAAGCAGAGTGAATCTAAATACCTATGCCATACTTCGCAGCATCTCTTAGCAGCTCACCCACTCCACCTTTATCACAACCCATTAAAAATAGATTCCTCCCACAAATGAATAGAAACCTGACAAATTCAAAGGGAAAAAACCCTGTCTGTTTCCATTATTGAGATGGTAAAACCACCTTGGAGGCTGCAAATTGCTCTGTGTATTTTGGAGGCAAATGCTTGTTGTTCTTGTGAAATTCTTGGCCAGTCTAGGCCATTAGTGGGCATGTGTAGGATGTTCAGTCTGACTGGGGTAGCTGGGCAGCCCAGGAAAGTTCAGACATCTATTTTAAAAAAATGTGACTTTACCAGATTTTTCATCAGATACGTATTGTTCTTTCACTATGTCCTCCCTCCATGTGGACCTGGTTCAGTTTCCACCAAAGCCTTCCGAAGTTACCTTTGGTAGGTGCACAGGTGGATCCAGGCCAAGCGTGGCCCTGTCCTGGCAGAGATATTAACTACTGCTGTGTCGTGTGGCTGAGAAATGAGGGGCTACTGCCTTGTTATGTTACATCTCCTGGGGAAATAGGCATCCCTCGTACCCTAACTGCAGCAGGAGCCATAGATTTAGCACCAAGAAGTCTGGCAATCCCTAAACAGGGTACCGGTGAGATTAGGCTGTAGCAACTTGTTCCAGGGATTGCATGTCCAATATTTTGCCTGTACCCACTCTTTGGGGATGGCAGCACATCTGCTGGGTGACATTAAAATCCGCAGTGCTACTAATCTTAGCTGGACATGGGTGAGAGACTTTGGCAGGTTTCTCTGGCTGGCTCTGGGCAGCATGGCAAAACACAGACAATGAACAATCATCCTCACCTGTGAGCAGCTTATTCCCAACCCTGCAGCCTGACTTCTGCTCTGAAGTAGGAGATGTGTAACCTCTTAAAATGCTGGGTAACACTGCTGGGTACCCCCATGTGCATAGCTGAGATCTCGAGTGTTTGACTACAGGTGATATCCTGTAGCAACAGGCTTGCTGATATTAGAGGGTAATGTGTTGGGGGGTTTATGGTGGGGTTTTTTTGTTTGTTTCAGCCCTTGTTCCTATAACACAAGAATTATTTCCCTTGGATAAATCCAGGCTGAGAAGCATATATTAAACACTGGTTTGTTTCCTTTCTTTGGATTAACCTCTCCTTTTTCCTGTTGTCCCCAAAATGGTAGTATTTGGGGTTCTTTCCTGGCTTTAGGATTTATTTGCAGGTCTACTTATTTCTGTGTCTTAAGCTGTGATACTTTAAGATTCAGCAGGCCATAGAAATTCATCAAAGTCCCACTCGTGTCACCAGCATTGGTCAGGGCTTGAGTATTTTAATGCTCTGTGCGTGGCTTGCTCTTTATGAAGCATCACACAGTGTTCCTGTGGCCATGACAAACTTTGGGTGCAAGGGCATATCTGGTCCGTACACAGCCATACTAGTGCAGTTCGCTGGATAAGGATGGGGGTCATGGTGCATGCTGAGCTGCTGCTTGTGTTGTGGAGGGGTGTAGCATGAGGGCAGTGAATGGGAGGAAATTAGATGGAGAGGAAGGGGGATCCTGACTTTCACTTATAGCTTCTTCTAGAACCCTGCTCCAAATCGTCTTGCCTGGTTCCTGTCTTGGACCTTCATGGCCCCTCTTCTTGTTGTTGTTTTTATACTGAAAAATGTGGTGAGTTGTCTTGTGGTGTGTGTGTTTTATTTGGTGGGTTTTTTCTTTCTATATGACCAAGCGTGATCTGATTCTAGGGCTGTAGGTGATGAGCTAAAACAGAGCTCCCTTCTCCCCTGCTATCAGTCTCTGAAGGATTTGTTATGCCCAGGTGTACTGCATGTCAGAAAAACCCATCCTGTGCAAACAGGAAAACCCGCTTCTAGTGTGTCTCTCCTGGCACTTTATGACCACAGATCTATTGATGTTTTACTAAATGTGGTGCATGCCCCACACTGGCAGCCAGCTGAGACATATCTGAACCAAGTACTTGCTTGTACAGATGTCCACCGTGTCTTTTTTGTTGTAGGGTTTTTGGGGTAGTTCTTTACTTGCAGTCCAAGAATTAACAGAAAGAAGTGAGATGTGGCTGGTTATCACCACGTATGATTTGTGTGGTCCTTGGAGGGAGCTCAAGGAGTGGAGTCTTCCCCCATATCTCCCACTGAAAGATCCAGCTGTTGCACTAGGGTGCACAACCCTTCAGTGATGTCCAGATGCGATGGGTGAGGGGGCTGCACCTGGGACAGTGTCTGGTAGGACTGTGGTGGGAGAGTGCTGAGAGGTGGCTGGGGCCAGAGGAAGTTTGGATTAGCAAGAAGGGAGTAGGGCAGCTGTCCAAGCAGATTTGAGGCTCTTCCAACTACTAGCAATGGCAATCTTGCTGATAGGTGGCTATCAGCCCATCCTTCCTGAGGTCAGCTTCCCTACAGGCATGAGTCTTCCTCCCTGCTCGTGGCCCCAGGCACGCTCTGCTCCCAGGAGTTGATTGCAGTTTGGCCCTTTAGGCAAGAAGATTACACTAGACTCGGCTGATGTCATGATCTCATACCCAAATGCTTTTCCACATGCTTGAGATGTGTTTAGCAGGTAAGGGAGAGCTGGCAACTGTCACGATTTGCAAAACAAAAAGACTCTGCTGCTCTGTTCAGCTCCTTCTAGATTGTTTGACTCTGAGCTCCCTGTGGGCTTACCAAGCCATGTCAGCATCTCTGCCTCTTCATCCTGGCTTTAAACCCACCCTGTGAAATGTTAATGCTGGCTTTGCTACCTGAGCGTGGGATCATGCTAGCCAAAAGGGTCAAGGCATTGAAAGCATTATGGAGAGTTTCCACAGCCCCAGAGGTCCAAAGGCCGCTGACTCCCCTCTGTGTGTGGGATGGAGGAGTATCTGAAGGAACTGAAGAGCTGTGTGTCTGGGGTGTTTTTTCTGCTGCTGTCTCATAGGTCTCTTGGAAGATGTACTGAGCCACTCGAGCAGAGGTGGTGACCTATCTGTGAGATGTGTGTGTGTTGCCAGGAGTCAACATGGACTTGACCTCTGATTATGAGCTCTTGAATGCAGAAGTCCTAGGAGCTGCACAGCAGATACCAATACCCTTTCTGAGCTGTAGCTTCTTCCTCCTCCCCCTCACACTCTCTCTTTGCTCTGGAAAAACCAGCCCGAGGCCATGAATCAGCCGTGAATACTAATGGAACCAGCCCAGTAGCACGATATGTGTTTCCTGCTGCCTGAGGCCCTGTTGCTATCGTTTTGGTCACAGCTACAGGCACTGCAGTGGTCTCTGCATGATGCTCGAATCAACTGAAACAGTGGTCACTGGGGCCCATGCTTGCTACTGTGTAGTTTGGTCTGGTGAGAGCAGATCCCCTATTCCCAAATCATTCCCAAGTGGGCATGAAAAACACAGCCTCACCCACCCCCTTGTGTCTAATGCAAGCTTCCCGGTAGCTTATGCAGGACATAAGGAGTTTTATAGGAAGTCCCAGGTGATGTTCAGCACTTCATGCTGACCCAAAGCTGCTGTCCCCCATAGGCAGCACTAATCCACACAGCTGCAACCTGCTGTGATCCTCTGAAGCTGTGTGTGGGGCGTGTGCATGCTACGGGGACATGAGGGGGTCATTCTTGGGGCTGGCTGGAAAGAACCTCTCCTGTTCATCACTGTGGAAAAAATGTGGTTTGCTTCCTGAAAGCAGTATTTCACTGCTCTCTGGGGAAAGCTGAGTGTGAAGGGCCGATGACAAGTATGAGTGCTGATATTATGGCCCTCTTCCTCCTGTGGAGGAATGTGACTGCAGGCAGGGCTCAAATTTGGACAAAGAAGAAGTGAGGATGGGCCTTTTTCTCACGTTCTGCTGACCTGGCCCACTCTGTGGCTGGGGATGGGACATGGCTGCTTCCCCTTTATCCAACCAAGTTGTCAAGCATTATTGCCTCAGCCCATCTTCAACAGCAATGCCTCGCTTCCTTGGAGCTCAATGAAACTCGCTGGTCTTAGCTGAGCACAGCTGAACGCATGTGAGCAACTGCTGGGCTGTTGCTGCATCTGTTTTTAATAATGTTGTCTTAGAGTCCTGTTTGAAGTGATTCTGGTCCAAGCATGCCTGCTAATCTAAAGGTACAACTGTTTAGGAGACACCGACCATGTCTGCTTGCTGTCTGCCCTGTAGGCACTGGAGACAACAGACTTGCATTTCAGCCCACAACCATTAATAGGCGAGACCTTATGCTTCCTCATATGCTACTGCAGTGTGTAAGAGCAAATGAAGAAAAAGCTTATGAAATAATTCTTAAACTTCTTTTAATGTGAAATCCTTAAATCCTTTCTAAGAACCTGGCCTCATGCAGTATTTATAGGTTTGACTCCTGGTTTAGGAACAGCAGAAATGAGGGAGATCATGCTGACTTCTTTTTTCTTTTCACCCCCCTTCTTTATTACACATTTCCTGGGTAAATTGGCTCAATTTTGCTTCCCCTATAAAATACGGGAAAAGATAAGGGCTTTGTACTCCTGCAGAGACTGTAAGGGTCCATGCCAGTAGATGCTACTGGTAATGTAGGGCTGTGACAATCAGCTGCTGCATGTGTGACAAGTCCCTAATCAAAGAAGTTTGTTCCAGCCTGACCCAAGTGTAACCAGAAATGGCATTGGCCTGGGAAGCAGGGCATGGCTGTCTGCCATGCTTGTGGGGCCTTTGGGCTCTGTGAGAGGTACATCTGACAAAATTCACGCAAGGAATGGGCTTGGCAGCTCCTAGCAAGCTCTTAAAATGAGGAGGTAAAACGGGGATAAACAATCTTTCTGGCTGGCTGAGGAAGGTTAGTTTAAAAACATCCAGTTAGTTCTGCCCCTGGTTCAACGTGGATCTGACAACAGGGTTCTCCTTACCTCTGCTAAAGGAGGTACTTTCTTCTTCCCCACCTTTGATTCTCAGCTCTGAGGGAGGCAGCAAGAACTAATGTCAATCAATAAGCTGTTAATGTCCATTTGATACTGATTTTTCAATGAGACTAGACGTGCAAATAAAAATGCCATGAGAACCACTGGACCTGAGGCTGAAAATTCTGTATCTCAGAACAGTGTTTCTATTGTGAGCACAACCGAAAAACAACAAGAAACTCATCGCATGATGATTAGCTGTGTGGGTGTTCTTGTTTTTTAAACACAGATTTCCATATGCAAGAGGTGTGGGCCGTTCCTACTTCATTTATCTTTGCTACTAAGTTCACGTACAAACAACCCAAATTCCAGATATGTTATTTCACGGTGATAAAGTGAATGGGATCCCATAATACAAAGCTCCTTAAGGCTAGGTTAAGTGACCCTAAAACTTTGAGGGGCACATTCTGAGCTGATGTAAAATGAAATTATGGGATTGCTCCTGACTTTGGCTTTCTGTATGTTGACTTAATCATGGCAATTTCAGCAGAGCTCTGCCTGTTTCTAGGGTACCTTGCTGCCCCCCTCCTTTTTTTTCTTTTTTCTTTCTGATTTCTTAAAGAAAATAAATCTCCTGTATATCTAGAGGAGAACAATGAATATCACCTCTGGTTTGTGGAGAGATAACATGTTGTGGCATCCTTGAACATTTCAGGTGGCAGAGTGGGAGGTGAAAATATACAACAAAAAGTAAAAAAGCTGGAGGACAGACTCTGAATTATGTTCTCTATATTTAATGATCTCATTCAGTCTTGTGAGATGTTCAAGGGCATGTCTGGGTGAGGGAATCTGAAAGAACAGCTAAGCTTCTGGAAGAAGTGGTATAGCAACTCATGCCTTACCAGCGTACCTAGGTACCCCTCAGGGTAGTAGTGGCTGGCTGCAAACCGTAGATTCCCTTATGGAGGATACTGGAAGCTTTCTACAGAGCACACATGCCTACAGCCAGGATTCTCAATGTTCTTTGCAAAGCTAAGGGATTTTGTAGGAGGGAAACAATCTAAGGCCTCCTTCCCTGCCATGCTTTTCAAACAATTGGGTAAGATGTCTAAAGTAATAAGTCTTATCATAAATTATTGTTCTTGGCTGATTCTCATGTTCTGTTTCCAGCATGCAGCTCTTGCTTTGTGTTTTTTCTCCTGTATCTATGCTATGCAGATGACGTTATTTGCGATTAAGTGAGAGAATACAAGGAAAAACTTAGCTGGCTAAGTAGGAAATCATGTGTCTCCCCCCTCAATGCCAGGCAGGCCTTAGTGAGCTTTTGGATTAAGTTATTTCATTGTCCTCAAGTCTGAAACTGACTTCCAACAATACCCACTCTTGCTGTTGTTCCAGTGATGGCTAATCATAGGAATGGGTGTAGTGGGGAAAACTTGCTGAAGAGCTGCTCTAGAACACCTCGGACATTCACGCTGTGTGCATAGGACTCCCCAGCATGGCTTAAAAGCAGAAAGCATCTCCCCAGTTCTTTTCCCCAGCAGCTTTCTCTGAAACAAGAGAAACCCAAATGAGACCACTGGTTTAAAGGAGTCTTTTTCCAAAGCACGGTGGAAAGGCAGAGGGGTATGTGGGGGAGGAAAGGAAAGGTCCTGGGTGTGCTGAACCTGAGGCAGGAACCCAAAGTTTCAAGGTACCAAACTTAATATTGCAAAAGGCTTCTGGCAAGAAGTCTGCTTTCCCCAGGGGAGTTTCCCTGCCTATCTGTGAGTATGGAGGCTGCTTCTCTGCCCTCTGACTTTTTCTACCAACTTCTCCAGTCCACCTGATTTTATCCATCAGCCCTCTGCATGCTGCCAAGCTTGTCCAGCCCTGGCTCTGACTCATTTCGTGGTACTCCTGGAAAGAATTAATTCTTATTGTCCCCTGTCTGTTCATAGTATCAGTGCCCAAGAAGTGACAATTTCAAATAAGTTAAAGAGGAGAAGAGCTTGCCATTAGGCCTTCTTTGAACTAAACAGGTATCCAACTATCCTGCTAGGCAGTTACAAGGGCAGCAAGGAAACCTGTGGAGTAACTCCCTGCCACTTTAAAGCCAGACATAACACAGAGTTAAAGGACTGGCTGTCCAGTCCTTTGGAGTAATAAGGGAGACCCCTACTAACAGTGGATGCAGCTCCTCATGCATCCAGGCAACAGCCACGAGTCACAGGCAGAACTGAGCTTTCCCCTGTAGTAAAGGCTTAAGATAAAATGCAGGAGTGAGAAACTTAAGGCTTTTCGCCTACTTTCAAAACTAAAACTGAGCCAAGTGATGCATTTTTTTCCACTGTATTCTTTTCTTTAAATGGATCTTTTTCTCATAGCTCCATTTCCTGAAGCAATTCCATTTCTCAAGGTCACTCTAAGGCTGCAGGTCCTCATGGTATCGCTCTTCCAGCAACCTCCCTGGCCTGGTGGGCCTGCATCTGAAAATTGTTAGAGAAAGTAAGATGCAGTGATAGCTCGTCCCTGTGCCAAACTGTGCTTTTCTTATTATTGCCAGTATCTCCAGCTATCTCCTTCTGTGCTTTGGGGCTTGCAGACTAGCATGTTGCTTCTGATTCTTAATTGAAGATGGAGATTTGACCTCATGTTCCAAGGTTCAGAAGTTAATCCTGAGACACCACGGCCATATTTGATATCTCAAGGTCTGTGAAGCACTTGGCACAACAGCGTTCACCCCCTGATTGAAGACCCTGCTTGGATAACTTTAGCCATTGCAAGCTGTGTGTGTAGTTTCTCTAACTCATTTAGGAGGCTGGAGCTGTCTTTTGCAAGCGCCAGCCTCCATTCAGAATGCCAGAGATTGGTGTGACTGCTTTAAAGGACTAGGGACTAAATTAGTCCCTCACTGTGGAGAGGAACTGAATGGTTTCTTTGTACTTGGATGACTGTTTAACTCTATTTTAGGTCCACTTTTGTTCCTTACTGACCCTCTTGTCCCTGTGAATCTCTCTTGTGTAAATCAAATGAGTTCAAACCAAAGACTAAAACCAGCAACTGCAGCAGGGGTGAAAGCTGAGAGTCTGGGTCTGGCTGTCATGGAAGAAATCAATTGCCCTTTGTACTCTTGAGATAAATAGCACCGGGGGATAAGGGTTTGTGGCTGAAGTTTGTAAGTTCACAAATGTTATCTGCTTTGAGAAAAGCAAATATTTGATCAATTGTGCTGGGTGGAAACTTGGATGGGGGGAATATGGACACAATCTTGAATTTGTGCAGTCATTGTTCAGATGTGGTCAGGGATGTCTCTTTGGCTTGAACTGGTGTATGAAGGGTCTAGTCAGCGGGATGCGAAATGCCTCTGATAGAGAAGAGGTAAGAAGTTCAGCATTAAAAAAAAAA